>NC_084484.1:8958810-9276310 GCF_030035675.1 Rhineura floridana | reverse complement strand
GAAAATGTTAACTTACATGTTTAAGTTTCTATAAAAAGAAAGAATAAATTGCCAGCTGCTGCCTGAACCTGGCTTTGCAGGAGATCTTTAAGTGTCAGCTGGAAGCCTGTACAACTGAGCAGGAGTCCTCTGTGATTTAGGCAAGGTCCTCTTGGAAGCTGTAAAATGAACAACAGGGTGTGAAAACATGGATTTAGCACCTGTTTTATTGTAAGCACTTCATGCAATTAGTGTATTTAAACCAGCCATATGGTTGGTAAGCTTTTGCATAATGATAAGTATACTGCTTTAGAGTGAAGCCTCAAATTTACAACTTTACTTTCCATTTAAACAATATGAATATGTCCAAAATCCTGTCAAACTAATCTCATCTCTTTTTTTGATCAGGTCACTAGCTTAGTAGATGGTGGAAATGCTGTAGATGTCATCTATCTAGATTTCAGCAAAGCGTTTGACAAAGTCCCCCACGACCTTTTGATTAGCAAACTCGTCAAATGCAGACTAGATGGAAATACTGTCAGGTGGATTCACAACTGGTTGGAAAACCGTACTCAAAGAGTGGTTGTCGGTGGCTCTGCTTCGGACTGGAAGGAGGTTTCGAGTGGAGTGCCACAGGGTTCTGTCCTGGGGCCGATACTCTTCAACATTTTTATCAATGACTTAGATGATGGGGTGGAGGGAAGCCTTATGAAGTTTGCGGATGATACGAAACTGGGAGGGATAGCTAACACAATGGAAGACAGGAATAAAATCCAAAGGGACCTGGATAGACTAGAAAATTGGGCTGAAATTAATAAAATGACATTCAATAAAAACAAATGCAGGATTCTGCATTTAGGCCACAAAAACAAAATGCACGGGTACAGGATGGGAAATACCCGGCTTAGCAGTAGTGCGTGTGAGAAGGACCTTGGAATTGTAGTGGATCGTAAGTTGAACATGACCCAGCAGTGTGATGCTGCGGCAAAAAAGGCAAACATGGTTTTGGACTGCATAAACAGAGCTATAGTTTCCAGGTCGAGGGAAGTAATAGTCCCACTATATTCTGCTTTGGTCAGGTCTCATCTGGAATACTGCGTTCAGTTCTGGGCACCTCATTTTAAGAAAGATATAGACAAGTTAGAGCGGGTTCAGAAGAGGGCAACGAGGATGATAGCCGGTATGGAGAACAAGTCTTATGAGGAAAGGTTGAAGGAACTTGGCATGTTCAGTCTGGTGAAGAGAAGGCGGAGGGGCGACATGATTGCACTCTTTAAGTACCTGAAGGGCTGTCACATAGAGGAGGGTACAGATTTGTTCTCTGCTGCCCCAGAGGGTAGGACTAGGTCTAATGGTTTTAAGTTGCAGGAGCGTAAATTCAGATTGGACATTAGAAGGAACTTCTTGACAGTAAGGGCAGTTCGGCAATGGAACCGACTGCCTAGGGAGGTGGTGGGATCCCCTTCACTGGATGTCTTCAAGCAGAGGCTGGACAGCTATCTGCGGGAGATGCTCTAGCTGTGGATTTCCTGCTGTGAGCAGGGGGTTGGACTCGATGGCCTACAAGGCCCCTTCCAACTCTAGGATTCTATGATTCTATGATGAAAATTTCCTGCAAACTACGGAGTTCAATGCCACATAGTTAGAATAACTTTCTGTAGAATGACAGAACCAAATGTTTGCAGTGAAGACTGATTGATTGGGATAGATAACTTTAACAGTGCAGTCCTATGCATGTCTACTCAGAAGTAAGACTCAGTGTGTTTAATGGTGCTGAATTGCACCAAACTAGTAAGTCCCCTGCTCACAGAGACTGAGGCTGGACACGCACCATACCTTTAAAGCACATTCAAAGCACATTTCTCCCCTCAAAGAATCCTGGGAACTGTTGCTATAATGTGGGGTAATGAGTATTTTTGCATGCCACTTGTGTGCCTCGGAACATTCCTGATGATGCCTACCCCGACACCAGCCTGGAGGAGAGGGCAAAGTACAACAAATGTTTTTTGTAAATATCCATATATTTCATTTAGTTATCTTCTAATATATCCCTCTTTAATATGTCTGATTAGAGGTTAACCATATCTGAGGGAGGGCACTACTCCCCACCACCATCACAGCCATTCCTGTCACTCTGCATGAGTTGGAGGATGAACATTGTGAAGTGGAAAGAGTCCTGTACTCATGAAGGCTCCCTGCACACTCTAGAACTCTGGTTTTCTAGGTTTCTTTACTTCTCTTTTAGAAAAATGTGAACGTTTTACAATATAAAACATGTCATACCAATCACATATACAATGAAAACTAAAAATCTAATCATACTTATTCAGAAAGTGTAGGGGGGGAGGGAGAGAGAAAGAGGATGAAAAATGAAGAGACAAGAAAAGGGGGAAAATCTCTCTGTGTGTACACATCCAGATTTCCCAAGGAGGACGAATTCTCAGAGTTCTAAAATGCATGGGGAGCTTCCATGCTCCCACCTTCACAAGTCCACACTCCAACATACAGTGGGCAACTGGAGTGGCCTCTGTGCTCCCCCTTGCACGTTAACTTAATCAGAAGAACTTAAGAGGCCTTCTGTGTTGATCTAATATAACAGTCTTCTGTAATAAGGACATATTCATCTTTGCCAACCAATTGTGAAACTTTTCAGAAGCCAGAAGAGGACAATCAGGTTAATCATAGCTACCACATCTGAAGTACCATCATGCCCAGAGGGGAGGGGAGAAGAATCAGTAAGAGATTATTCTACATTAACAGTTGATTTTCCATTTTATTGTAGCTTATTGTTGCAATAGTCTTATCTAAACTGCTATGTGAGTTCTGCCTGGAAAGTGGCATGTAAATATATTCAACAAACAAACAAATGAGGTCAGAATTTGTGGGATTGGAAGGGGTGGCAAACATTGTTGCAGTTTCCTACAAGGCCTTTTTAAATAATCCACCACTTGACAATATTCCACGAGAGAGAGGTTACTCTCTCTCAAAAAAGCTGTGAAACTTTGAAGGGAACTGTTTCTTGAGGATCCAGCCAGCACCTTGCTTCTGACCATGACCATTAAGAGATGTTGGTCAAATGTATTCAAGAAATGGGAACATAATTTAGAGAATCTATTGTGTTTCACTCATTCCCTGGTGATAGCAGTCAGAGGACAGTCTGAGAATGAATTTTGTTCCTCCAATTCATAAGTGTGAATAGCTGTTGATGACCCTATCATACTACTTTCCCAATTATTTCTTTGTTTATTCTAGAACTGCAAAAATGTTCCCCAATTTCCACTCTTCAAAACTGTCAGTTCATCAACAACTTCTCAGTTGGTATTAATGGTGCATGACAAAAAAATTCAGACATACAAACACACTCAGGCTCTTAACCCATTAGAGTGATTATGTCTTATCAAAATTACAGGCTCTGAAATATTCACACTACAGAGTAATAAGATGTAATTAAATGGATATACATTTGATATAAAATGTACAGGAACTAAAATGTCACAAACAAGCATTTTAACCATGTTTGTTTGAAAACTGGTCCCATTGCTTTGGGGAGGATTTACTCACAATAAGTATATTTAGGAGCATAGACAGAAAGAAGAAACTTGTAAATTTGACAGAGTGTGCATATTTTACAGTCCAATCATTTACATGTTTACTCAGAAGTCTGCCCAAGTTCAATTGGATTTATTTCCAGGTAGATGTATGTAGGATTGCAGCCTGCATTCACATTTATACGTTCGTTTACAAGCTCCTTGGAGCACAGACTTGTCTTTTTTGCTAATGATATTCTTTAAATCTCTATATACATTGATGGCATTATTTTAAAATGAATAATAATACCTAAGAGTTGACAGGCATTGTATTGCTGTGGACAGTGGCTGGGATCTTAACAGCGGCTTGGCAGAGCAAGTTAGAGTCCCCTTACTCCAGGCTTGGGGGGGGGGGTTGAATTGAGCAGAGGCATGCCTCTGCTTGGCTGTTTTGGCTGAACTGCCTTCCTACTGGCTGCCTTTGACCTCCCTCTTCCACCTGCTGAATATGTAGGTGGTCCAGTGGAAGTATCCTCGACAGCAGAACCTAAGGGAAACCTCTCAAATTGAGTGTTCCAAGGGCAGGGAGAGGGCAGGGCTAATTTAGTCCCAGATCCAACCTGGAGCTGGTGCAGGGAGCAGGCGCAATTGATCCCCCCCTTTCCACTGTGGCCACCATGATCATAAGAACATAAGAACATAAGAAGAGCCTGCTGGATCAGGCCAGTGGCCCATCTAGTCCAGCATCCTGTTCTCACAGTGGCCAACCAGGTGCCTGGGGGAAGCCCGCAAGCAGGACCCGAGTGCAAGAACACTCTCCCCTCCTGAGGCTTCCGGCAACTGGTTTTCAGAAGCATGCTGCCTCTGACTAGGGTGGCAGAGCACAGCCATCATGGCTAGTAGCCATTGATAGCCCTGTCCTCCATGAATTGGTCTAATCTTCTTTTAAAGCCGCCCAAGCTGGTGGCCATTACTGCATCTTGTGGGAGCAAATTCCATAGTTTGACTATGCGCTGAGTAAAGAAGTACTTCCTTTTGTCTGTCCTGAATCTTCCAACATTCAGCTTCTTTGAATGTCGACGAGTTCTAGTATTATGAGAGAGGGAGAAGAACTTTTCTCTATCCACTTTCTCAATGCCATGCATAATTTTATACACTTCTATCATGTCTCCTCTGACCCGCCTTTTCTCTAAACTAAAAAGCCCCAAATGCTGCAACCTTTCCTCGTAAGGGAGTCGCTCCATCCCCTTGATCATTCTGGTTGCCCTCTTCTGAACCTTTTCCAACTCTAGAATATCCTTTTTGAGATGAGGCGACCAGAACTGTACACAGTATTCCAAATGCGGCCGCACCATAGATTTATACAATGGCATTATGATATCGGCTGTTTTATTTTCAATACCTTTCCTAATTATCGCTAGCATGGAATTTGCCTTTATCACAGCTGCCGCACACTGGGTCGACATTTTCATCGTGCTGTCCACTACAACCCCGAGGTCTCTCTCCTGGTCAGTCACCGCCAGTTCAGACCCCATGAGCATATATGTGAAATTAAGATTTTTTGCTCCAATATGCATAATTTTACACTTGTTTATATTGAATTGCATTTGCCATTTTTCTGCCCATTCACTCAGTTTGGAGAGGTCTTTTTGGAGCTCTTCGCAATCCCTTTTTGTTTTAACAACCCTGAACAATTTAGTGTCATCAGCAAACTTGGCCACTTCACTGCTCACTCCTAATTCTAGGTCATTAATGAACAAATTGAAAAGTACAGGTCCCAATACCGATCCTTGAGAGACTCCACTTTCTACAGCCCTCCATTGGAAGAACTGTCCGTTTATTCCTACTCTCTGCTTTCTGCTTCTTAACCAATTTCTTATCCACAAGAGGACCTCTCCTCTTATTCCATGACTGCTAAGCTTCCTCAGAAGCCTTTGGTGAGGTACCTTGTCAAACGCTTTTTGAAAGTCTAAGTACACTATGTCCACTGGATCACCTCTATCTATATGCTTGTTGACACTCTCAAAGAATTCTAATAGGTTACTGAGACAGGACTTTCCCTTGCAGAAGCCATGCTGGCTCTGCTTCAGCAAGGCTTGTTCTTCTATGTGCTTAGTTAATCTAGCTTCAATAATACTTTCTACAAGTTTTCCAGGGACAGAAGTTAAGCTAACTGGCCTGTAATTTCCAGGATCCCCTCTGGATCCCTTTTTGAAGATTGGCGTTACATTTGCCACTTTCCAGTCCTCAGGCACGGAGGAGGACCCAAGGGACAAGTTACATATTTTAGTTAGCAGATCAGCAATTTCACATTTGAGTTCTTTGAGAACTCTCGGGTGGATGCCATCCGGGCCCGGTGATTTGTCAGTTTTTATATTGTCCATTAAGCTTAGAACTTCCTCTCTCGTTACCACTATTTGTCTCAGTTCCTCAGAATCCCTTCCTGCAAATGTTAGTTCAGGTTCAGGGATCTGCCCTATATCTTCCACTGTGAAGACAGATGCAAAGAATTCATTTAGCTTCTCTGCAATCTCCTTATCGTTCTTTAGTACACCTTTGACTCCCTTATCATCCAAGGGTCCAATCGTCTCCCTAGATGGTCTCCTGCTTTGAATGTATTTATAGAATTTTTTGTTGTTGGTTTTTATGTTCTTAGCAATGTGCTCCTCAAATTCTTTTTTAGCATCCCTTATTGTCTTCTTGCATTTCTTTTGCCAGAGTTTGTGTTCTTTTTTATTTTCTTCATTTGGACAAGACTTCCATTTTTTGAAGGAAGACTTTTTGCCTCTAAGAGCTTCCTTGACTTTGCTGGTTAACCATGCTGGCATCTTCTTGGCCCTGGTGGTACCTTTTCTGATCTGCGGTATGCACTCCAGTTGAGCTTCTAATATAGTGTTTTTAAACAACTTCCAAGCATTTTCGAGTGATGTGACCCTCTGGACTTTGTTTTTCAGCTTTCTTTTTACCAATCCCCTCATTTTTGTGAAGTTTCCTCTTTTGAAGTCAAATGTGACCGTGTTGGATTTTCTTGGCAATTGGCCAGTTACATGTATGTTTAATTTAATAGCACTGTGGTCACTGCTCCCAATCGGTTCAACAACACTTACATCTCGCACCAGGTCCCGGTCCCCACTGGGGGGATCCCCACTGGGATCAGCTGTGCTGCGGATGCAGCAGTGGCTCTGCAATGTCCCGGGGGCAAAGGAGGTTAAGATTACAGCCTAAGTGTACCTAAGCCTTGACTATACCTTGTCCGATTTTTTAAAAAACTTTTTTTCCTGGAATGGTAAGCTCACTAAGCCTTTATATTATCTGCTGGGTATGGTTTCCTTTGTTTTTCCCTTGGTCTTTAAAGTTTTTAGTTTTTCACTGCTGCTTTTGTATTTCATAGTGGACTTATTATTTTATTTTCAAGGGGGGTTTGGTTTTATTTTGCTTCCTGCATTTTGGATGTGAAAATGTAGGATAGAAGTCCGTAAACAAACAAGGAAGAAAATGTCCACAGCATGGACTATTTCTCCCCACCCCACAGACTAGCACATGTTGCTGTTATTTAAAAATAAGGAAATATCACTTTGTATCTATTGATCGATTGATCTGTCTATCGATCTCTCTCTCTCTCTCATACACACTATTTGTCATAAGCATTTTATGCATCCTTCCATGGGAAGACTAAATGCTGCATGCTATTAGCTTTGGAATTACTAACCACTTATTCAGACTTAAAAAGTGCTGACATTTCACCTTTTCAACATTCTGGTGTCATACTAGTACCTCATTTGTGTGGGTGGTGTTTTATGGCAAGTAGAAGAGGTGTGAATTGACTTATTTTTATTCCATTTATTCTGGAAGTTTTTATCACCAATAATCCCATTCTTACTTTTTTAAAAATGCCCCCTTTTCAATCCGTATCCCCAGGATAGTGCCAATGTAAAAAAGACCATGTAGTCAGGCTATGGATGTGCAGTCATAGTACAGGATTCTCAGCCCACAATGTTGGAATTATGTTCCTGTAACATACCCTGGCCTACTTTCAAGACATGCCCAACTTGTGACCCATCAAGCTGATCATAGCCATTTAGGCAGTGGAGACTAGTTTGTGACTGAACCTATTTTGGGATTAGGTTTCAATGCCTTGGACAGCTCCTTGAATGCTCGGATTAAAACCCAGAGCAGATTCACTGCCCCACTGACATCGGAGCCACCACTCTCTACTGATTGTAGGCATGAATGGTGGTCAGGCAGAGGCTCAGTAGGCTACTTGTTTTTTGTATCTGCTAGAGCTGCAAAAATGGGGGAGCTATTGAGCACCTGGAAGGCCACCGTCTGAAATAGCTCTGGTAGACTGCTTTAGAATGGCATCTCTTGGAGTTGAATAGCAATTGGATTTTCTAATGACTTTTTTTTTACGTCTTTGCAATGAGAAATAGAACTGAAAGCCAGCAGCTTCTGTTAACATAGGATGTTGAACAATTTCTTGTATAATATCTTGTACAATGTCTCAAGATGCATGCTTGAGTGAAGTGTTAAGCTAAACTAGCCCTTGAACAACAGTTGGCGGAACAGTGCCAGTGCTAATTGTATATCTCTAGATCCAACCCATTGTTGTTGTTATTTAAAACAATAAATGTTCGTGGTGCTATCCAGAGTTACATAAGCAAAGCCAATTTCCCTTCACAAGGAGCTAACAAGTCAAATGTTGATAGAGCAGGGAACAAGAATATGAGAAGTCAGATGGGAAAAGAAAAGTAACAAAAAACATTGTGAGCAAATGCAGTTAATTGTGTTAAGGTTAAATAATTGATCATTTACACCCCATTAATAACAAAACAAGTATAAAAACCATTCAGAACTTTACAGCAGTCATAATAAGGTCGTGCAAGCATTTGCAAATTTTTGTGTGAGAGTTTGAACGCATTTTGAAATTCTGTTTCCAGACGTGTCAGTTTCAAAGAAAAACTTGATCTGTAAAGGAGAAGGGTGGGGAATATCGTTCATATCAGGAAAACCTTAAAACAAACCTCAAGCTCTGAATTTAAAAAAGTTTTCATATTTGAACTCTGCTTCCTCTTTGAAGTCTGCCTTCAGTTCATTTTTTTTTTAAGAATCTGTCAACAAGGCATGTATGGTTTGAGTTGAAACCTTGATTTCTGCTGGCCACTCTTCTCATCATGCCATGGAGAATTAATGCTATTCTTCTTCAGGAACTCACTGGAGGTACTTACTAAACGTGGCTGAAAAAAAGAAAGGGGGCAAAGGGCAAAGCTCAGTGATAGTGCACCTGCTTTGTCTGCAAAGGGTCCCAATTCCCTGTATCTGTAGAGAATGACTTTTCTCCAAAACCCTAGACAGGTATTCCTAATCAGTGCAGAATATACTGTGTTAGATGGACCACTTGACAGCCTCATATGTTCCTAAAAGGAGAAGGGGCCTCATGCTATCCAGAGCACATTTAAGTTGAAAGCCCTTTTGGTCTCCATGGAATTTCCCCTTAGGCATGAACATGATTAGAATTGCAATATAAATCTATAGTCTACATGTGTATTCAGTTTTACTAGCAAACAGTTTCAAGCAGGGGTCCCACCCCTGAGGAATGTTGTTTGTCTAAGAAACTCAGTGAGTGTGTGAAGAGGGATCCCCCAATTTTTCTTTGAATGTAAGAAAAATATTGTTGTCAACTCTACAGCAACCAAAATCTGAGAGCAGTGCTGTTGTTAGATTTGTTAGTCGCTTGCTACCCACAGGTCTCCAAGCAACTTAAAAAACTTTTTTTAAAAAAATACATCATTCCATTAAAAAAATACAACAACCACCACCCTCACACAGCCACAGAAAATGTTGGCAGCACACTAATAACAAACAGTATCTATCAAAAGCCTGGGGGAAAGATAAGTCTTTACCTGGTTCTGAAAAAAATGTCAATGAAGGTGCCAGGAGGACCTCACCGGGGAGCACATTCCACAGATGGGGAGCCACCACCCTCCAATACTCCCTCAGAGGAAGGACATGGAGAAGGGCCTGTTAAATGTCATAGATTATAGCATGAGAGGAAGAAAGTTTCTAGAAGGATTTCATCCTCAGTTGCTAACAAAAAAGCTGTACTGAGGCCTAAGAAGAGTGGAGCTTAAATTGTAGTTGTATATAAATAGTTTAATCACAGGCCATAGAAGTCACAACCTCCCACATGGTTACTGTTGTAGAAATCAGAATTCTAGTAGATTCATTGGATCTTTTATTGGACTATGGTGCAGTCTCTTTGGTGTGCTGTTCACTCTGAAAAATACTGAGTCTTCACAAGCACTTCAAGCAGTGGCAACTGGTGGCTGCATGCCAGGGAGCAGCGGAATCCATTCTGGGTTTTAGTCTAAACTTTCAAGGTCCAAACTCCCTGCAAGGATGCCCAGTAAGAACTCTTGAGGTGAGTTTCTGCCTCATCAACAGCAGAGGAACCCCAGGCCAAGTCAAGTGTGTGTGGTCAAATTACCCCCTAGCCTTTGAGAGCATCAGTGGCAGAAGGTCCAAGTCCAGGCAGCTGGTCAACAACAGAGTACACACCTGGGAGCTCAATGTCACTGTGTGATTCTAGAGCACTGTTGGGGAACCTTCAACCTGTGGGTCTAATTAGGCCCAGCATGGGCCCCAATTTCACCTGATTGACCATTTTCCCCAAACCATACCCACTTGTCCCACACCTGACATACTGTCAGGTTAGCAGGTGGAGTCATGACTGGTAGTCCTGTATGCTGCTTTGCTGGCCTCTGGTCATGAAGCAATTTATATATCTGTTAAATAAATAAATGCACACATGGGAGCTTTAAAGTGCTTTCCTGATTGTGCATTGGTAAGGGATGTTTGCTGTCAGTGCTGATCAGCTGATTAGTAGTGCAAGCAAGCTTGCTGTACTTTGTATGTGCTACAGAGTTCCTTAGAGTGAATTCTAAAGCCAGCCGATCCCAGCAGAAAGTGGAACTTGGCATTACAGCCCATCAACTGGTAAGTGCTGACTTTAAGCTGTTTTTGACCTATAAAGCCTTATACGGCTCGGGATCCTAATACCCCAAGGACCACCTCTTCCCTTATGAACCAACCTAGACCCTGCATTCAGCATCTGAGGCCCTTGTGTGCCCTCTTTGTGGTAGGTGTGGAGGGTGGTGACATGAGAATGGGCCTTCCCAGTGGTGGCCCCCTGCTTATGGAATGCTCTCCCCAGTGAGGCAAGTCTGGTACCATCATGATCTATCTGTAAGCACCAGGCAAAAACATTCATCTTCTCCCAGGCATTAATTTTTGGAGAGTTTCTGACACTGTAGCCATTTTTAGGGGGTGAGTTGTTCCACCTTCCTATCTATGTACTGTGTATTAAATTTAAGTTGTGCTACTTTTGGTGGTGGTTGTTATGTGCCTTCAAGTTGATCATGACTTACAGTGACCCTATGAATCAGAGACCTCCAATAGCATCTGTTGTGAACCACCCTGTTCATATCTTGTAATTTCAGGTCTGTGGCTTCCTTTATGGAATCAGTCCATCTCTTGTTTGGTCTTCCTCTTTTTCTACTCCCTTCTGTTTTTCCCAGCATTATTGTCTTTTCTAGTGAATCATGTCTTCTCATGATGTGTCCAAAGTATTTATTTATTTATTGCATTTGTATACTGCCCCATAGACGAAGCTCTCTGGGCAGTTTATAACAATTAAAAACATTAAAAACAAATATACAAATTTAAAAAACACATTTTTAAAAAGTAATTTAAAAACACATGCTAAAATGCCTGGGAGAAGAGGAAAATCTTGACCTGGTGCCAAAAAGATAACAGTTTTGGCACCAGGCGCACCTCATCAGGGAGGTCATTCCATAATTTGGGGGCCACCACTGAGAAGGCCCTCTCCCTTGTTGCCAGACTCCCAGCTTCCCTCCGAGTAGGCACCCGGAGGAGGGCCTTGCATGTTGAGTGTACTGTATGGGTGGGTTCATGTCGGGACAGGCATTCCATCAGGTATTGTGGTCCTAAGCCATTTAAGGCTTTATAGGTTAAGACTAGCACCTTGAATCAAGCTTGGAAACATACAGGCAGACAATACAAGTGGGCCAGAATCGGTTTGATCCAATCAAACCATCTGGTCCCTGTTACCAATCTGGCTGCTGCATTTTGCACAAGCTGCAGTTTCTGAACCGTCTTCAGCCCCATGTAGAGTGCATTGCAGTAATCTAACTTGGAGGTCACCAGAGCATGGACAACTGAAGCCAGGTTATCCCTGTCCAGATAGGGGCATAGCTGGGCCACCAACTGAAGTTGGTAGAAGGCACTCCATGCCACTGAGGCTACCTGAGCCTCAAGTGACAGAGATGGTTCTAGGAGAACCCCCAAGCTACAAACCTGCTCCTTCAGGGGGAGTGCAACCCCATCCAGGACAGGTTGGACATCCACCATCCGGTCAGAAGAACCCCCCACTAGCAGCATCTCAGTCTTGTCTGGATTGAGCCTCAATTTATTAGCCCTCATCCAGTCCATTGTCGCAGCCAGGCACTGGTTCAGCACATTGACAGCCTCACCTGAAGAAGATGAAAAGGAGAAATAGAGCTGATTGTCATCAGCATACTGATGGCAACGCACTCCAAAGCTCTGGATGACCGCACCCAATGGTTTCATGTAGATGTTGAACAGCATGGGGGACAGAACTGACCCCTGTGGAACCCCATACTGGAGAGTCCAGGGTGCCAAGCACCACCTTCTGGAGGTGACCCGCCAAGTAGGAGCGGAACCACCACCATGCAGTACCTCCACTCTCAACTCAGCCAGTCTTCCCACAAAGATACCGTGGTAGATGGTATCAAAAGCCTCTGAGAGATCAAGAACAATCAACAGAGTCACACTCCCCATCTCTTTCCCAACAGAGGTCATCATACAGGGTGACCAAGGCTGTTTCCATGCCAAAACCAGGCCTGAATCCCAACCCAACTGAAATGGATCCAGATAATCGGTCTCATCCAAGAGTGCCTGGAGCTGGCCTGCCACCACTCATTCAAGGACCTTGCCCAGGAATGGAACATTTGCTGCTGGCCTATAGTTATTAAGATTTTCTGGGTCCAGGGAGGGTCTCTTCAGGAGTGGGCTCACAACCACCTCTTTCAGGCAGCCAGGGACCACCCCCTCTCGCAGAGAGGCATCAATCACTTCCCTGAGCCAGCCGGCTGTTCCATCCCTGCTAGCTTTTATTAGCCAAGAGGAGCAAGGTTCCAGCGCAGAAGTGGTTGCACAAACCTGTCCAAGTACCTTGTCAATGTCCTCAAGCTAACCTGCTTCTAGTGACAGTTCTGGTTTAATTTGTTCTAACACCCAATTATTTGTATTTTTTGTGGTCAATAGTATTTATTTATTTATTTATTGAATTTATTAGTCGCCCATCTGGCTGGCTATCCAGCCACTCTGGGCGACGTACAAAATAGGCATACAATACCTAGACATTAAAAATCTAAAAACAATGAAGATAAAATCTAGCCAACCCCAAAAGCCTGCCTGAAGAGCCAGGTCTTCAAGGCCCGGCGAAAACTCATCATGGAAGGGGCATGGCGGAGATCATTTGGGAGGGAGTTCCACAGGGTGGGGGCCACAACTGAAAAAGCCCTCTCTCTAGTCCTCACCAGTTTGGCTGTTTTGACTGATGGGATGGAGAGAAGGTCTTTTGAGGCTGATCTTGTTGGGCGGCATAGCTGATGATGCTGGAGGAGCTCCTTTAAATAGTATGCACAAAGCTCTCCTACAATATCACATTTCAAATGAGTTTATTTTTCCGTCATCCGCTTTTTTTACTGTCCAACTTTCACATGCATACATAGAGATCGGGAATACCATGGTCTGAACTATCCTTACTTTAGGTTCAGTGATACATCTTTACATTTGAGGACCTTTCCTAGTTCTCTCATAGCTGCCCTCCCCAGTCCTAGCCTTCTTCTGATTTCTTGATTATTGTCTCCATTTTGGTTAATGACTGTGCTGAGGTATCGATAATCCTTGACAAGTTCAATGTCCTCATTGTCAACTGTAAAGTTACATAAATCTTCTGTTGTCATTACTTTAGTCTTTTTGACGTTCAGCTGTAGTCCTGCTTTTGTGCTTTCCTCTTTAACTTTCATCAGCATTCGTTTTAAATTGTTACTGGTTTCTGCTAGTACTATGGTATCTGCATATCTTAAATTATTGGTATTTCTCCCTCCAGTTTTCACACCGCCTTCATCTTGGTCCAATTCTGCTTTCCGTATGAGATGATCTGCATATAGATTAAACAAATAGGGTGATAAAATGCACTCCGTCTCATACCCTTTCCGATGGGGAACAAATCGGTTTCTCCATATTCTGTCCTTACAGTAGCCTCTTGTCCAGAGTATAGGTTGCGCATCAGAACAATCAGTTGCTGTGGCACCCCCATTTCTTTTAAAGCATTCCATAGTTGTGCTAGTTTTATATTGGTTTTAATCTTTTTATTGTATGTCGGTTTGGGTTCATTTTTATGAAGAAAAGTTTGAGAATGCTCTCTGGGATCAGCTGTGCTCCAGAGTTGCCCATGGGGAACTCTGTAGCACAGCCAACCCCTGAAGAAAGTGTTCTGTTTGATTCACGATGCTCGAAGTACGTTTGATTCATAATGGCTGCAGTCACTAGAGGTAGGGAAATTATTTAGCCTCTGCTACAGTGTGGGGCGGCTTTTTCAGCCTGGGGATCTCATTCCCCTGTGGGCAACCTGCTGTTGGCGATATGCCAATGGAGGGGGTGGCCAGAGTCCAAAGTAGGTAGATCAATGAATTTGACTCTTCCCTTTGTACAGTAGGCTACATTCCAGCCATGCCCAAGTCAGATGTTCCTGTACCACCCCCATACGCTCATCTCTTCAACCTCCATCCAGGCAAGCAAGAAGCACTGCCACAGTCCACTGCCAGATTCCAGCTCGGAAAAAGCACTCAAGGAGGTTATGGGGATGGCCAATGGGCATGGGAAGGGGCATAGCCTGGGGCTAGTTCCAAGGGCCAGACAGAGGGGCCTAGAGGGCTGCATTTGGCTCCCAGGCCTGAGATTCCCTACCTTGTTCTGTCCCAGTGGTGTTCCTGAGTATGGCCATCATCATTTCCCTGGGGATAATAAAATATGGCACCTAGAGATTGAATTATTGCATTGTGGGGAAAGCCTGCCCATGATTCATGATAGTAGGAAGCCTGGATCTCACTGTCAGGAATCCTGCCAGTGGTGTGATGTGATTCTGTAGAGAGACATACTTGCAAGATGCAGGGATCTTCAGATTGTGCAAGCCTACCATGGAT
The DNA here is from genome assembly GCF_030035675.1 of Rhineura floridana. Lineage (NCBI taxonomy): Eukaryota > Metazoa > Chordata > Lepidosauria > Squamata > Rhineuridae > Rhineura > Rhineura floridana. The sequence continues at coordinate 9,261,495 of NC_084484.1, read as the reverse complement.
GAATTCAAACCATAATAATGAATTGATAATTATATCAACAAGAGTTATGTAGTTACTCTTAAAATTAATCTTACCCCAATGATATCTATGTTCAACCTCAAAAAGTGGCTGTGATTAATAATCTGTGCCCAGGGTCTGTATCTGTATGGATTCAATTGTAAATTCAAAGGGAACACAAACTGCTTTAGCTACAATATATGAGTATTAGTATCTGGAAGATCTAAGCTTACCTCATCTGTACTGAAATGAGTAGCAAAAGTACTATATATATCATGCAGCCACTGAAATCTCACAAGAATTTGCCAGAAAACTCTCTCACACACAAACTTCCTTTAGCTATATGAATTTTTATACCCCCACAGTAAAAGGGTACCTCAATGTCTATTTCAAAGCTGATTTGATGAATACAGAAAAGGTCAAACTAAAAATAACTCAACTGAATCAGTTATGAGTGTAGCAACATATGCCTCATTTAATAATGAACTCAAAATTTGCTCCACAGTTTAAGTAGTATCATGAATGCTAATTTTGACAGTGAAGGGTTATGAACTACCTGTCTGCTGAAGTATGGCACAAGTTCAGGCAGTTACAGAGCTAATGAAAACCCCAGTGTGCCAGATGGCAGGTGATTGACATGAGAGTGCCAGCTGATGGGAACGCTATAGTATCTGGGTGCATTCAAAATGACAAGTGTCCTGAAACACACATTCGTACACTCTATTTGTGTCTAAGTGTGAAAATCGCTTCCGTTTTGTTTTCTCGTAGAGCTGAACTGAGGTTTCTCAGAAATGTTGTTTTTCTTTTTCTCACCTGCCTTCAGCAGGATTTGCCTCACCCCCTCTGCCCAGGAAGAGACTCGAGTGGGTCTCTTCCAGGGGAGACGTCAGTAGACCACGTGGGCAGGAATGCCTAATCAGAGGGGGAGAGCCAGCCCAGTATTTAGGGCTATTCCACCCCTTCCTCTCCCTCTTTCTGCAGCTGCAGCTCCCCTTCCTCCTTTCCTCCCTCCCTAGTGTGGGTTTTGGCTAGTTGACATTTCTGGAGCTGAGTAGGAATTTTTGGGAGAGCCCCTGACTGGTGCTTGGGACTCTCTTTTTCCACCTACTTCACACTGTAGGGCCTAGTTGTTTTAATCTGGTATATTTGGTCTGTTTGGCATCCTGTGCAGACTGGTCAAGGAAAGTAAAGACTCATTTGACAGCCACTCTGAGGCATTTGTGGGTTGGGGGGGGTCAATTGGAGTCATCACACACAGCCAGAGGCCCTTGGGACCTGACTTGCACACCTTGGTGGATGCTGGACAGTGGGGTGCAGGTATGCATGTTGGGTTCAGATATCCAAGGCTCACTGAGGAAGGAGGGAGAAGTTTCTCCCAATCCTTGGTTAAGAGAAAGTAGGACAATGTGGTGTCCTACTTGCCCAAGGTGTGGAGGGATGCTTCCCTCATAGACATTCAGTTAGCTCTACCTGCCACTACTTATCTCATTGGCCTCTTATTGCAGATCTTCCATGTGTTATTTTTGAATAAATATAATATTTTCCTACGTATATTATGTCTCAAGTCTGCACCTAAACTTTGTGTAGTAGGCAAAGGCTACTTTGAGGATGCAAAATTGTAGCCAAGCAGTCACTATAGTTGCTGCTGCTGCTACCACAGCCAACTGAGCTGCGGGAAAAACATCTAAGAAGAACAAGAAAGTGGTGCTTTTGTCACAATTGTCACTGCTAATGATAAGCCCCACCCCTGAAAAACTGTTGGAGAATGTCTCCTCCCTCTGGGAAAAAATTGTGCAATGGTTCTCTGTGAGTTTATCTGTGAGTTTCAAAGGGCCATTGGTGCACAATTCTACTTTTTATGTCACTGGAAAAGTTAGGTTGTGAGGTGTCACTCAAAGTATTGCTGCATGCCAAGCTGATCTGCAAACATTTTTGCCAGGGATGATCAATCCAGGGCTCTTGCTCTTGTGCATACATGAAGACATTCAGCCTGATCCTGTGCAGACTTAGATGCACCTAAAGCTATCAAAATCAAAAGTCTTAGATGTACTTTACTTTGCAAAGAATCAGGCTGAGTGACAACTGGGCTCACATCAGACTGCAAATTGCTTTGCAAATTCTTCCCATCCAAACTTCTCCTCTGATATATAATTTCTAAATTATCCAGTCTTATTTGCAGAGTGGCAGCAATGCAGGAGTTTGCCATTCTTCTAGGGGGTTTTTTTGTTCATTGTTTTGTTGAATAGGATCAGATAGCAGGTAATATGAAAGACCTCTGCCTACAAATTTGGCAGTGGTTCTTCAGATTTGTAGGCAGAGGGCTTCCATATCACCTGCTATCTGATCCTATTCGAAGTAGGCAATAATGGGTTAGAGGGACTAATGGTTTGACCTGGCAAAAAGTAGCTTCCAATGTTTCCTAGTCTTGACTTCTGGATTTATTTCTTTTTAACAGAGTGTTGTGCTAGTGTAATTTTCCACAGTTCCTTTGATTCATTTGTGACACCCCCACCCCAGCACACAAATACACTCTAAAATGCAGGGGGGGGGGATCTTGATGCAATCTATGTACTTTTTGCAGTGCTTTATGAATCACACATATGATGTGTGCATTCTTAGCATCTAGGATGAAAAAATACATAAATGAATGGAAAGCTATGGCAAACTGTGCGTGCACCAATTCTGAAATTTATTTTAGAAATTCCCCAAGTAAAATTGGATGGCAGATGGTGCAAAATGAGAAGCAAAGCAAACTTGTTGAACAATAACAGAATGGAATAGGGGAAATCTGTTCATCCCAATCTGTAATGCGAAGGTGATGGAAAGAATTCCAGACACTGACACTTCATTTCTCACCATTTGATCCCCTGATAACTTGTGAAGACTGGTCCAACTATACCAGCAGCAACCCAAGTCAACGTGTGGCATAGCAGCAGCATTTTTAAAGAGCACCAGTAAAGCATTGTATGATGAACTGAGAATTGCCACCCAAAGTTTCAGGGGATGCTCAAGTGAATCTATGATGAATTGGGCTGACTATTATTTTCACATAATTCCAAAGGGCACAACAGGAAGAAATAAATTATTTTAAAATCTCTTCATGGCAAAGGAACTAAGAAGAACTAAACATTCAGCCTGACATATAACTGTTTCCAAAAACCTGCTTTGTATTTAAATTGTGTGGGGTGGGAAATCTCTGCTTCTTTAATCTCTTACCCTGAAGTCCACTTGGTCACATTTACTTGTCAGATGCTCTGATTCTTATCTAACACTTTGAACTTGAATTACCTTCCATGATAAGAGTGGTGCTATTCTGTTGGCAATTTCCTGAGAGCTCTGATTAGGTGGATTTATGGAACTGCTGCACTTTCCAAATAATCTTACCATCTCCCTTTTGCAGGTTGGTTATTAAATTTGTTCAACACTTCTCACACAGAAATATAACTTATAACAAAATATTCCTTAAAGCAATACAAATTAATATACTAAAAGTGATCATTTACAAGAGCACTAAAAAAAATTAGAAAAATTATGACCCCCCCATCCTAAGCAAGAATGAACACCAAAAAATAGCTACTGAAAGCTGTACAGTTAGTGCTATCCTAATGTCCAAGATAATAAATATGTCTTTGTCATATTTTTGGTGCCAAGCAATGTCAATGCCAGGCAAATTTCCCTGCAGAGTGCATCCCACAGAGATTCTTGGGAATCCTACAGTTGCAAAATATGGCACCTAGAATCATAGAATCATAGAGTTGGAAGGGGCCTTGTAGGCCATCGAGTCCAACCCCCTGCTCACAGCAGGAAATCCACAGCTAGAGCATCTCCCGCAGATAGCTGTCCAGCCTCTGCTTGAAGACATCCAGCGAAGGGGATCCCACCACCTCCCTAGGCAGTCGGTTCCATTGCCGAACTGCCCTTACTGTTAAGAAGTTCCTTCTAATGTCCAATCTGAATCTACGCTCCTGCAACTTAAAACCATTAGACCTAGTCCTACCCTCTGGGGCAGCAGAGAACAAATCTGTACCCTCCTCTATGTGACAGCCCTTCAGGTACTTAAAGAGTGCAATCATGTCACCCCTCAGCCTTCTCTTCACCAGACTGAACATGCCAAGTTCCTTCAACCTTTCCTCATAAGACTTGTTCTCCATACCAGCTATCATCCTCGTCGCCCTCTTCTGGACCCGCTCTAACTTGTCTATATCTTTCTTAAAATGAGGCACCCAGAACTGAACGCAGTATTCCAGATGAGGCCTGACCAATGCAGAATATAATGGGACTATTACTTCCCTCGACCTGGAAACTATAGCTCTGTTTATGCAGTCCAAAACCACGTTTGCCTTTTTTGCCCAGCATCACACTGCTGGGTCATGTTCAACTTGCGATCCACTACAATTCCAAGGTCCTTCTCACACGCACTACTGCTAAGCCGGGTATTTCCCATCCTGTACCCGTGCATTTTGTTTTTGTGGCTTAAATGCAGAATCCTGCATTTGTCTTTATTGAATGCCATTTTATTAATTTCAGCCCAATTTTCTAGTCTATCCAGGTCCCTTTGGATTTTATTCCTGTCTTCCATTGTGTTAGCTATCCCTCCCAGTTTCGTATCATCCGCAAACTTCATAAGGCTTCCCTCCACCCCATCATCTAAGTCATTGATAAAAATGTTGAAGAGTATTGGCCCCAGGACAGAACCCTGTGGCACTCCACTCGAGACTTCCTTCCAGTCCGAAGCAGAGCCACCAACGACCACTCTTTGAGTACGGTTTTCCAACCAGTTGTGAATCCACCTGACAGTATTTCCATGTAGTCCGCATTTGACCAGTTTGCTAATCAAAAGGTCGTGGGGGACTTTGTCAGACGCTTTGCTGAAATCTAGATAGATGACATCTACAGCATTTCCACCATCTACTAAGCTAGTGACCCAATCAAAAAAAGAGATGAGATTAGTTTGACAGGATTTTTTCTTGACAAACCCATGCTGGCTCCTTCTAATCACAGCATTGTCATCTAGATAGTTGCCAATGGACTCTTTATTATCCGTTCTAATATCTTTCCCGGTACTGAAGTCAGACTGACCGGCCTGTAATTCCCCGGATCTTCTTTTTTACCCTTTTTAAAGAGCGGGACGACATTTGCCCGTCTCCAATCCTCCGGCACCTCTCCCGTTCTCCAGGATTTCTCAAAGATGATGGCAAGAGGTTCCGAGAGTACATCAGCAAGTTCCTTCAATACTCTGGGATGCAGTTCATCAGGCCCTGGAGATTTGAACTCATTTAGGTTAACTAGGTATTTCCTGACTATCTCCTTATCAATCTCGAACTGCAGTCCTGACCCCTTCCTGAGATTGCTACCGATGCAAGGTTGCACACTGTTCCCTTTTTGGGAGAAAATGGAGGCAAAATAGGCGTTGAGCAGTTCTGCCTTTTCCTTGTTATCTGTCAACATTTTTCCATCCTCATTGAGCAGCACCGTTTCCTTGGTCTTTCTCTTGCTTTGAACATATCTGAAAACCCCCTTTTTGTTGTTCTTCGCTTCCCTCGCCAGCCTCAGCTCATTCTGGGTTTTAGCTTTCCTTACGCTATTCCTGCAAGCCCGAGCCGCTCGTCGGTACTCTTCCTTGGTGATGCGTCCTTCCTTCCATTCTTTATACATGCTCTTTTTTACTTTTACCTCCTCCACCAGTCTTCCGTGTAGCCACATTGGCTTTTTCCAATGTCTTCCGTTTTTCTTTCTCTTTGGAATTGTTTGCGATTGCGCTTTTTGTAATACGTTCTTCATGAACTCCCACGCTTCTTGGGCTCCTTTTTTCTTTAGTCTTTAGTCTTATCCTGTGTGAAAATTAATCATGTTTTTAGTACTTTGACTACAAGGATGTTCACTGTTAGCAACTTTATGAAAGTCAGCATTATAAGATCATGATTATTCAATAGTATTAAAATATACACATTTACAAGGGAAATATCTAATTGGTCATTTGTTCTTTCCAAAAGGAAGCATTCTAAAATAAAAAAAAGAGACAGATGGCAGTCTTCATATAGCGGAGCAGCAGCAAGGGCACCTCTTCTCCTCTTTGCTTCTGAGATAATTTTTATCTGGGTACTCTGTGTGAACTACCTGGTCTCAAGGCTCACTGTATTCATTTCTTCTCCCCCCCCCAAAAAAAAGGCAAAGGAAAGTGAATATTTAATAAGAAGCCAGAGTAAGTGATAAATAATATCACTCCTCTTTCCGTCCATAAAAAAAAAAGTCTAGTTGGGAGCATCTTTGCAGTGGAAGCAGAAGAGTATTCTTGCAGTGGAACTGGCAAGTAGCCAGTACTGGGCATCCACCATGGGGATTCACCAGGGATTGGAAGGAGTGGGCAGAGTATATAAGGAAGCCGTATCCTTCCCTGTTCAGTTTGCAGCCAGCATGCAGCCTGCCGCTCCTGCAGACAGTGTGGGCTTTGCCATTTGCTGCAAGGGCACCGATAACAATTTTTTCCATTATTTTTCTATGATTGACTTGTAGAGGGATTTTTTCCCACCTACTCCATACTGCAGAGCACAGCTGGCACAGTTCGTGGTGGGAGCTGAGTAAACAGGTTGATTGGTTTGATCACTCGGCAGGTATATGAGGGCAAGGGCAAGACTGACAAATATGAGTACCTGAGGCATTTTTCAGTTGAATAGTGATTCTGGAGTCGTGCACACAGGGCTATGGGGCCTGTGGGGCAAGGTATCAATCACTTTTGAGGCTAACCTGTGTCACTCAGGGTTATGGGGCCCTGAAGGGATGTGGCACAGGGCCACCTTCCTTCCCTGTCAGGTAGGCTCACCCAATGATGATAAGCCTAGGAGCCTGATGGGTTTGTTTTCCTGCACATTCCATTTTCCCTATGCTGATTATAAGATCACTTGCAATTTATAGTGGCCCTAATTTAAACCCATGTCTTGTGTCTTGCCTGTTTATTTTCAGTCTCCTCAGACAACACTTATTGCATACACCTGTGTATGTTTACTCTGAAGTAAGCCCAACTGATTTCAATAGGACCTATGCCCAAGTAAGGCTGCTTTCATAGTGCACTTTATTACGTTATTCTGATGATTTCTTACCTGGTAATTTGCACATTATATTTGATCTTTCACATGACGTACAACCTAATTCTGGAATTCTAGTGGAATATAGTGCAAGTTTAGTGCATTTTTTGTGATAAATAATACCAGAAATAATATGTTTGTAAGCTTGGGAACCTAGAAAATCACAGGAGTTTTTTAGTAGCTACAGCCCCTCATGTGACAGGCATCCCAGCATGCAGGGCATTCCCACCTTTAGGCGCACACTTTTTTTTGCCTGACGGCAATTGTGAGACAAAACCAAGACATTCATTACAGCAGTATGACAGACAGTTCTGCGAAATGCGGGTATATCAGCTGAAAAAGTTACTGTTCCTTAATTCAGTGTGAAAGGAATTTTAGAAATTGGGACAGAAAAGCTACTATTTAAGCTGTTAAACTAACACAATAAGCTCCATATCTGAAAGCAGCCTGTGTGTATACTAAGATTGCAGTGCAATCCTATATATGTCTGCTCAAAACTTAGTGTAATTGTGTTCAATGGAATGTACTCCCAGATAAGTGTGCATCCTTAGCCAGCCTAAAGTAGCCCTAATCTACCACAAAAAAAAAGACTTTACTTGAATTCAGAGATAGAGGCTAGCCAGACTACGTGGGGTTAAAAGAGACAATGAAAATACGTTTAAACTTTTAAAAATCTGGATGAGCTGACTTGTGTTTACTGCTCCTATTATTTGATGATGCAAAAAGGAAACAACATTATTTCTTGATTAGAGATTCTAACTAATGAGTACATGGAAACTGGGACCAACTTTTACTTAATTTAGATCCATAGTTCAAAGTTCTCAAAGGGCATGAATATGACTTTTCAAATTTGATTCATTGATTAGAAATACACTTGCATGGAGGCTAAGTGCTGTTTGGCTAATGGTGATGGTGTGGTCTACTAGTTAGAGTGTTAGATGAGGATTGGTGAGACCAAGGTTCAAATCCCTCCTATCCATTGAGCTCACTGTGTGACCTTGGGCCAATCACTCTCAGACTAACCAATTCAAAGGGTTATGGTGAGCATAAAGGAAATGAACTATGTATGCAATTGTGAGATCCTTGAAGGAAAGGAAGGGTGTAAATTAAATAAACAAATTGTGCAGTATATTTTGTTCAATACCAGCCTACAGTCACTGCTGTTCTTCTATAACATTCCCTTTCCAGACAACAGACTAGTTCTGAGTGAAAAAGATTGCATATGTTTTACAGTTCCAATGTATCAGGGATACTCTTTATTTTCTGGCACTTGTTTCCTGGCAAATCACTGGTCCTTTCCCTCCTTTTTATTTTTCATATTTTTCAGAGACCTACCTTCCCCCTAGGTCAGGATCTATAGAGAAGTGTATATGCATCTTGTTTAGATACATCTCAATATATGTTCTTGTTATGTGCCTCCAAGTCGATTACGACTTATGGCGACCCTATGAGTCAGCGACCTCCAAGAGCATCTGTCATGAACCACCCTGTTCAGATCTTGTAAGTTCAGGTCTGTGGCTTCCTTTATGGAATCAATCCATCTCTTGTTTGGGCTTCCTCTCTTTCTGCTCCCTTCTGTTTTTCCCAGCATTATTGTCTTTTCTAGTGAATCATGTCTTCTCATGATGTGTCCAAAGTATGACAACCTCAGTTTCATCATTTTAGCTTCTAGTGACAGTTCTGGTTTAATTTGTTCTAACACCCAATTATTTGTCTTTTTCGCAGTCCATGGTATCTGCAAAGCTCTTCTCCAACACCACATTTCAAAGGAGTTGATTCTTCTCTTATCAGCTTTTACATCTCAATATAATGAATGAATATTAAGGTGCCATGTAGTGCACTGTGCACAACCTACCATTCCACAGAATAGTGAGGCTCATTTTGAACTCCTAAAAACAGATTGCGTTTTGCACCCATAGATTGAAACTAAAGAACCTTCAGACTGAATCTAAAGAACCTCAGTTCAGGACAAGCTATTGCTGTGTGAATGAATACAGCATCCAAGTGAATTAAGTAAAGCCTTCAGCAAAAGGTAATGGATGGAGCTTATGCAGAAGAACAAGGGGACGTGACAAGCATGTTTCCATTTCCATCTATGAAAAGTTGGAGGGTATGTTCATGCAGGCACCTTACAGATGCTGCTTTTTGCTCTGTCCTTTTGTGTTCCCTTCCTTCTTTGTGCTTCAGCCCTTCTGTCAGGGACTCAGGCATCAGACTGCAGCAGGCCCTTTGGCACCAGAGTGCATCAGGTCCTCAAAAGCAGCGGTGCTACTGCCACCGGTCGGGGCTTATATAGGCCTGGCAGTGTCAGCGTGTTGATGCCCCTGCCACCATCTTAGGTGATGGTAAGCATGTGCACGCAGCCTGCTAATGCAGCTGGATCTATTTAAGCCCCCTGGCAGTGGCAGTGGTATTGCAGTGTGGGAAGTGGTTTGGCCAACCCATGCTGGCAGCAGCGGGGGGCATTGCCTGAGAGAGTGGCTCACAATCCATACCAGCATTGGATCACTAACAGCAGCAGGGGCTCCTCTCAGCCGTAAGTCCCCAAACTGACCTCCTGCTGGCACCAGGCCTGCTAATGTCCCAACGGTAGGCCAGTGCAGTAAAGCTTCCTAAGTTGCCTAGGTTTGGGCCATAGTTCAACTTGTGCAATCTAAGGATTAGAAGGCAGCCCACAGTCCATGCCTAAAACTAACACCTGCTCTCCTTGCTGAAAGATGAGAGATCTTACAAAGGACTTGCATAGCCTGCATGGAGCATGCCCATGTTGTGACCCCATATTTTCTGGAATTGCCTACTGCTGATATGGTCTTGTACATGGACATGACTCTCCTGGCTCTTGTTTGCAGGATCAGTTGCATTGTCATAAGGCTCCCCTGTCCGGAAGACTCATGCAAACGTAATGGTTTTTAACCATGGGAGGCCACAAGCCAGAGGACTTGTCTTTTAGGTTCCATTTAGGAACTGACCTCTCAGCTCAACTTTCTAAACTATGATTTTGCTTTAGTTAGACACCTTGCCTGACCAACTTGCTGAAAAAAGGGCTGGCACTACAGGAATCCAGATCCTTCTTTCTTCTGATCCTACAGGGAAGTATGGATCCTTTTCTGCACATGATGCTGAACTGTCAAATACATGTAAAATCTTATCAAATCTTGCAAACGTTGTTATGCATAAGTCATGTTCTTTACTTTGAAATCAAATTATCTTGGGTAATGTTTCAATGTTTTTAAAAGATCTGGGAGGTATCCATTCCATTCCATTTTGTTGCAGGTGCTGCTGCTGTTCAGCCAGGCTCCTTCTATTGCATTTCTCTTTGAAATTCAGATACAGGCCCATATTTCCATGAAAATGTGTCCCCATGCTGCAGTCTAACTGAGTATGCAAACACCTAACTACTTCTATAATTGGCAATTTGTATGCATAATTAGAATAAATGCACCTTGAATCATAGCAGTACCTGCACATACCTTGCTTTTGCTGAGCATGTAGTCCTGATTCATGCCCTTCTATGAACATGTTTCTATTTCTTTTGCTGAAATGTCTCAAAACTCGAAGATTAAAAACTGAAGAGGCCCCAAAGGCCACACCCTAACTTTTCACCTGTTAACAGTAATGATCAATTTAAGTAAGCTTCAGCAATACACATCCTTTTCTCTCTCCTACCTTCCTCATTGTGCACCATATTTTGTTATATTGTACTTTCTGAATCTGATACATCATATTTTGCTTTCTGCTTTGTCGACTTAAGCATGTAGCTGCTTAAATTACAGGTTGTGGATATCTGTTTTTGCTATAAATGGGTAATACAACTGAGTTATATATGTGGGCAAATGTAGTCTCTGAGGTTTCAATCCAAAAATTATACAATACTGTTGTGTTTCGGGACCATGGACAACCAAGGTCTTCTCAAAACACTCCAAAAATCCACACACGTTTTTTTTAAATATGTTTGCTTATGTATACAAATGAGATCTGCTAGACCTGGCTCCAGCAGTGGGCCAGGTAGGGCACTGGCTGAGGGCTCAGGAGCTCAGTGGGGCCCCTCATTGGACCCAAACCTTCCAGCAGATCCAGCTGATGGGTATTGCTATAAATCATGGCTCCCAGCTTACTGGGAGTCTGTGGATTGATGGGGTGTCCAGAGGGAAGGAAGAGGAGGTCATGCTTCAGCATGTCTTTATGCAAGTGCTGGGGAGGGGCACCATAGGAGCCAATTGGTTGGCTGCTTGGCTCTTATGAGGGCACAGGCCTGCAGGCAGATCTGAGGCAGAACTAGCCCGCCTCTTTGTGGCCATTCCACAAGGACTTTGGGGACTGAAGAGCAAAGGCTGAAGACAGAAGAATAAACAGCTAAGAACAGAGAGCAATGGGGGATGGCCGACTTCAGGGACTAGTCATACCAAGCTGCTTGAAGAGGTGCTGGATCCAGAGAAGGGAGGAACCCCAAGAGCCAACAGTTGCCATGATACCTGTTGCAAGATTTCCATGGCTATCACCAACAGACAAATCTCCTCAGAGGAGGGGGACATGATTGTGGTCATGCCTAGACATTAAATAAAGATGTTTTTTAATCTCTGCAAGGGGCAGCGGTGTGATCAGTAAGGAGCACTCCCATCCTTGTGTTAGTAGAAAGATGTGCCTGGCAGGGCCAAGAGGGAGAAGGAGTGTGGCTTGAGGAGGAAAGCAAAACATCAGGGAGCCCACTGTCACCCTGTGCCCATGGATCCCCAGAATCTGGTGCTGGCCCTGAGATGGGCAATGAAAGCTAAAATAGCTCTGATTCAAACTTAGTAACACATTTCAGCTGTGGCGCTGGCTCTCTTTGCTTCTTCCCTACCCCTTGCTGATGTCGTTAAAATGCAGGGGCTTGCTTGTGCATGCTTATTCAACACTTAAAACTGCAACTTGGGGTTTTTGCCAGGGGTGGTAGTGGCAAAGTAAATACTTTAAACAAACAAACATAACCAGCTTCAGAGAACACGCCTACCATTTTTGTTAGATTCAATGCCTGAGCAATGGTGAGGCCTGGGTATAACTGGCCTCTGAGAAACTTGTATTCCAGGCCCACCCTTCTGTTGTTTCTCAATGGGTAGACCTGTCATCCACCTACATGTTGACCTGGCATCAAGATAACATTCTTTCCACTCACTGCTGACCCTCAGTTTATTCCCTGGCTCCTTTCATCCCTTCCAGCCAGTGTTATAGTAAAGAGGTTAGAGTGCTGGACTAGGATCATGGTGAGCCAAGTCAAAATCCTCCACTCAGCCATGAAACTCACTGTGTAACCTGGGGCTAGTCACTATCTCTCAGTCTAGCCTACCTTACAGCCTTGTAGTGAGGAGAAAATGGGGAAGGAGAGAACAATGAATGTGCACTACATTGGAGGAAGCTCAAGATATGCATGTAATAAAATAATTAATTGCAGTGCTGGTACAATCAACTTCATAGCCATCCCCTCATTTTCCTAAAAAAACCAAGCCCAACCAACCCGAGTCCACAACATGCTATCCCCCCCTCCCCCCAGCAAAATGGGTATAAGAACAGTAACGACACTGGGCTACTTTGCAGTGACACGTACTCTCTCTCAGCCACACATCAGCCCCCTGCAACATGGATATAATAACAATGGACTTTATCTGCACTGGTATTAGCAAAGTAATTTTTAAAATTACAAACTCAGGGGGGGAGGAAGTCATGGTATGATATAAGACTTAAGTTAGAAAGATAATGAACTCCTGTCTGCTGCCTTCTGTTTTTGACTTGACATATTACCCCCACCCTCCAATCAATGCTATGAATCCAAATCCCTGAATTATTTTCTGTGGGATAGCAATCACTTCTCCACCAGGGCAGAACAGCAGAAAAGAAGTTCCATTTCTAGATAATGGGTGTTTCCCTCTAGCCTTCTGCTCGTCTGACTGGCTGGATCTGCTTTCCAAAATGCGAGTCATTGCTCATTAGCTAAAAACACCAAAAGGCAGAGCAGGATAGTTTCTCACTACCACAAGGTTTTATGACAAAACAAACAAGGAAAATAGTGTCTGCATGTTTTGCCTTGTATCTCGGGTTCTGCAAATGCTAGAAAATTACTTTAAAATGAAAGCTGTGCATATCGGAATTATGGTGCATTGGGGGAGGGGCAAATCCTCCCTCCCCTCCCTGCAGATGCCCATTCTGGTACATCATAATGACTTGCACGTGTGAGCTCAACATCACAAATGTATCTCCTCACATCGTTGCATATGACTTGTTTTGTTTTTCAGTTGCCACTCATCGACTGTACATTAAACATGGCCTTTCAGGTGTGAGAGTGGTCGTCACAGGCCCCATCCCTCTAGGAAAAGTAGAAAGAAAAAGGAGTAGAAAGGAAAACATGAAGGCCATTGTGACACCAGCACACTAGCCATCTCCCTCTGCATGTAGGTACCCACTTTCCTCCCCCATACACTCCTCCTGGGTGCAGCAGAACACCATCAAGCCCCATGGCTCCCAGCAGGATTTGCTCCATGTCATTCAAGATGTATGGCAACAAAGAACCCTGTATGTTAACCACTCAGGTTGTGACTGGCTATTTCAAAAGTTGTAAAGTAAAAAAAAAGGGGGGGGGAAATGGTGGCAGTGCTCAATCCTTGGACCATCTTGTAAGTAGTACTGTTTGTTCATTTATTTGTATAAAAAAGTGTTTCCAGGAGGGTTTCTAAGGGTTTTCCATTAAAAATTCATTTGAAAATAAAATGGGGATGGACTTAGTCCCATTCCCTCTGAGAACTGGAATGGAATGGACTTAAATGGATCTATCCATCCCTAACAGTAGCTCTTGCAGCACCCTTGTTGACCTCTGGAAACCCCTGCTAGTGTTCAAAAATAACCTTACATGGGGTATGCAGCATTGCCTGGAATGTACCACTCCAGACTGCAGATGGCAGCTTAGATGATCAGGTCCCAAAGCAGGAGAAAAAAGGAAATGTGGTAGTTTGAAGGAACAGTCACTGTTTCAAAGTGGGAGGGGAAAAAAAGTTCAATGGTTGGGCTAGACTCAACTATGGGTCTGATCAGATGCCAGTATAATGTGGATCTGACGCTTTTTGCAGATCCTTTTAATTTGGACCGTTTACATGACATTTTCGCCAATGTGAGGGCATTCAGCTGCTTTTGCCTTTAAATTCAGATTAAATCGATGTGATAAAAATCTGAAATTGCCTTAAAAATCTGCACCCACCTTGGTGCCAACCTGCTGTGTGGTCGCATCCTCTGCCATTTTAGATCCTCCCTGTCTCACCCCCTTACACTGTCTATGGACATCTTTTTGTTTCCTGCTGCTGACAAACATCAGGTCGCTTTATGCACTATTTTACTTTACGAGCCGGGTGGGGGCAGCGGGGGAAGAGAAGGGGCACTGTGCTACCGCTCTCCCCTGCTCCTCTATCTGCCCAGGGGGAGGAGGAGGAGGAGGAGCAGCTTCGCTCTATGCCAGTTTGTGGGGAAGAGACCAGGTGGGTATTTAGGGATAGTGCTTGGGGCACTGGCGGGTGAGCAGCCCCTCCTCCCCTCCCCTTCCCTGCCCTTCGAGGTGGCAGCAGTGGCAAGGAGTCCTGCCGGCCAGAGAAGGCTGCCTTCCCTACAGCCAGCGTGAAAGCTGCCCGTGACCGAGGAGGAGGGAAGAGATGCAGCCCAGAGAGCAGGACTTGCCACAGGATGCGCCAGGGCGACCCTGCTTGGTTTTCTGGAGGGGGAGGAGAGGTGGGTCGACCCGACACCCCCATCGAACACTTTGCAGCCGGGATGCAGCCTGAGGAAAGCTCCTGCAGAAGCCCTGTTGCAACTAAGTTCTCGTTCACAAAGAGGTTGTGTGCGCACACACACACAAACACAAAAATATACACACTGCACACTATAAACATTTACAGCCATGGGTGGGAGCTGGAGGGATGAGAGGAAGCCTGCACCACAGGGAAGGGGGACAGTTGTAGGCAATTCCCCTTCTTTCAAGCGCCCTCCCTCTGCAAGGCTGTATCACAGCTGCACGGAGGGCTAATGTGAAAGCCTAATCCTTCCTTCTTGCTGTTGACGTGCCGCGGTGTGGCCATGCCTCCCTTCGTTTAGGGAAACACCGCCCCTTCCCCGCCTCTGCAGTTAACATTCTAATGTGTGGGTGCAGCAACAAGGAAACGCTGATAGCAATAAACGCGAACACATGTGAATGCTAAAAAGAAATACAGCCAATTTAATTGTTGTGAGGGCAGATGTATGTGAACTGTCAAAATCAATTGTGATGGAAAAAGCAGCATTTTAATGCGGATCTTGGCTCATATGTGAACCAGCCCTAAGTCTTCCTGAAAAGAAGACATCCCATCTACTTCAAATACTGCAAAGTGACTGAATGCTCCAACATGCAAAAACTATAATCCACATAGAAAATTAGATGTCAGGAAGATGGATTCCAGCACAATCTTTATCCCAATACATTAGTTTACTGTGTACAGGAATTTAATTTTATGTATGGAGGAATGTTTGCCTATGTGAACTCCCACCTGCATTCTGAAGTAATGAAGACTAGATATGTATTGTACACCTCAGTGATGACCAAACTATACAGTCAACCTAATCAAAGGTGTTGCAGGATCTATGAAGCATGTCCCAATTTTGCATATTAGAAAGGGTTCCCCATTCACCACAATACTGGGGACAGATCTACACAGGGCAGCAGAAACAGGTGGTCCAGCTGTGCCTTGTAACACACTGATACATATAATAGAGCAGAGCTTGGAAAAGTTACTGTTTTGAATGACAACTCCCATCAGCCCAATCTAGTGGCCATGCTTTTCCAAGCTCTGCTATAGAATGGTAATGCTGGAAATGGTGGGACTCTAGAAACCGAGCAGTTCAGAAATCCTGCTCCTAATCCAAACTATGTCCAAACCCCTCCAAAGTTTTTGTCTGTCTAGTAATGAATTTGTTACGAGCCAATTCTCTCTGCCAGCCTCCCACCTTCCCAATGTACCCTTTTGAGAGAAAGGAAAGAGACTTGCACTGAGGAGGATCTGCTGGTGTTAGAAGAGGCCTTCTTCTAGACCTCATCCATGATGCCATTCCCAGCCTTTAGTTGGGGGCAAATATACCCCACCCACTTTTAGGAAGAAGACTCACAAGGGGCTCGCTACAATGGATCAGGTCACATCTGCACATTAATTTGACAACTGCAGAGTCACATATCGACTCATCTGAACAAGCCATTACAAATCAAATATCAGAGAATTCCCACCTCCCCCATGTCATGTTACTAGGGATGGGGTTCACTGCTTTGTACCTGCTCATCTTTTGATTGCATCATTATTACTCAAACTTGGTCCAAAGCAGTTCACACTTTGTTATATTTGTACAATCTCAGTCTGGTATGGCAATCTGTGAAAATAACATTAATGTTTTTGATTCTCCTGATGATGATGTGATCGCCTCTTCTATAATGGATGCCATTATACTCCTCTCTTTGTCACTATTTACAGTGCTGCTACTGTTATTGATAGCCCATCATCCAGTAGTCATCTGCCTGCAAGGCCACGTAACAATAGAAAAGATTTAAAATCACTGCCTGTGTGTGAATGACAGATCATCAGCAAGACATCTCTACACATCAAATATAATTTCTGCATTCCAGCTACGTGTGTGGAGTACTAGACTGACATACACATAGCCCAGGTTAGTGAGCCATTGATAGCACCTTAGGTGAAGGTGGCAGCGGAAAGATTAAATGTAGCCTCCTGCTGTCCCTTCCAAACCAATGATCAGGACCATTGTCAATTTTCTGACAGAATCACTGGAGGGAGCATATGCAGAAGCCTTCTCTGACCCCCATGTACAGCACTACATCTGTCTAACTAGGGAAATTCTCCCTAGCTGCACTGGGGTGCACATTGTGTTTTAAATTGTTTTTAAAAGATGTATCTTAAATTGTATTTGGTTTTAGTTACTGTAAACTGCCCAGAGAGCTTCGGCTATGAGGCGGTATACAAGTGTAATAAATAAATAATTCAGCTGCAAGTAATCATGTGCTAAATAATAAAATTGTATTAAATGTTCAGTGACAGACAGACACCTATGAATTGATCCTAAATATATGGAGACGTATAGGGTGCATTTACTTATATATCTTTTCCTGATCTGATTAATGCTTCACACTAGGTTACACTTTATGAAAAACTAGATTTTTTTGATCCAGCAGAAAAAAATAAGTTTGTTTCTAATTGAGTAGACAAATTACATTACCTCCCCAATGTCCAAGTAAATGGCATCCTGTTATATGTGTACCTGAAAATAGATATTAATAGTCTCTCTAAAAAAATTAATACCACTTAATACAAAATGACACACATTTTATGTCAATTGCATTCAGGTTCTACAGAGTACATTTATGATATGAATGTTGTCAGCATTTTTCTCTATTATACATGAGTTAACAGTTATTTTGTGTTGAGCATGTCTTTATTTTAACTTATTATACAGCCACAAGAGTGGCTGTATACTATAGCCAGCGTGGATTTTTCACATTCCGCAATGTTAAATTGAAAATACCCCCATGCCATTCTGATGCTTCCCATAAGCGCATTTCAAAACAAAACCTTACAAAATTTATAGTCCCGAACTCAGAAACGCTTGCTTAAGCGAAGCCCAGCAGAAGGGGTGCCTGTGGAAGTTGGCATAAGGGGTGTTCCAAGGGCATGTCAGAGAAGGGACATATGCAAAATCTAACTCCCATTCACAGCGCTCCTGAGAGTCTCAATCCAGGCCAAAGTTACCAGAGAAAAAAGTCCATCTAAGAAAATAATTATAATGGAAGTCAATGGGGAGTGCTTACTTGCCAGTAGGGGTATTTGTGAGAACCAACTTTTTCTTTTCCATTAATGCATGCAGCTCCCAGCTGAGCTGATGTTCTGCCAGCCTGGCAGCTCCCAAATGGCAAATGGATGCTGCAGAGCTTCCTGCCAGTTCCTCCACCGCCAGTACCCCTTCCGCTAGCTTCCCCTGAGTTGGATTTCTCTGCCCAAACTGACCTTTAAAATGAAAAGAAAAACCACCCTTAGTTCTATTCCTGAATTGCAGGTTGCATGTGTTAGTATTGTATGAGTGGCACAGAGAGAAATATTAGCTTATACAATTTTATGTGCAACACTCTGGGTCATAGAAATTTTAAATTAAAACCTTGTTAAAAATGCAATAATTCATGAAGCATTAAAGGTAAAGATGTTCCCGCACTTATGGTGAGAGTCGTTTCCGACTCTTAGGGGGACGTCTTGCGACGTTTACTAGGCAGACCGTATATATGGGGTGGGATTGCCAGTTCCAGCCTCTTTTTACCCCCCAGCGTATGCTGGGTACTCATTTTACCAACCACGGATGGATGGAAGGCTGAATGGACCTCGACCCCTTTTACGGGAGGTTCGACTTCCTCCTTCCGTTGGAATCGAACTCCGGCCGTGAGCAGAGCTTCAGCTGCATTACCACCGCTTACCACTCTGCGCCACGGAGGATCTTCATGAAGCATTATTTCATTATAAATATACATCATTGTTATAAACTACTTCCTGGGGCTTCACATTAGCAAAATTTGACATGCCCTTTACACTTTGAAATTAGGTAAAATTAAAAGTGATTTATGTGACAAAACTATAAAGCATTTAAGAAACTAAAAATGTAAGCTTGCAATAGCTTCCAAAAACTTGCATCTATATCTCAACAATTAAACCCCAGAAAGTTTTGTTTTTAAATTTACCAGGTATTACCTTAGATTGCATTAACAAAACCACTGAGATCATAATTAGCAAGCACTGCCCTAAGGAACGCCGCAAGTCATGCTGACTTCAGTCCTTTAATTATTACCTCACTCTTTCTGCCGTAAATGGAATCTCCCCCCACCGGCCAGTCATAAAGACGGATAAAATCATTTTTACCATGTAGTTTTCTCACTTATAATTTCACCATGTTAGCATACTTACTCCTGTTCATATTAATTTCAATGCAAACGTGGCCTATTTTCACCAGAATTATTGTAGTTGAGACCAACTCAGCATTGTTCTAATAAGAGACGGAGGAAGCATCCATTTCAAACCGATTTATTTGCAAATTTTGGTGGTTCTGACCTGATCAAGCCTTGCCTACATTGGTTGCCTTTTGCGCTGAGCTTACATCTAAACAACTCAGGAATTTTTTTAAGAAAACAAGCCTGACTAATTATGTGCAAAATTACATACAAAATTTGCATATTGTGTGTGTGTGTGTGTGTGTGTGTGTGTGTGTAGTATAGAAGAACTAAGCCTTTGCCAGCCTGGTGCCCTCCAGATGTTTTGGACTACAACTCCCATCAACCCCAGCCAGCATGTGTTTGCATATACAAGTACGTATCTGTTTATATGCTGATTACTTTAGGAATTCTGGAGTGTATTTGCATATAATATTAGATGTATAATAGTATGTATAATAATGCATGCTAATGTCATTTATATTTTTAATAGAACTCTTGAGAAATATAACCTGCTTCTCATTGACATCAAGGAACAAAATGGGAACTAGAAAATATCCATGCAGATAAGCTTGACATCAAGATATTAAGAAAATTTCATCCTTAGAATGCTGTCTGGGGCTGATGGGAGTTGTAGTTTATTTCATTAAATTTATTTATTTATTTATTTATTTATTTATTTATTTTATTTCATTAAACTTATAGACCGCCCCATAGCTGAAGCTCTCTGGGCGGTTCACAAGACAAGAAATAGCAAAGTACAAGACATGTATCAATATAAAACATATAAAAAGTTAAAAATTATTAAAAATTAATGTCAGCGTATACTAAACATAATTAATTAAAAAGCCTGGGTGAAAAGAAAAGTTTTGACCTGGTGCCAAAAAGATATTAATGATGGCGCCAGGCGTATTTCCTCCGGGAGATCGTTCCACAGTTCGAGGGCCACCACAGAAAAGGCCCTTTTCCACGTTGCCATCTTCCGAGCTTCCCTATGAGTAGGAACTCGGAGGAGGGTCTTTGATGATGAACGTAGTGTATGGGCAGGTTCATAACGGGGGAGGCGTTCCAACAGGTATTGTGGTCCTATGCCGTGTAAGGCTTTATAGGTCAAAACCAGCACTTTGAACCGGGCCCGGAAACAAATAGGCAGCCAGTGCAAGCGGGCCAGAGTCGGTGTTATATGGTCAGACTGTCTGGTCCCCGTTAACAATCTGGCCACTGCATTCTGCACAAGCTGCAGTTTCCGAACCGTCTTCAGAGGCAGCCCCACGTAGAGCGCATTGCAGTAATCTAATTTCGAGGTTACCAGCGCATGAACTACTGAAGCGAGGTTCTCTCTGTCCAGATAGGGGCACAGCTGGGCCACCAGCCGAAGCTGGTAGAAAGCACCCCGTGTCACAGAGGCTATCTGAGCCTCAAGTGACAGGGATGGATCTAAAAGAACTCCCAAGCTACGAACCCGTTCCTTCAGGGGGAGTGCAACCCCATCCAGAACAGGTCGAACATCCCCCATCCCGTCAAGAGAACCACCCACCAGCAGCATCTCAGTCTTATCTGGATTAAGTCTCAGTTTGTTAGCTCTCATCCAGTCCATTGTCACAGCTAGACATCAGTTCAGCACGCCGACAGGCTCACCTGAAGAAGATGAAAAGGAGAAATAGAGCTGCGTGTCATCAGCATACTGATGGCAATGCACTCCAAAACTCCTGATGACCACACCCAACGGCTTCATATAGATATAAAAAAGCATGGGGGACAGAACTGACCCCTGTGGGACTCCATATTGGAGGTCCCAGGGTGCCGAGCAATGCTCCCCAAGCACTATTTTTATTTTTATTTATTAATTAAGCTTATAAACTGCCCGACTAGCAATAGCTCTCTGGGCGGTGAACAAAGTACAGTAAAATCATAATACAATACCACAGGACCTAAAAACAATCAAAAATCAATTACAACAATTTGTATAAATTTAAGTTAAACTAAATTAAAATGCTTCGGTGAAAAGAAAGGTTTTCACTTGGCGCCGAAAAGAAAACAGCGTCAGCACCAAGCGCACCTCCACGGGGAGACTGTTCCACAATTCGGGGGTCACCACCGAGAAGGCCCTAGATCTTGTCACCACCCTCCGGGCCTCCCTATGAGTCGGGGCCTGGAGGAGGGCCTTCGTTGTGGAATGTAGTGTACGGGCCGGTTCATATCGGGAGAGGCGTTCCAACAGGTATCGTGGCCCTGTGCCATATAAGGCTTTATAGGTTAATACCAACACTTTGAATCTAGCCTGGAAGTTTATTGGCAGCCAGTGCAAGCGAGCCAGAACAGGTGTTATGTGCTCGGACCGCTTGGTCCTTGTTAGCAGTCTGGCTGCCGCATTTTGCACTAGCTGTAGCTTCCGAACAGTCCTCTGGAGACGACCCACCAAATAGGAGCGGAACCACTGCCACGCAGTACCGCCCACTCCCAGATCAGTGAGTCGTCCCAGAAGGATACCATGGTCGATGGTATCAAAAGCCGCTGAGAGGTCAAGGAGAATCAGCAGGGTCACACTCCCCCTGTCTGCCTCCCGACAAAGGTCATCATACAGGGCGACCAAGGCTGTCTCCGTGCCAAACCCAGGTCTAAAACACAACTGAAATGGATCCAGATAATCGGTGTCATCCAAGAGTGTCTGGAGCTGGTTGGCAACCACTCGTTCTAGGACCTTGCCCAGGAATGGAACATTAGCTACCGGCCTATAGTTGTTAAAGTTTTCCGGGTCCAGGGATGTTTTCTTCAGGAGTGGTCTTACAATCGCCTCTTTCAGGAGGCCAGGGACCACTCTCTCCCGCAAAGAAGCGTTAATCACCGCCCTGGCCCAGCCGGCTGTTCCAGTCCTGCTAGGTTTTATTAGCCAAGAAGGGCAAGGATCCAATTTAGAAGTAGTCGCATGCACCAGTCCAAGCACCTTGTCAACGTCCTCAAGCTGTACCAACTGAAACTCATCCAAAGAATTAGGACAAGACTGAGCGCTGGACGCCTCATTTGATTCAACTGCTGCAACATTGGAGTCTAAGTCCTGGCGGATGCAAGAGATTTTGTCCTGGAAGTGCCTAGCAAATTCATTGCAACGTGCCTGTGATGACTCCACGACATCCGTAGGGCCGGAATGTAATAGCCCTCGGACAATTTTAAATAACTCCGCTGGACGGCAGATAGAAGATTTAATAGTGGCAGCAAAGTGTTGCTTCTTTGCTGCCCTCACTGCCACCAAGCACAGCTTAGTATAGGCACTCACCAGTGCATAATTGCATCCATCAGGAGTTCACCTCCATCTGCACTCAAGCCGTCTCCTATGCTGTTTCATCGCTCTCAGCTCCGAAGTATACCATGGAGCTGCATGAGCTCTACACCGAAGAGGGCGCACAGGAGCGATCATGTCAACTGCCCGGGTCATTTCTGCATTCCACAGTTTATTTATTTATTTATTTTATTACATTTTTAGACCGCCCTATAGCAATAAGCTCCCAGGGCGGTGTACAGCATAATAAAACAGGTTAAAATACAAAAACACAATAAAACATAATTAAAAATTTTCAATTTTCAATTCAAATTTTTAAATTTTTAAAATTTTTAAAATGCCTGGGCGAAGAGGTAGGTCTTTACCTGGCGCCGAAAAGATAGCAAAGAAGGCGCCAGGCGTATCTTATCAGGGAGGGCGTTCCATAGTTCGGGGGCCACCACTGAGAAGGCCCTAGCTCTAGTTATCGTTCTCCGTGCCTCCCTATGCGTTGGGACACGGAGAAGGGCCTTCGACGTCGAGCACAGCGACTGGGTAGGTACATAGCGGGAGAGGCGTTCCGCCAGGTATTGCGGTCCGATGCCGTTAAGGGCTTTATAGGTAAGAACCAACACTTTGAATCTGGCCTGGAAACATATTGGTAGCCAGTGCAGCTGGGCCAGGACAGGTGTTATATGATCAATTTTTTTTGTCCCAGTAAGAACTCTGGCCGCAGCATTCTGCACTAGCTGAAGTTTCTGAACCGTCTTCAGAGGTAACCCTACGTAGAGTGCATTACAGTAGTCCAATCTAGAGGTTACCAGAGCATGGATAACTGTGGCAAGGTTCTCCCTATCCAGATAGGGTCGTAGTTGGGCTACCAGCCGAAGCTGGTAGAACGCATTCCGTGCCACCGAGGCTACTTGAGCCTCCAGTGACAGGAGCGGATCTAATAAGACCCCCAAACTACAGACCTGCTCCTTTAGGGGGAGTGTAACCCCATCTAGGGCAGGTCGGACATCAACCATCTGGGCAGAGAGCCCCCCCACCAACAGCATCTCAGTCTTATCAGGATTGAGTCTCAGTTTATTAGCTCTCATCCAGTCCATTATCGCGGCCAGGCAGTGGTTCAGTACATTAACAGCCTCACCTGAAGAAGATGAAAAGGAGAAGTAGAGCTGCGTATCATCAGCATATTGCTGGAAACGCACTCCAAATCTCCTAATGACCTCGCCCAGCGGCTTCATATAGATATTAAAGAGCATGGGGGACAGAACTGAACCCTGTGGGACCCCATATTGGAGTATCCAGGGACTCGAGTAATGCTCCCCAAGCACCAGCTTCTGGAGACGATTCTTGAGGTAGGAGCACAGCCACCGCCAAGCAGTGCCTCCAACTCCTAAGTCCGCAAGACGTCCCAGAAGGATACCATGGTCGATGGTATCAAAAGCCGCTGAGAGATCAAGGAGAACCAACAGAATTACACTCCCTCTGTCTTTCTCCCGACAGAGGTCATCATACAGGGCGACCAAGGCTGTTTCTGTACCAAACCCCGGGCGAAAGCCCGATTGACATGGATCCAGATAATCAGTTTCATCCAAGAGAGCCTGGAGCTGGTGAGCGACCACACGCTCTAAAACCTTGCACAGGAACGGAACATTTGCTACCGGTCTATAGTTGTCAAGATTTTCAGGGTCCAAGGAGGTTTTCTTTAGGAGCGGTCTCACCACCGCCTGTTTCAGGCAGGGTGGTACCACTCCCTCTCGTAAAGAGGCATTGATCACCTCCTTGGCCCATCCGGCTGTTCCGTTCCTGCTAGCTTTTATTAGCCATGAGGGGCAAGGATCCAGAGCAGAAGTGGTCGCCCACACCTGTCCAAGCACCTTGTCCACGTCCTCGAGCTGAACCAACTGAAATTCATCCAATAAAACAGGACAGGACTGTGCTCCGGACACCTCATTAGGCTCAACTGCTACAATATTGGAGTCAAGGTCCCGGCGGATGTTTGCGATCTTATCTTGGAAGTGTCTCGCAAACTCATTACAGTGGGCTATTGATGGTATTATTGCGTTCTGAGGACCAGAGTGTAAAAGTCCCCGAACAACCTTATAAAGTTCTGCTGGGCGGTTAGAAGATGACTGAATGGAGGCAGCAAAGTACTGCTTCTTTGCTGCCCTCACCGCCTTCACATAGAGCTTGGTAGAGATCTTCACAAGTGCAAGACCACAGCTGTCGGGAGTTCGTCTCCATTTGCACTCAAGCCGTCTCCTTTCTTGCTTCATCACTCTTAGCTCCGGGGTAAACCATGGAGCCAATTGAGCTCTGCAGAGGAGAGGGCGCACCGGGGCGATCGTGTCAACTGCCCGGGTCATTTCCGTATTCCACAGATTGACCAGGGTTTCGACAGGAGCGTCAGTTTTATCAGCCGGAAAACTCCCCAGAGCCTTCTGAAAACCTTCAGGATTCATTAGTCTCCGGGGGCGGACCATCTTAATAGGTCCTCCACCCTTGCAGAGGGGAGAAAACATTGTGAGCCTACACCTCAATAGGCGATGATCTGTCCATGACAGAGGAATAGATGTAAAATCCCTCACTCCCAGATCACCATCCCCTGCTCCAGTAGCAAAAATTAAGTCTAGAGTGTGCCCCGAAATATGCGTAGGGCCAGTAACAAATTGAGACAGCCCCATGGCTGTCATGGAGGCCATGAAGTCCTGAGCTGCCCCAGACAAAGCGGTCTCGGCATGAATGTTGAGATCCCCCAATACCATAAATTTGGGGGATCGCAACACCAAACCCGAGACCACCTCCGTCAGCTCAGTTAGGGAGGCTGTTGGGCAGCAGGGTGGACGGTACACCAACAGTATTCCCAGTCTGTCTCGCTGGCCCAACGTAATATGGAGACACTCCAGACCATTAGCTACCTGGATAGGGTGCCTAATGAGAGGGATGGAACTTCTATAGACCACAGCAATTCCCCCTCCCCGACCCTCGGATCTACCCAGATGCTGAACCGAGTACCCAGGTGGGCACAGCTGGGAGAGATTAATGCCTCCCAGATCGCTCACCCATGTCTCAGTAATAAACGCCACATCGGCCGCCTCATCCACAATTAAATCATGGATGAGGGAAGCTTTATTATTTACCGATCTGGCATTAAGAAGCAGCAACTGGAGATCCGAGAGTTGGCTGATAGAACTACCAGCAATCCTGTGGATGTGGGGAGGACCGGAACATGGTACAGCCACCAATTGTCTGTGCCGAGTTCCCCTCAACCGGCATGTCCTCCTCACAACGCCATACCTCCCATTACCCGTCACTACGCTAACAGGGGCCCCCTCTGGTCCCCCCTCCCAATACCCTATCCTCCCGCCCAGGCACATAATAAAATAAAATAAAAATAAAATAAAATAAAAATACACACACACTCACAACATACAGTCATACAAACATCCACTCATTCCATTCAGGTCTACACAACAACCACAGTCCCGTGCTCCATGCGCACCAACGCAGCTCTCAAACCGTTCTTCCCAGGAAAAGCGCCACCTGGAGCCTGGTCCTGCGAGGTGCCCACGTGCAGAGCAGGAGCCCAAGAAGAAGAGAGCAGAGATGTTGACCAAGCAGCAGCAGCAAAGCAGGCAGATGGCTCTCCCTCCCTGGGCGGTGATGGTCCTCTTCCCTTGCAGGCACTGGATCTCCCAAGCCCCCTCAGCCAGCCGGCTTATATATCCCCTCCAGAGAAGGGACAGGTGGAACAGTATCAGACACAGCTGGCTGAGTACCTGGAGCCTGGTCCTGCAAGGTGCCCACGTGCAGAGCAGGAGCCCAAGAAGGAGAAAGCAGAGATGTTGGCCAAGCAGCAGCAGCAGCAGCAAAGCAGGCAGATGGCTCTCCCTCCCTGGGCGGTGATGGTCCTCTTCCCTTGCAGGCACTGAAGATGTAATCTAGGATGTTGCTAACAAAAAGACTCAGTTAATGTTTAATTTACATTTACTTATTATACTCTGTGCTCCACCACTGAGTTTCGGGCGGGCGGGCATAAAGCTCATGGGGCCCGCTTGAAGCAAGAAGTAAAGTAAACCGAATATATAACAGAATGAAGATTTTTTTAAAAAGTGTGCAAAAAACTCATTTCCCAGAGGCTGTAAATCACTAAAAGTGCAGGAGCATTTTTTGAAAAGGGGATTATCTTATCAGCCACCAGCTCATCATTGTAATAAACTGCTCTTTTTTGCGACCCCAGGAGATAAAGAAAGGCTTGCGCCAGAATCAATTGCCCATGCTGGGCGGCTACGTCAGCAAATACTTTTGCCATGACCTTATCAGACGCTTCATTCATTGAATGACTCAGAAGCCCTGCCCAAAAGTCCCGCTTTACGTCGAGGCGCCGCCTTAGCTCTGCACATGGGCAAGTTGCGCTGGATGACTGCGAGTCAGCGTGGTAGCCGGCCCTTATTTACTGGGCAGAAGGTCGCCCGCCGCCACCGCTTAACTGCTGCCCGCGGCGCAGTTCCACCAGGGCTTCGACAGGAGCTCCAGCCTTATCAGCCGAAAAACACCCCAGAGCCCTTTGAAAGTCCTCAGGAATCATAGTCTCTGGGGGCGGACCATCTTAATGGGTCCCCCACCCTTGCAGAGGGAAGAGGTCACTGTGAGTCTAAACCTCAACAAGCGGTGATCTGTCCATGACAAAGGGACTGATGTAAAGCCCCGTATTTGCAGATCACCATCCCCCAGTCCAGTGGCAAAAATTAGATCTAGAGTGTGTCCCGCTATATGTGTTGGGCCAACAGCATACTGAGACAGCCCCATGGTTGTCATGGAAGCCATGAAGTCCTGAGCCGCCCCAGACAAGGTGGTCTCGGCATGAATGTTGACATCCCCCAACACCAAGAGTCTAGGGGATCTCAGCAGTACCTCCGAGACCACCTCCGTCAGCTCAGTTAGGGAGTCCGTTGGGCAGCTGGGTGGGCGGTACACCAACAGAAGTCCCAATCTGTCACGTTAAAAAAAAAGTAACTTTTCCGAGCTCTGTTAGAACTGATGCTATCAAGTGCATCACAGTCCAGCAAAAAGACTCAAGGGTATTGTGGTATATTAATTATTACCTATACTTTCTAAGCTACCACACTTCCTATACTTTCTAAGCTACCACACTTCCAGCAATCCAGACTGATAATGTAGACTACAGTGTTGCTGTTAATTATTTTATAAATCAATTAATAATTATACTCCATGCCCCTGCCCCTCAATCAAGCTATCAGGGTGGCACAATAAAATATTTTTAAAAACTCATTAACATAGCTAAGACATTAGAAAGGTAAAGCAGCATAAAAGTAACTATGTGAGCCACAATAAAACAGATCTAAAAAGCCTAGGAAAATTAAAAAGACCTTGCCTGGCACGGGAAAGACATCATTTCAACCAGTGGTTGCCAGGCATATCTCTCTGAAGAGAGCATTCCGAAGCCAGGCACCACCACTGAAGGGACCCTTTTCCTGACTGAAAGGACCCTATCACTGGTAACCATCCGCCAATCCTCACAAATATCTTTTCTAGATATGGTCTAATCTAGAAAATGCATTCAGAAAGGCTTGTTTCATATTCTGGACAATGAAGTAAGCTATACTATGCCCCATAACACGGCACTTATTCTCCATAACTAAGCTACCAGGGGCACTAAATGCATGATTTTGTTCATCTAAACGACACAATGGTTTGTGTGTCAGAATTCCGTCCAAGTCCTGTTTGGCTCCAAGTCCTGTTTGGGTTCAGTTGTCCAAGGAGAGCTACCATGACAGCTAGATCCACCCCCCCACACACACACCAAGCCTAATTTCAGTTTCACAATTGTGCTGCATAAGGAAGTAGGAAGAAGCTACTGGCAGGTTGTAACTTATATCTAAGAGGACAAAAAAAGTCATTGATTCATTTATAGAGAAATAGAATAGAATTATGCATACGATAGCCAGCATGGATTTTTCACATTCCACAATGTTAAATTGAAAATACCCCCATGCCATTCTGATGCTTCCCATAAGCTCATTTCAAAACAAAAACTTACAAAACTTATAGTCCTGAACTCAAAAACACTTGCTTAAAAACCCTGTCCATTTTCATAGTGATAAGCAAAACAGTCAGAAAGAATCATGAGTTCAAAGTCTAAAGAGAGAGAGAAAAAACCCAGACTCCTTTTGGACTTTTTCTGTCAAGAGTTCTCCTAATCTGTTGAAATTCATTAAAAATCAGCCATGCACACAGAGTACCTGGAATCCTGTTACTGACCTTGACCCATACTCTGACCTTCATCTTCTACAGTTTAAAAGTTAAAAAAAAATTCCTGGCTGATTTTTAATTAAATTAAGGAATTTTGCATTGAACTCAATGATAATGTTGGGCATGCTCAGTAAGAACCAACTGTCAGCATTGTAAAAGCCAGACTCAAAGCTGCTTGGCTTGGCTAATCGGGGCCACACCCACACCAGACTTTGATTTCATTTGAGACAGTCATGGCTTCCCCCAAAGAATCCTGGAAAGTGTAGTTTGTGAAGGGTGCTGAGAGGAGACTCCTATTCCCCTGACAGAGCTCCAGTGGCCAGAGTAGTTTAACAGTCAACCACTCTGATTGAAAGTCTGTGAGGGGGACAGGCCGTCTCTTAGCAACTCTCAGCACCCTTCACTAACTACACTTCCCAGGATTCTCTGGGAGAAGCCATGACTGCCTAAGTGAAATAAAGGTCTGGTGTGGATGTGGCCAGGGACAGCTTTGGTTTAAATTTGGGTGGGAGGCTACATGTGCCTGCTGTAGAATAAAAAGGTGGGGGAAGCCCTGAAAAGCAATGATACTGATCACAGTTTTCCTTTTGGAAAGGACAGGGGCTTCCCCTCTGCCCATTGCCCACCCACCCAATCTCCTCCCCTCCCCCTTCTCCTACCCTCCCTGCCCCTCCCCCAGGTCAGTGTTGGACTATTATCTGGGAGACCAGGGTTCGAATCCCCACACAGCCATGAAGCTCACTGGGTGACCTTGGGCCAGTCACTGTTGGAATAGACAAATACTGCATGTTCACTTTAAGGGATATTTGGGAAATATCCCATGTACCTGTTTACCATGATGTAACTTCCTAATGGGTGGGGTTTAGTTACCTGACTTCCTCCTCCTTTGGCCTGGGGGATTTTTGAATAATCTCCATTGCTGATCTATCCACCATTGACAGAGGCCGCATGGCACAGATGCTCTCTCTGAGAGCATCCATTACTAAAGACCAAGATGGACTGAGACTATTTTTCTTTCATCTAAGCTATAGAGCCTATGTTCCTAACATATGAAAGGTTGTAAGTAAACATTCTTTTCTTCTACCTAAAGGATTGTGTCTGTTGTTATTTATATAGAGAAAGGTGGGGCTGGTTTATTCTCATTCTGCTGCTTGTATTTTTACAACTCTGCTAAGAAATAGGACCAACCAAATTAATTCCTATTTCTGTGTGTATTTTTATAATACCAAACAGTCACTGCCTCTCAGCCTCGGAGGAAGGCAATGGTAAAACCACCTCTGAATACCGTTTACCATGAAAACCCTATTTATAGGGTCAGCATAAGTCGGGATTGACTTGGGCAGTCCATTTCCATTTTCAAACTTGATAGCACAGAAATAAATCCCACTGAACTCAAAAAGTATGCAACTGATCAAACCCACCCTCCCTTCTCCTCCCTCCTGTCCCCTCACTCTTGCCCATTCCCTCCCCCTCCAATCCCCTCCTTCCCCCCACCTCCCCCTCCTCCTCCCCATGTTCAGGTTTACCTATCTTAAGCATGACTGAACGGGAGTAAATACCATTGAACTCAATAAGCATGCAAATGATCAAACCTGCCCTCCCCTCCCCCTTCCTTTGCCCCTTCCCCTCCAATCCCCTCTTTTCCCCTCTCTCTCCTTCTGCTCCCCTCTCCCCTTCATTTCTCCTTCCCTCTCCTCTCTCCTCCCCATGGTCAGTTTTACCTATCCTAACCATGATTACACAGGAGTAAATACCATTGAACTCAATAAGCATGCAAATGATCAGACCTGGCTTTCCCCTCCTTCCGCTCTACTCTCCCTTCCTCCTTCCCTCCCCTTTTCCTTCTTCCTCCTTTCCTGCCCACTCCAGCCATCTCTCCCTCCCCCCTGGTCAGTTTTACCTATCCTAAGCATGATTGCATGGGAGTAAATCCCACTGAACTCAATAAATATGCAAATGATCAAACCTGTCCTGCTCGTCCCCTGCCTCTCCTTCTTGCTGCCCTCCCCCTCCTCCCCTCCACCCTCCCTCCCCTCCCTCCTCCTCCTCCCCTCCCCATCTCCCTTAGTCAGTTTCACCTATCCTAAGCATGATTGCAGGGGAGTAAATCCCACTGAATTCAATAAGAACGCAAATGATCAATACTGTTGCGCGCCTCCCCAATCTCCGAGCGGTGAGATCTCAGGGGTCCCTGCACTCATCCAGGGTTTGGTTTCCTTTGGGAAGAAGATCAGCGGAGACTGTGGTGTCTTTATGAAATATGGTTTATTTATTTACACACATTCCAACCTGAGCTTAGGGTGGAGAGGTTCAAGGTATCAGCAGTCCAATATCCAGCTTTTCCATCTGGGTTGCAGGAGATATCCTAAAGCCATGGTGCAGAGGGATAGCGTCTCTGCTTGCCTGCAGCCCGGCCATTCTCTAGACACAACTAAAAACACTCAAAGCACAAACTTCTACCAGCGACCAGGAGGGAGAGAAGCTCTCCTGAAAAGTTTCAATGGACTGTGAAAGACCAACCCAAATTGTGTTTGCATTTTGACAAATTTGTAGGGCAGTACAATATCTCAGGGAGGAGGTCAGGTCTCCTGCTCCCCTGGTATATTCACTATAGGTGCCCAATTTCCCTTATGTTTGATAGAAATATCTGTGGGCTATAGGTACATTCTTAAACCACAAGGTTTTTTGCCTATTAGTGAATGTTAGAGAATAGCACAGTGGAACAAAGCTTCAATTCAGTCATCCACTATACATTTAAATCTTTAAAAAGTGTTTCATAGTATCCAGAAATTCTTACATGGGCTCCTACTGGGAGGAAGGGCAGGATATCAATCAATCAATCAATCAATCAAACAATCAATCAATCAATCAATCAATCAATCAATCAAACAAACAAACAAACAAACAAACAAACAAACAAACAAACGAATGAATGAATAGGATTCATTCTGATGGGTGTTTTTAAAATAATGGATCTCTACTAATACAAGTTGGCTAAGAAAGATGATGAACTACACTCATTCACATGTACTAAGGGAAGTTACTAAACTGCTGGATGCTGGAGAGAAAATTTTCACTGACGTGGCAAACGTGTGCTTTGGGTTATACCATTTCAGACAGATATCTTTTTGTACACCGCCCAGATGGCCTTCGGGCTTAGGGCGGTATATAAATAAAATAAAATAAAATAAAATAAATATGGGAATATTCCTTCATACAAAAATTAATCACTACACATAGAAAATTGTCTCAGTAAGAAGGGTTCAAGCCTGGTGTTCTTTCAGATGTACTCATTTTCTATAACAGGGATTTTGAAAAAATGTAGGGAGAATTATTCAATGTGAATATTCACTAGCAGTATGAAGTGGTACAACCCTGTGTTCACCCTATGGATATAAAGCCCAGGTAAAGTATGTGACTTCCACAAAGAATTCTAAGAACTGTAGTTTACCCCTCACAGAGCTACAATTCCCAGCACCCTTGACAAACTACAGTTCCCAGGATTCTTTGAGGGAAGTTACTGAACTGAAACTGAACTGAGCCAATTCGGAGGTATTCAGGCTTGGGCCAAGTCAGGCTGAGAAGGCCTTGGATTGCGCCAGATCAGGTTGGGCCACCTGGAGCAATCCAGGGCTGTCATGGACAGGACATCAGACAGGAAAGCTGCAGGGATCTGCTTTACCAGTGTATTCCTTGCAGTGTATTCCTTCCTCTTTCCCTCTCACATTTCATTTTCTGTACATGTGTGGCTGTACAAATGTTTGATGACTTATGTTCTAGAATTTACAGAATGGAGTAGTCTCTCATTGATGTTGATAGAAATCTAGGAATAAATTTAGATATGGCAGAAAAGGGGGTAAATTGAAAGTATGTGCAGTGAATTGATTGTGTTTGATTGTATTCACCTTGACTATCCTGTCAAATGTACATATTAAAAATTGATAAAAATGTCATTTCAGTCCCCATCTTGACATTAATCTATGACAGCCTTTCCCAACCTTTGAGTCCCCAGATGTTGCTGGACTATAACTCCCATCAGCCCCAGCCAGCATTGCCAGTGGTCAGGAATTCTAGGCACTGTCCAGCAACATCTGGAGACCCATGAGAAAGGATGATCTACAATTTTTAAAAAAAGAAAAAATCCACCTGGAAGTCTGCATTTTCATGTGAATTTAAATATGTATTTAAAAAATAATGTTCTCTCAAAATGTATGCATTTCTAAACATGGGTTGTATCCAATGTTGCAACCAATGGAGACAGGTGGCTCCGATGTCAGTGGGGCAGTGAATCCACTCTGGGTTTTAGTCTGAACCTTCAAGGGTCTAAAAACCAGAGCAGATTCACTGCCCCACTGTCTCTACTCATTGCAACAGACTTCTGCTTGCCCAACATGACTTCTACCTCCTCTCGTCTTCCCGGCAGCCCCACTTACACCTCCAAAATCTGCTCCACTGGGTTTGGGAACCCTCTGGAGCAGATTTTGGGGATGCACAGGGAGATGTGATGAAGGAGAAGTCCCACTATGCAGCTGGAACACCACTCATACAGTGTTGACGGCAACCCATCACTTATCTCAAATTGTGCATTTAAAAACATACTTTGAATGGTGTTAAAACATTACGGAACCCCATGGATAATTAAATTTTAATCTGCACATCAGTCCAGGAGGTGTCAGTTCATATTGGAGTTGACAACTGTTGAATTCCTGAATCATCCCTGTGTACAGGTCATATTTTCAGTCTGACTTTTTCTAGCATCTGCACAATCACTGCCCTCCAAGGATCTGTCTTGTTCTTGATACTGTCAGCAAAATGGAGGGTATGGGCTGTAAAGCCGATAGCTGTACTTGTGCCTGATGAATTGCCCACTTATTTATGTGATGAACAAGCATTGCAATTCACAATAAGCAGCTGCTGTGCACACAAAACACATTGCTTTATTTCAGTGGGACTTCCTTTTCTGTATTATCACCTCCAATTAGAATTTGCCATCAAATTTTGTCTAAAGAACACTTATGTGTTGAATTTGGAGTCTGCTGTTCAGACAAAACATCAAAAGAATTTAAAAAATCTTGATATAGCTAGCAAAACTCTGGGGTGTGGGGAGAAGAGGCACAGTGAAAAATTAATTCATGTTGTTAATAATTTGCCTCTTACTAGCACTGGATGATCTGGGAATTGTGAGGCTGGTAAAGAAATCATCTAATATGGAAAAGCTGATAATATCTGGGATTAGAGATGCCACCAAATTTATCCTAAAACAAAATTTCAAGCAATGTGAATTTCAATAAAACTCACACAACTTCTCAGAGGGGTATTCATATATGTGCTCAAAGTCTGCTGTTGTATATTAGGATTTTTGGATCAGAGAAAATGTATTTAGGATCCAGGTGATAGTTGGTCTCTGCTTTCTAATTTCTGCCGAAGAATCTTTTTCATCTCTTAGATACCCATGCCTGTCCTTTTTTTTGCAGTCAAGATAAAAATTAACAGGTATATTCTATGTCAGATGGAAGTTTTCAAGTACCTGGCTGACAGGTAGGAATCGATAAATGTGTCAATTTCAGTTTTTCCAGTCATCTCTTTTCAAAATTATCTCATTTTTTCCATTCTGAAGTTCAGTTCTCCCCATTTCCACATCAGTTTGCATTTTTTAAAAAAAGTCCTGATGTAATTCACCAGCATTTCAGTGTCCATTTCTGATAATAAATAGACTTTTGTTTGCAATTGTACCTAACGTACACAATTTGCAAGCAATTTCCCCTAATATTGTGCAGTTTGCATATTCTTTTCATTTATATATTCATTTTGTACACATTTCCTCCTAATATATGCATTTCTGTAAACATTATTTTATTTATGTATTTATTATTTGATTTATATCCTGCCCTTCCTCCCACCAGAAGCCCAGGGTAGCAAACAAAAGCACTAAAAACACTTTAAAACATTGTAAAAACAGACTTTAAAGTACATTAAAACAACTTTAAAAACATTTTTTTAAAAAGCTTGGAAGACATCTTTTAAAAAAGGTTAAAAAACATGTTATTTTTTTAAAAAGTTTAAAAAACATATTAAAAAGCAATTCCAACACAGAAGCAGACTGGGATAAGGTCTCAACTTAAAAGGCTTGTTGAAAGAGAAAGGTCTTCAATAGGCACTGAAAAGATAACACAGATGGCGCCTGCCTAATATTTAAGGGGAGGGAATTCCACAGGGTAGGTGCCCCCACACTAAAGGTCCATTTTCTATGTTGTGCAGAATGGACCTCCTGATAAGATGGTATCTGCAAGAGGCCCTCACCTGCAGAGCGCAGTGATCGCCTGGGTATATAAGAGATAAAACAGTCTTTTAGGTATCCTGGTCTCAAGTTGTATAAGGCTTTGTACACCAAAACTAGAACCTTGAACTTGGCCCAGTAGCAAATGGAGGACTGCATCATAAAATGTAGAGAAATTTGAAGAATAGCTCCACTTCAGTTTGCATGCTGTTTTGGGAAGCACAGATTAGATAGATTCACATTAAAAGGCAAATTGAACCCATTTTTCCCCATCCCTACCGACAGGGTATTGTAACTCACTCCATTAGTGTCCCCTGTCCCCCGGATAGGCTGACAGGTTGAAACAAAATATATGGCTTCTCTGAAACAAAGAATGGATATGACAATGGGTGCACAGCATTAATGGTGACCATCATGGCAGCTGGCATGTTGTGAGGAATAGTATGACTGGACAGAGGGTGGAAAGACAGCAGGAGGATGGGAAAGTATAGGATCAAGGCTCAGGCTTTGAAGTCACTTACAGAAATACACACTGAAGCTGCCTTAGGTCCATCTAGTCCAGTATTATCCACTCTGACTGGCAGGGTCTCTCCACAGTCTTAGGTACAGTTTGAGCTCCTTTAACTGAAGATGACAGAGAATGAATGTCAGACCTTGTCCATGCAAACCATGTGTTCTACCACAATGCTCTACCTCAAGATAGATAGAAAAGAGCCTGCAGTAACAGGAATCCTATATAAACATGAGTACTACTAGAAGTCATCCTCCGCAATTACTACTCACTCTCATCATCAGGTGCATTTGTGCAAATGCATTAGGTGCATTTGTTTATGCATTCATGTTTGTGGGCCAGGAATTTATTTTTGCAATAGCCAAATCTTTGCAATGCGTTAGTCCTTCCATATCAAGCCAACCCCTGTCACCAAATCCCATGATGTCAACTTAATTGCCACACTGTTTTATGACTTCTCCACAATTTGCTCCTCTGCTATTTCAGATCACAGGAACAGAAGGCTCTCAAAATCCATGACATAAACACTCCAGCCAAGATAAAAAATGCATGCTTGCACAAAAAACCCCTCAAAGGCATTTGATCTAACAACTGTAGTGATTCCAAGATTCTCAGATTAGTGAGTAGTGCTTTAAGGAGCACTGTTTATTTATATGACACAATCAGTCATATCTGTCTTTCAATTCACTTAAAGATACTTTATGGGTATAAAATAATTCTAAAGTATATGGGAAAAGGCAGCTACAAAGTGTCCAGTAAGCAGCTGAATTCAAAAATACCATTCCGGGAGGGCAAGGGGGCATCTGGGCTCCCCCCCCCCCCATGTTTTAGAACATGTGTGATTATTTTTCAGGATCACCAATATTTTTGACCAAGTTGCCAATTGTAAACATTGAATAACTATTTTAATTAAATTGGCCTATGTATATGCCTATGCCTATGTATATGGCCTATGTATATGCATGTGCTCAAGGCCTAAATCTATTTGATTTTAAAAAAACAGAGTGTATATTTATTCAACCTGGATTAATAACATTGCTATAACATTATTATGAGACATAAATCTCATAAAATACATTGCTTGCTTCCAGTTTAGTTTTGAATAAGGATGCTCAAAGATTTTGTTTGGTCTGCATTTTTAAGCAAACTGGTTTGATTCCTAGACTCATACAAGGACTGGAATGCTGTTAAACTTTAGCTTTTGCACTTTTCTGAATTTTGTGATACAATTCTGGCTAAAAAATGTACCCAAATGCACATAAAATGTATAAAAAATGCATATTTGGCTAAATGTGTACCAAAAAAATTGTGCACTTTGTAAAAAAGAAAAAGATACATGCAGAATGGTGCCAAAACAAGATGGAGTGGACTTATGAAGGAACATATGCAAACATGATGCAAACTGAAAACAGAGTGATCCATCCATTTCTAGTCTTAAATCCATTCATGAGCAATTCTTTAGATCTTGCTGAGAATCTTGCCTCTACTAATAACATTTGAAATTCCATCATTGTAAAGAAGTACTGAGGTAGATTAGAACAAGAAATACTCTCAGTCCCTACTTCGGTGGTGGGGAAACTTTATTATCTGGCCCCACCCTGTGGGTCAACTTTAACAGGT
This sequence comes from Rhineura floridana, assembly GCF_030035675.1. Taxonomy (NCBI): domain Eukaryota; kingdom Metazoa; phylum Chordata; class Lepidosauria; order Squamata; family Rhineuridae; genus Rhineura; species Rhineura floridana. Next base: position 9,224,457 of record NC_084484.1, on the reverse strand, counting down.
GGGTGGGTCAAGCCACCTGTCAATCATGTAACACCATTATGGTGGTGGATTGTCCTGCCCACCTGTCAAAATTCCCTGTCCTTTGCTAGTCTTCCTGAACGTCTCCTTTCCACCTCTGATGTCAGAGATGGATCTCCTTTCTATACCCAATGAATGGAAAGGGTAAACATGGGTGGCTTGAAAGAGCAGTGCTGGGAGGGAGAAGTGGTTTCTTTTGAATGGAATCCACTTCCTCCTCCTTGAGCAAGGCACCCTCCTATCACCCATCATTTGAGTAACAATCAGCTGTTCCAGCAAAGGAACAATCAGGAGCCCACTTTAAGGTCCCAATTGTTCTTTTGAAGTCCTGCCCCACACCTGATGACATGTGGCATGGCTTCCCCAAAACAGCCTCGGGTGCCAAATGGGAAGGCGTGCTGGGCCAAGTTTGACCCATGAGCCAGACTTGTTCTATTATAGTTGTGAGTTTTAAATTGCATAATAAAGGCCAGTTCATACAGCCATTCTTATGCTATGGTGCCAGATGTGGCAAAACAAAATCCAACCCCACTCTCTGACATAGAAATAGTTGTATACTTCTTTATATTATGAAATGTATATGTACGGCAATTCCAGGAATGATCTTTATCAGAGATTCAGGCAGGCTTTTGGGGTGGGTTAGGTTTTTATTGTTATGGTTTTAAATGTTAACGTTTTAATGTATTGTTTTTATCTTGTACGTCGCCCAGAGTGGCTAGACATCCAGCCAGATGGGCGACTAATAAATTTAATATTATTATTATTATTATTTATTCTAGTAAGTTATTATCAAAATGATAGACCACAAAACAGCTTATTGGATTGTAGCCAAACAGATCTGGCTACTTGATGACATAATTGAAAGTCAATTGAAGGCAACTGATAGTGAGAACAAGTGAGGGCAATTCAAATGAATGAGAAACATATGTTTTTATTGAAGCATTTTTATTGCTTCTTCCCAAACATTGGTTTGGAGTCATATAAATAAATACGTTTCTAGTTATTGGTTTCTATGCCCTTAAAAGCTCAGGCTAAACAACATTATGAGACCATCTTTATCACTGTGTAATCCCTGATTGAGAGTAATTTCCTATATGACTAATCCAGGAAGTGTTGCCTTCTTCTACCCTCAGTTGAGTTGTCATGTACCCAAATTTGTTTGGTTTCTCAGCATTGTGAATCATCTCATGCACCATGTGAATAGCTCTGATCAGCCACATGATTGCTCTAGGAAGATGGAAGAAGCAGCTGCTGGTGGAAAAACTGGTACCAAAGCAGCATCTCCCAGGGGAAACAATGTTATTGAACAGGAGTGAGAAACAAAAGGTGAATATTCACACAAAGTATTTTTAGAGAAGAATTTCTACCTCACTAAACTTGTTATATTTGACCCAAAAGTTGAAACTTGAGACTATTCAGTACATCCCACTATAAAACATTGGGCAAAATTGTTGCTTTTGTTTTGTTTTGTTTTAAAAGCTTTTATTATATTTCCCACTCATATACTTCAATGGACAATTCAAAGAGTAAAGTGATTGTATAAAAGTGTAAGTTGAATAAAACAAGTTAAATAAATATATTTGAAATTAAAATGGTTTTCAGTTAACTTATTTTTCCCCTGAGGTCATATGAAGGAAGTATCCCTAAGGCCAAAACATTCATTTCTTTTATACAAAATAATTTTGATTTTCTTCTTCCCATAAGAAACACAGAAGGGGGGAAACGGAAATCAAAATAGGCCTTATGTTCCTAAATCTTTACTTTTGCAGAAAGGATCTGTCAGATAAAGTCTGAATGTATTGCTTCCCAGAGACTTCCTCATTAATAATGAGAAGAAATAGATATTGGAGGAGCATCCTCTATCTCTCTCCCATGCGAAAAGATTTAATACTGACCTGTGTGCACATTTCTCATCTTAATTATATGTGAATGCTTCTGATGAACAAAAGAAATATGGGACCTAATTTGCAAAGCCTGACTCCCCTGCAATCACACACCACTGAATAAACAGCTGAAATAGCATTCATTTTCTCCAGGCAAATGTATATTAAATAAAGTCCCAATAACAATCTTGAGAGCTACCTGTGACAGCTGGTCGGTGCACAAAGTGACATTACCATCTAGAATGCTCCCAGGCTGCTGGTGGTTCTCCCCCTCCCTGTCAAGGTGCTCTTTAGCCAAGCTACTGCAACCCTTATATGACACATGGGCTCATGGGGTTGACTACTCTGTAAGGTCTATAGTTAGGTCCTCCGGCAGCTTTTCCACTCCAGAGACTTGGGAGCTGCTGTTTTTGGTACAACTGCAGAAAATGCAAGGAGGGCAAGGTATAAATATATGATCTGAACGATGGCGCACATAATCCCAAGGGAAGAAAGGGAGGTTGAAACTGAAATGTTCTGAAAATGTATCAAGACTGGGGAATTCATTTAATGTTGCAAGGCAACGTTCTTCCATGAAAATATACTGTAATTTTACATCTTGCAAATCCATTTACCTGGCAATCAAGCATCTGGAGGATCCACATGTCTGAAACTTGTTTATCCCCATAACAAATACATTAAGTTTGTTCTCTGATGCATGAGTATTCTGAAAACTCAGTAGAAACTAAATATACCGCAAGAGACTCTGATTAATCCAAGGGCTTAAGGTTTTTCCTTATAAAAATGAATAAAATTACGCATGTAGCATGTTACTATTATATCTTAAACACGAAGCAGAATAAATGTCACAACATATCTAATCACTCAATATGATTGTGAAAAAAACACAGGTCATGCATTGTACAGAGACAAATCTCATTTTGCTACCATGTATAATGAGCAGAGAACTAGAGCCAATTACAATTTCCTTTTGAACACGCTTGAATGATAAACACATTTGCAAAAATTTGTTGATCACAATCAAACCGTAAACTTTAGGTGTTTACTTAAACATGCAATGCATTTTGACCCTTGTGGCTCACAAAATTTGACATCAATAATAGACTGAAGCTAAAGGCAAGAACTAAAGAAAAAAGAGAAAGTTTTACAGAATTCTTGGAGTGTCCTTCACGTAAGAGACTAGATTAAAAATCCTGCAGCTTTGCACCCTGATATAACAAGGATGATCACAGAAATTGCTTTTCTGGATACCCATGACTTTGCATGAAGAAGAGTGCTGTGCAGGAAAATATTACCCATATTAACACTCATATCTGAGCAGTATATGAACAGTACAGATCGCTGCCTGCAGATGGGTTTCATTGGCCCTTAGCGACATCAGCACTTACCTGAATTTGATAGGCTACATAGCAGTACAGGATCCCTGATTAGCTAGAATCACTGAAAGAAGAACATAACAGAGAGAGAGAAAATGCTAGCAATACAAAAAACGAGGAAAGTTCAAACAACAGCTGTGAGCATCTACAAAAAAAGGTAGGTTAAAGGGTTTGGAGAAAGAAGGCAACAGTTTCCAAAAACCATTACTTCTGAGGCAGAAGTCTAACCAACACTTGGCTTGGCAGTACTTGGAAGGTTTTCACTGAGTACCATGGAAATAGCTAACTAACGTGCAATGAAATCACATAGGCCACATCCACACCAGACATTTATTTCACTTTAAGCAGTCATGGCTTCCCCCAAAGAATCCTGGAACGTGTAGTTTGTGAAGGGTGCTGAGAGTTGTTTAGGAGACCGTTATTCCCCTCACAGAATTTCAGTTCCCAGAATTCTCTGGGAAGAGGGGCTGACTGTTAAACCACTCTGGCCATTGGAGCTATGTCAGGGAACAGGAGTCTCCTAATAACACTCAGCACACTTCACAAACTACACTTCCCAGGATTCTTTGGGGGAATCCATGACTGTTTAAAGTGGAAGAAATGTCTGGTGTAGATGTAGGCACAGTATAGTCTGCACAGGCCTTTACCAGTTTAGAATTCACATGGGAAAATCACATGTTTAAAAGCATTCCCCATATAAAATTCTCCCTTGGGTCATCAAGTGCTGAGTAATCAAGAGAAGAGCTATTAAGTAATATATATCCTTGACACGTGTCTCAGGGCATAGTAGGGATAATTAATACTCTTACAGGGAGTATTGTGGCATAGTTGAACTGTGCTGATGGATTTCAAACCTACATTTAGGAGTACTTGCACCTGTATAGTTATGTGAACATTTTCACAATTCCATTTATGGTGAACAGGTTATTAATGCATTGGATCACAAATCTCTTATTACCATTGCAATAAGCAGCCTGGGGGATGTACACAAAGAAAGTGATTCAGACTGAACAATGAAAAATCTGGAAGCTGATTATATAGCAGAAAATCACTTAGCACCAGGAAGCATATCAGGAGTGCCTTACACTTGTTTTAATCAAGGGAAATTCTATAAAAATCAGTGGTGATTTCTTTTAATGAGCTGTAATTAAGGGAGGAAGTGTCATAGGCCCTGTTGGCAATAAACTGAGGTGGATTAACAATAAAATCCCTGCACCACAAGAGTCTTTCACATATACTCACTGAGAGAACATCTTACCCTGATCCGGAGGCTTATGAAGAAAGCACTAGAATAGCACAGGTACTAGGAATATGACCACTGAGCCAGAAAATCTCTGGATCAAATCTCTCTACCACTAACAAACTAGATGGCCTTGGGCAAACCACCTTTCCCTCATACAGCAAAATTCAAATAATTCTACTGGCCAACTTTACAATGTTGCTGTAAAGATTACTGAAACAGTATGTGTAAAGCATTGTTATATTACCAGCTGCAGCCAAATTTTAAGCACATGTAACTACATTTATTCACACTGATCCCTTGCTGTTATTCTTCTCTTTCCTTTTCCTTCCTCTGCTGGTTTCCCCAGTGGCCGTGTTCAAATGTAACTGTAAGCAATTCTTTGTGTTAGCCATGGTTTGGTTAATAAACTATCATGAAACTATCATGAAAGGTTGAGTCATACCACAGACAATCAGGCAAACCACAGATTGTTATGTCACAGCTTAGTTTCTCTCCTGGCTGCATTCTCCACACTTCCCTCCCATCCCAAATGCACTCATGGGACCCTAGTACTGGCATTGCCTCACCACATCATCACTCTGCTTACCAATGTCCAGCTGTACAAATAAGGAGAGGAAACCTCCTTGGAGCTTCCAGTTTCCCTCTATTCCCCCATTAAAGGAACACTGAATGTTCTCTCCAGCCAAGGGGTTCACTAACCCATTCTTCTCACCACACTGGAGTGGAAGTGTCCCAACATGAGGTCCAAAGCAGCCATTTTGGCCATCATACTCCACCAACTAACCAACTAAACTGCTTTCCATGCATGACTCAAGTCTGTATTTTCCTTTCCACATTCCTTTTTGGGAGAGAAGGGAATTGCTGGGCTACATTTGTGGAGAATAAGGAGCTGAATAGAAATAGTGCATAAATATTCACCCCAGACGTATAGACTCCAGAGCTGTTGTGAGCCATGCAGGGAGGGGGACAGATAGACAAGGGCAAAATAGATGATGAGGACTTAGACTGGGAACCCAGGGAGGGGGCAGACAGTAGGGTGGACTCACAGGGCACCCTAGCCCCTATCTTTAAAAGCTCAGCCCCCTCAGCTCCTTACCCTCCTGTGGAAACTCCACCTGGCCCATCTGACACTCTTCAATTGGACATGCCCCCACCGCTCATGCCAGAGGCTCAACCTTGTATGTCAGGCGTATCCCAGCTGGGTGCTGCCCAGCTTCCCACGCCTGAGCTGACTGTCAGTAGCCCCCCTCCATTGGAGGGGGAAGTTGAGACCAAACCACCTTCGTCCCACGCTCAGAGGCACTTGATGCAGGAAGTTCAACAGTCAAAGCTGAGATGGAGTCTTTGTTTGTGACGTGATCCAAGCCTACTTAAGCTGACTTGGGGGGGACCCAGTTGCTGAGTCAACATATTAGAGTCGCAAAGTCATATTTAGTCAGAGCTAGAGCAGAGCTGAGTTCCTAGAAAGAATAGTTAGGTTAATGAGACAAACTGCTTTGGATGTATCCATTACTTTAATATAAAGGGAAAAAAGCCACAGCCAAGTGTGAGTCTGGATCCCTTGACTTCGGGCAGGACAATTTGACTCAGCCACAACCTCCTCCAACCGACACCCCCATGACAGAAGGAATAGAAGTGAGCAGCAGAGCCTTGGAGGACTTGCAGAGAGCCGTCGAAACCATGATAATCGAAGTTCAGAGCCTCCAAACCAAGAACCAGTCTCTAAGAACCAAGAACCAGACCTTGCCCCTCCAAATGACTCAACTAGTGACTCAGGTAATACCCATACAGCAAGGACAGGGGCCTGTCCCACCCATGCCAGCACCCTGAATCAATTCACTGGTGGGAATGCCCACCCACTATGGCAGTAAAGTAGAGCAATTTGCCACATTCATAGTCGAGCAATTTGCCCAGGAAATGGACTTCAGTGATTTTGATTTAATGTATTTGTACCGCAATGAGCTCAGCATGGAGGTGCTGGACAAGTTAGCATGAGCCTCGCAGCCGAGTACTTTTGTAGAGCTGGTCCATTTGTGCCTACAGATAGACAGCCGGCTTGAAGGTCGTCACCAGGAGTGCACATGGGGGGCACAGCCACACCTGATGGAGGCGGAGAAAGAGAAGCATCAGAAAGAGAGACTATGCCTATATTATGGGAAGGCAGGGCACCTGGCTAAGACTTGCCCCTCTAAGTCAGAAAAGACCCCAGTGGAGGAAAACTTCAGATCTCAGCTCTTGCAGAGGTCCACGAGCCAGGATTGACTGTGAGTCAGCGACCTCAAGTTCAGCATCTCCTGCCAAAGTCTACCCTATGTTTTCCAGCTGTGTAGGCTTGCCCACAGGGCAAGACATTCAGGTGTTTACTATGTTAGACTCAGGCGCATCCAGAAACTTTATGTACTTGAGCTTTGCCAAAAGCCACAGTGTGCCAATCATCAAGCTCAAGATGCCGCTGCCCGTGGAAACCATTGATAGGCAGCCCCTGACATCAGGGGTGGTAACTCAAGCCACAGCAGAGCTGAGGGTGGTGATAGTGGGACAGGTGGAAAGGATATTGTTCTATCTAGCTGATTTGCCTCAATTCCCGGTGGTACTGGGAATGACCTGGCTGGGCCAGCATGATCCTGCCATCTCTTGGGGAAAGGCTACATTGCCAGCCTCCACAGACAGCTGCCCCAGCAATGATGGCTGCCACATCTCTGCCTTTTAGGGTGTTTTTGATAAAAAGGAAACTGACCAGCTGCCCCTCCTCATTCTTATGACTGCGCTACAGACTTGGTCCCAGGGGTAAGGATCCCCTCAGGGCACATTTATTCCCTGACAGAGCCAGAGGGAGTTCCTGGACACCAACCTGCAGAGAATGTTCATTCGACCGTCCAAGTGGCCTGTCGGGCCCCTGCTGCTGTTTGTCAAGAAAAAAGCAGGGAGCTGCACTCTTGTCATGACTACAGGGAACTTAACAACATCACCATCTCCAACAGCAACCCCTTGCCTCTCATCAATGAGATGCTGGAGTGTCTGCATACAGCCAAAATCTATATCTCTCTAGACCTACACAGAGCTTACAACCTTGTCAGAAGCAAAGAGGGGGATGAGTGGAAAACTGCCTTCAAGACCCGGTATGGTCACTTTGAGTACCCGGTCACACCATATTGAACGTTCCAACTGTCTTCCAAAATGTCATGAATGACATTTTTCGGGACTTCCTGAACCACATTATGATAGTTTATTTAGATAACATCCTTATTTACTCTGACTCCCCAGAGCAGCATGAGTCACAAGTGCGAGCGGTGTTGCAGAGACTGAGAGAGCATCGCCTGTACACCAAGCTGAAGAAGTGTGGTTTTGACTTGTCCACCCTGGACTTTCTGGGTTACCCTATCACCCCCACAGGAGTCGAAATAGATCCGAGGAAGGTGTGCTGCATGCTCACCTGGCAACCCCCCTAAACCAAGAAAGACCTGCAGCCATTTCTGGGGTTCGCCAACTCTTATCGACGTTTCAGCGCAGTCTTCTCTAACTTGATGGCCCTGCTCACTGACTGCCTAAAAGGACCTGGCCCCTTCGCATGGACCAAAGCGTCTCAACAGGCATTCAAGGATCAAGTTCTCCTGAGAGCCAATACTCCAGCATGCAGACCCACAACAGCCTTTTGTGGTGGAGACTGAAGCATTGCACATAGCCATTGCAGCAGTGTTATGACAACTAGACCAAAAGCGGGGGCATTATGACCCTCCACTTACTTCTCTCGAAACGTGTCAAGTGCGGAAAGAAACTGTACAGTCTGGGAGGAGTTACTCGCCATCCATGATGCGTTCGAGACCTGGCAGCACCTCTTGGAGGGAGCGTGGCATGAAGTGGAGGTCCACACCAACCATCAGAACTTAAAGAGCCTCCAAATGGCCTGCAAGTTGAATCAGAGGCAAGTGCGATGGGCCCAGTTCTTTGCTAGGCTTCACTTCCACATTGACTACATTCCACAGGCGCATAACTGCTGGGCTGATGCCTCAGTTAGGTTAATGAGATAAACTACTTTGGATGTATCTATTACTTTAATAAAAAGAGAAAAAGCCACAGTCAAGTCTGAGTCCGAATCCCTCAACTTCGAATAGGACAAAAACTTCAACAGCTCCCCCAATGAGAAGTACCTTACAGCCTCATGTAGTTCTGTTGAGCACAGAAAGGAACCCATCATGAGGTCAGGGAAATTAGATGAGTCCTGGGATGGGGGAAGGAGGCTGCTTAGTCTGGGCAGATGTTCATGGTGTGGATGATGAGGTTTGCCCTGCTAATGTCACTTATGTAGCTGGTTTCGAGCAAATGCCAGCAAGAGGTGCTCAGCCTTGTGAGTAGTTCATTTTTCAGTTCATCTTTACTCATGGATCTGTAGTTTTGGAGCTGGGCTGTCACACAAATCGTGGTTAAGGATGAGAGCTGGGTTTGTACATAATGCTGATCTAAGGTTAACATAAGACAAGGTTATGATCCAACAACAAGACATGGTTAAGCCACTAGCCCAGTTTTAGGATACTTAAATAAACCATAGTTTAGTAAATCATGGCTTCGCATTATGTATGAACCAGGCCACTGTCGGTTTTAGCCAGTAAGTTCATTCAGACCTAGCAAAGACCTGGCTATTGAAATTCTGAAGATGCCAAAGATGTATTTTGTAGTGTACACTGGACATGGTGTTTTCAATATTATAGGCAAAACAAGGAAGATCTCTGCCCCCAAGCAGTTTACAATTTAAAATAGTCAAAGCTATACGTGCAGGTTCTTGGTTTTCTTGCCTCTGTCCCTTTTGCTGTGTCAAATCTCTCTTCTCTATAGTCTACCACAAAGGTATAGGGCCCCTGCAATGGGGGACCCCATTTTCTGCATTGCATTTGTGTTATGGCTTAGAATGGGTGTACTCTGCATGGCCCTTATACCAGTGGCTTGTAGAGGGGACGGGGATCTGGAGAATAAAAGGGAAAGAGACAGAAAACTCAAGAGCATTGATTGATATAATCAATAATTGGCCCACTATCCCCACACAAGGTTTCCTGAGAAGAACCAGGAAGACCTAGATCTTGTGGGGCATATTGCAGTCTTCAATTTGAAATGATAGCGGGGGTGGCTATACAAGTTGAGATTCAGTGAGGGTTAGGCAGGCAGATTAAGACTTCCAGGCTTTGGTACCAGGGCTAGCACCAAAGGGCGGCCAGGTTGGGCCCTGGGCCCTTGATAGGGTGGGGAAGGAGTAGCACTCCCCTTCCGTGATCTCCGGCAGAGTAGCTGCTGTGGATCGCAGGGAGAGAGGTTCCAAGCTGCCTGCCCATTGCTGGCTCCACCTATCTATCTTTCCTGTCTTTTGTAGCTGCACTCGCTGTGCACACAGGGACACCATTAACCAAGATGGCGGCCGAGGTTCCCTAGAGTGCTGATGCCCCTGCTGTCATCTTGGTTGATGGCAGGGATGCACACGTGTAGCACACATGCATGCCATCAACTAAGATGGCAGCGGAGGTGTGCGTGTGCGTACATGTGTGTGTGTGTTTGTGCGTGTGTGTGCTGGGGCCCAGGGCCGGCTGGTGACCAAGGCTCCCGGTATGCCTGGCGCCAGCCCTGTCTGGTACAAAGGGTCGCTATGAACATAGCTAGGAATTTTTTAATGGCATTCATCAGATTGGCCTTGAAGGCTGACACATTATCACCTTCTCTATGTACCCACTAGAAGTCATGGAGTGTTGCACTTATAAGATAAGGATACTTGAGGAATTTGATCCTTGCAAATTCCAGTTCTCACTTCCTGGAGTGAAGAGCAGAACTTTATCCATTAGTATTTTTCATCTGATGAAGTTCTTGGTTCCAAAAACTATCAAAAAATGTTTAAAATGTGTATTCACATATTCTAAGCATATTCTGACACTGCAATCCTATAAATGCTACTCCAAAGAGTATGTATAGAATTGTAGTGTAAATACATTTAAAAATGCATGTTTTGAGAAAAAATACATTAAAGTATAAGTATATACATGTGAATTATTGAGCAGATTTTTTAAAAAGAAATTGCAGATTAACGAGGAAATGGGGTAAAATGTGGGTGAACACATGTGAAAATGATATAGATCAGAAACAGATTGATTTGTCCATATTATTATAACATAATAATATACACATGAGAGCTGTATGTAAACTGACCAAATGTTTACTATTTGATAGTTCTCATATTCATAACACTGTTTAAATCCGCCTATAAATATATCACTTGAGGAGTCATAACATAAACCAAAGTTTAAATTTAACAAAACACCATCAAAATACAAAAAGGGCCTTTTGAAGCCTGTTATCCTTTTTAATTTAGACATCAGGGATTCACAAAAAGAATCCCTTCTACCACTGCCCATAGGGTCTAGCAGACTTTTTCATAAGTGAAAATGGTGTTCCTTTTAAGGGGCGTATTTGCCCTCACCATAATTACAGGGAAGGCTTGTGAACATTCTAGAATCAAGAGTTAGGAGCCACGTGAGATCAATCAACCAATAGATGAAGGCGCGGAGCAGCAGATATAAGGCTGCTCCGTCCTTCCCGTGCTTGCCTTTTTCGCCTTGCGGCACGCGTTGAAAAAGTTTCCTACTGTCTCTTGTGCCTCCTACCGTTTGTTGGTCATCGTTGGATCAATTTATTGTCAGGTTTCCTGTTTTCTTTTTGTTTTGTTTGGATTTGCACATTCCCAGTAATTGTTAGGGAGTGTGAGTCCCGTACGGGCGGGGTTTCCCCCCCCCATTTTTGTTGTCTCCGCGTTTGGCTGGAGGGTGGGGTGTTGGGTTATTTTCTTTTAGTTTGCCCCGCTGCATAGGGCTGCGCGATTTGCTGTGCTTTGTGAGCACCGGCTCTTCACGTTCTATCGCAGACAACCCCCTCCCCCCCTTTACTTGTCCACGGCCTCCTGAGCCAGGTCGGGTGGCTGGAGTTCAGAACAAACCCGGGTAGGTTATTCCCGCGCAACAGCTGTGTGGCGGGCGCTGGGTGGCTGTTTCTCGGCTTGCCGCTCCGCCTCCTTTGTTCCCTCCCGTCTCCTGGGCTCGGAAGAGGTCGTTGAGTTTCGGGCGCGGCATTGAACCGCGGCCCTGGTGTGTGTGAATTTCGGTGCCTCTGGGGTCTTATTGGGCGCACGGGTTGCCGCCGACTCCATTTTCATTTCCTCCTTTTTCCCGCGGATCAGCAACGAGGCGCCGCGGAAGGTTTTCTTCCCAGCTGGTCAGTTGCTGTTGAGGGATTAAGCTGTCGTCTGCCTGCTATACCATTTTTGAATTTCCCGCCTCTCTGTAGTGCGGCTGGGAGTGTTTAGCTCTCGGTTGTTTATTTGTTATGAAGTTAGCCCATCTGCCCTATTTGGTATATTGAATATATAAAAATATAAATTTGGCTTCTAATTGATTGGTGTAACCTAGTGAATATATATTGAAATAGATATATATTTAAATTAAGTTAAAAAATAAAATAATTAATAAATAAAATAAAAATAGGAAGTAAATTAATAATAATAATTTTTTTTTAAAAAAAATTTAACTTCAATATAACCCCTGGTTCTCTTCTCTTTTAATTAATTTATTTAGGGAGGCCACATAGATCATTCAGTTAATTGAGTGATATTGTTTCTGTATAAATAAATATAATTATCTTAGAGATATATACCTTTTGAATTGCTTCACATTCCTCAGTTTATTTCATTGTGCATTAAATTGATTGGGCCATTTGGGTGGTGTCTGTGATTTCTTTTCGCTTCGCAAGGTTGTTGTTGATTCAGTTTTGAGTAATTTGGTTAAGGCGTTTTGTCTGCATTGCATATCGCTAATAATTTTGTTGTTCTTGTTGTTAATATTGTTAAGTGGCACTCGACTTCATCATGCCACCGAAGAAGGCTCAACAAAAGAGAGGGATTCGAGTGGTGAAACAGGTGACTAAGCGCCCCCCTTCGCGACAGGAGTGCCTGTCCTCGGATGGCAAGAAGGATATGGGGATGATTCGTGCTTTGGTGGCAAGGGTAGAGGCCCTTGAGGGAGAGCGCAGGCATCCTTTGGAGCCAGGGGCGGGGCCTAGCACCGCACCCCCAGGTAAGAAGTCGGCTCGCTTGGCGGCTAGGCAATTAAATCTGGCATTCTTTCTGATTTGGTTGCCAGAATTGGTGTTTTTGAAGCCGCAGCGCCTGGTGATGATTCCACTGTTCCGGCTGTACCAGACTGCACATCAGTGGCACCATTGGCATCCGCTTCTTCTGAATTCCCCATCTCCACTGGCGCTGGTGTTCCCCAAGAACAATTGCATCTGCTACAACCTGGCATTCCAGCTCCATCTACGGTTCCTTCTGGGGTAGCCACATCAGCGGTGGTGGCGTCTCCAGCTGCCTATGCAGTCTCGTGTACACTGGGCGCTGCTACCAATTTTCTTCAACGGCCATTCTTTCTTCAAGAACAAAGGACTTGCTCCTGTAGCTTGAACTGTAGGTAAGCTTTGATGCAGTCGGTGGTTGGTATTTTGGTGTCAATTTAGAATCTTGGGTGTGCCGAATAATGGCTGGCTGCTTTTACGGGGCCTGGGGCTCACAATAGAATTTAATTTCTGGACTATTTTCCAACAGTGCTTGCGGTATTTATGTGGCCTTCTGCCCTTCTGATCCGCATGATACGTTCAGTGCAGCACTTGGCTATGGTTATGTGGTAAATCCCCAGAACCTCAACGTGATTTGAGCTATGCGCCTTGTGCATGCGTTTATTCCGCAAAGTACAGTTGCATTCCACCCGAATGCTGCCTAATCCTATGAGGCCCCCCCCATGTATGAATGATGTACACCTTGTTGCAGCCCATGCTCTACTAAGGAGGGCAGGACATTACCGTTGGGAATATATCCTGCCTCCTTTTTGCCTTTTTCTTTAATTTTCAGGCCAAATGCATTCAAGAACCCATTTTATGAAAACCAAATGAGGCTAGTCGCATTCCACCCTGATACCGCCTGGTCCTACGTGGCCCCTGTTACACTGTTGATGTTCCTGCCTTCGATGATTCTTAGTGTCCCCCCACTCTTCCAGGCCGGTTATCCTGGGTGGTGGCCTTAGCAATAATTTTAGGGAGCCTTTTGCCTTGGTAAAATTAGCTTTCCGGGCAAGTCATTGTAATATTTGAGCCCTGCACTTATATTATGTTTAAGACGGACAAGTGGGCTTGTGATTGAGTGGTGAAGCTGAAGGGCTGCCCATCGCCCTCTCTGTCCCTGGTTTGCAGAGGGACCTTTCTCTCTGATTAGGCCAGTGGGCCAGTACTATCTTTTCATGTATCAATGGCTACGCATTGATTCAGTTTTGATTATTGCTATGTTGTTCGCAAGGCCATTATGTTTAAGGATTACATTTCTTTCATACAGGAGCAGCTGCAACATTTGCCATCGTAGGCACGTGTTCTGGAAGTATTCTGCTATTTATGCTGTATTCAAAGGGCAAAAACTTATTTCTGTCATAACTATCGCTTGACACTTCTCGGCGCTGGCCTTTAATCCAAGGCAAGAGGAATGCAGGATCATTCTGTGGATTTAGGGTCAGTAAGGTCCTTGAGGGTTGGTCGCGTTCCGCTCCTAGGGCCTCTGACTGGAGGAGGCTATTCATGCCCAATGTCCTCCTTCAGATCCTGCCTTTATTTAGGTCAATGTGCTCATCTTGTATGAGTCGCACCTGTTTGCCGCAGTAATTCTGACGATGTTCTATGGTGCTTTTCGCCCTAGTGAATTATTGGTTTCCTCAAAGTGCGATGTGTCCTATCGGGCCTTATGCTCTGGCGATTGCACGTTAGGTGCAGATTTAGTGAGGTTCTCCTTAAAAGTCTATAAGACTGATCAAAAGGGCCATGGCAGTTTTGCTTCTTTATAGTTGCCAGGTACCTGACTTATGCCCATTTTCCGCTATGTAGCAATGTTTGTGTTTCAGGCCAGCTGGCCTGCGTTATCTCTTTATATATGCAGATGGTTCTGCCCTGACTCAGTTTCAATTTTGGGCCGTTGTTCGGCGGGCCTTGTTGGCCAGTGGTTGCGATGTTGGAGTCTATGGGCTGCATTCCTTTCGACTTTTCGCATGGGCACGGAGCTGCCGTTGGAGTGGCCTATTCCTGTGGAGCATCTATTGCAGTTTATGATACATTTAAAAGGGCACAATAATTCTTTCTACTATCGCCGGCCACCTCTCGGCGCTAGCCTTTAACTCCAAGGCAAGGGGGCTGCCGGATCATTCTGTAGATTTTAGGGTCAGAAAGGTTCTTGAGGGTTGGTCGCGTTCCGCTCCCAGGTCCGCTGGCCAGAGGAGGCCAATCATGCCCGATGGCCTCCTCCAGATCCTGGCACTATTTAATTCTTTATGCTCATCTCAGTATGAGTCGCACCTGTTCGCCGCAGTAACTCTGACAATGTTTTATGGTGCTTTTCGCCCTAGTGAAATACTGGCCCCTTCTAAGCGTGATGTGACTAATCGAGCCTTATGCTTTGGCGATTGCACATTAGGTGCGGATATAGTGAGGTTCTCCCTGCGTGTCTCTAAGACCGATCAAAAGGGCCGTGGCAGTATCGTGGTTTACAACGATGCCAGGTCCCAGTATTGTGCCCTGTGTCTGCAATGCGGCAATTCTTATCCATTCGGCCAGCGGGCCAGCGTTATTTGTTTCTACATGCAGATGGAACTGCCCTGACCCAGTTTCAATTTTGGGCCGTTGTTCGGAGGGCCTTGTGGCCAGTGGTTGCGCTATTGGAGTCTATGGGCTTCATTCATTCCGGATTGGTGCGGCTACTGCCGCGGCCCTCGTGGGCATGAGTATAAGCGATATACAGGCGGTTGGCAGGTGGCGTTCCGATGCATTCAAGTCTTATGTCAGGTTTTAACAGAGGAATTTGTTTTTGTTTCCCATAGGTTTGACAAACATCCCAATTCCTGTGAGGATCATCTTGTGTGGCCACTCAATTTTGTTTTGGGCTCACCGGAGGGCATCCTCCTCTGTTCCGGGCACACAGCTGCAGCTGTCGGCCTCAGCTGCGGTTCAGTGGGATGCACGGAGGGGCATGTTATGGGATGCATTGTTGCCTGCCATGTGCCAAATCATGTCCTCTGCTAATGGGCCACACATCGTGTTGATTCATTTGGGAGAAAATGATTTGGTGCAGCATCCTGCGTTGGATTTGCTGCTGAAAGTTACGCATGATCTCATGTGGCTTATCCGCGTATATCCCAGTTTTATAATTGTATAGTCCAAAATGCTTGTTAGAAGGATCTGGAGGGGTGCAGTGCACCCCAATAAGATAGATAGATCTAGGAAATGGGTTAATAGGAAGGTAAGGGAGCTAGTCTTGTCCTTGGGTGGGGCAGTTATTCCTCATGAAAGGATTAGGTTCCATGCCCCACATCTGTTTTGTGATGACGGTGTTCATCTTTCTGAGCAAGGGTGTGAATTTTTTTTTTGGAGGATCTTATGGGGGGATTAAGGGGTTTGTTATCTTCATTGGGTGGAGGGGACCAAGCTTAAGCTGATCCCCTCTTGTGGCATAGAATTCGGGCAGGTGAGGTATATGGGGGTTAAAATTAGGTGGTTAAGGCATCCTGAAAAAAGGGCACTCCACAGGGAACCATCAGGGCTTCGTGTCTGGTGGCGATCTGGGTTGTGTCCTTGTGGGACCTGCTTGCACATCAGGGTGAACGCCTGTACGGCGGGGCCATGGTGTGGAGGTGGGAACCACACAGCTGGCTCCAAGAGCAAGGAGGGAGGAATTCACACACGTCCTTGACTCTTGGGTTACGTAATGACGTGAATAGATGCCTTTAGAAGGTGAGGGTGTAATCCCTCGTTGTTAGGTTTAGCCTCACCTGCCCGAAGAGTTGGATAGTTGAATAATTGGCTGTATTGCATTTGATTTACGATGTTATATTTTAATAAATATAACATTATACCAGTCTGGTGTCACGAGTCTTCCTTGTGTGGGGGCAATGGCGTTCCTTTTAAGGGGCGTATTTGCCCTCACCATAATTACAGGGAAGGCTTGTGAACATTCTAGAATCAAGAGTTAGGAGCCACGTGAGATCAATCAACCAATAGATGAAGGCACGGAGCAGCAGATATAAGGCTGCTCCGTCCTTCCCACGCTTGCCTTTTTCGCCTTGCGGCACCCACCCTCCCTCCCTTGTCAGCATGGGCTTTGCTGGTCGCCTGAATGGTGCCAAGTAGGAATTTTGGGGGGGGGATCCTGATTTCAGAATCCCTTTCGTTTTGCCTACTCCATACTGCTCGGGTTTAATTCAACTGGCTTTTTGGTTGGGTTGGGATGCGTCTGCTTTGGCTGGCATAGAATACGGGCAGGTGAGGTATATGGGGGTTAAAATTAGGCGGTTAAGGCATCCTGAAAAAGGGGCACTCCACAAGGAACCATCAGGGCTTGGTGTCTGGTGGCGATCTGGGTTGTGTCCTTGTGGGACCTCCTTGCGCATCAGGGTGAACGCATGTACAGCGGGGCCATGGTGTGGACGTGGGAACCACACAGCTGGCTCCAAGAGCAAGGAGGGAGGAATTCACACACGTCCTTGACTCTTGGGTTACGTAATGACATGAATAGATGCCTTTAGAAGGTGAGGGTGTAATCCCTCGTTGTTAGGTTTAGCCTCACCTGCCCGAAGAGTTGGATAGTTGAATAATTGGCTATATTGCATTTGATTTACGATGTTATATTTTAATAAATATAACATTATACCAGTCTGGTGTCACGAGTCTTCCTTGTGTGGGGGCAAAGAGTAGTGATTAGATCTGCAAATATTTTCAGATTCACCAATTAAAAATGCATCTGGAAGGTGATATTGTCCAAGCAATATTTCTACTACGTACTAAGCAGCATTGGTTGCAATATGGAACCAAGTGGTATGCCAAGTCTCATTGGTTTATGCATGTATGATGTGGATGTGAAATCCTAGACATGTTTAGTCTGGAATAGGGATGGATGAGAAATTTGATTCAGTTCACTTTTCAAGCCAAATCTTTCAAATGCGTACTTTCCAAAACAATATTAGCACTGAAACACAGCCATCCTTTGAAATTTGCACTTATACACATTTTGCAATTCAGTTAGCCAGCCCAACAATGTTTGCAAAAATGCATATGTTAGGGGAAAGTGTGCATAAAAATGAATGTATGAGTGAAAATAACATATAAAGATGCATTACATTATGAGAAATTGCTTCCAAAAATGTGTACATTACTCAACACCACCTACATAACATGTGTTCATTACAATAAATTCACATTAAAAAGCTGGAGACTTTTCATGAGGATCATTTTTAAAACAAAACAAAAACATAAATTGTTGCAGAAATGTGGAGACCTGAATTTAAGATTGGAAAAATGAGAAACAGAGAGCACCAATCCTGACAAACCACCATCTCTAGTCTGGAATAGGGTCCACTGTGCTCAGTAAGTGTGCACAACAGAGCAGCCTGAGCAGCAGGGTCAAAGTGTGCGTTTTTCTCATTGAACCTGTTTAGCCGGCCTTTATTTTATATCTCAAAGATTTCTATGCCTCTTTTTTAAACAAAAATATAATTTATCCAGGAAGCAAGATGACATTTCAGTTTCCTTACAAAATAACAGATAACTGGAAAAAGAGAGAAAACATCATCTGTTTTACTACATTTTTTTTAAAAAAGAGGCTGGATGTTTTAGAAAACCTTATCTTAGTAAAACAAATAACCTTCTCCTTCGGCTGTGAACAATGGCAGAAGAGAAAGTCCTGAGAAAAGAATATATATATATTTTATAAGCATTGAAAAAGAGAATACATGGTGACAGAAACCCAGGCCCCATATGAATTGCCATTTAAGAATCATATCCCAACAGCCAAGTTTAATTGTGCTTTGTAAACTTGAAATGCCACTTAAATGTGAAATCCCTATCCCCTGGATTTGCTATCTGTATCTCATAAAAGTTGTTTTCTTTCCCCCACAGATAAAATCCACACACGCTTTTAGCACTCTGCTGACCTGAGTGTCCTGCTTGGTGACCTGGCTTCTTCTCTTTTTGCTCTGTTCACTGACCTGACTTTGCTCCTGTTGTTTTGCCTCCCTGAGAAAATCTCCCATTTCCCTGCCCACCCCCAGACCAGAGCTTGGAAAAGTTAGTTTTTTAAACTACAACTCCCATCAGCCCCAGCAGCATGGCCACTGGATTGGGCTGATGGAAGTTGTAGTTCAAAAAAGTAACTTTTCCAAGCTCTGCCCCAGACACACCACACCTTTCATAGAAAAAAAATGCTGAGAGTAATTCTTAACTAAATGATTGGGGTGCATTTCTTTCCTCATGCCATCTGCCTTTCCATGTTTCTTCCTATGACTTTTTAATTCCATTTCTGAGGATGTTCTTATCAGTTTCACACATTCCCCTCTTTATCTTCTAGCTATTTCTTTCCAACGAACTGTGATATCTCTCAAAATAAGTGCTTGATTCATCTTTTTGAAAGTCTGAGGGTAAGAAAATGTAAAGTGGAACTGCAATCCTCACACCTCTTCCACCCTGGGCAGTCAATAGGGGAATTTCAAAAGTACCCTGGATACAAATATAGATAGATGTTGAATAGTTTAAATGTGTTAATATTGCCTCTGGAGTAGGAAAAGTCTTGTTTCAGCTAAAAAGAAAACAGTCTTAGTAATATCTCTAGTTTGAATGTTCAGGTTTAAGGTTTCTAGGACTGAGTGAAAATGACCACCCTATATTCTCTATGCTATTTATGAGTGGAGAAAATGGGGGGGGGGATACTTCACAAAATATTTTCCGGGTAGAGGTGGACTCCATTTATGGGTGGAGGAACTGAGAGGGTTATTCCACCAAATGTTCTCCAGGGGGAGAGCAGCAGTGTTTTTTTTCCATAACAGGAAATTAATCAAGTTTTTCAGAATATTATACACCCACGAGAGTGGCTGTATACTATAGCCAGCATGGATTTTTCACATTCCACAATGTTAAATTGAAAATACCCCCATGCCATTCTGATGCTTCCCATAAGCTCATTTCAAAACAAAAACTTACAAAACTTATAGTCCTGAACTCAAAAACACTTGCTTAACAACTCTGTCCATTTTCATGGTGATAAGCAAAACAGTCAGAAAGAATCATGAGTTCAAAGTCTAAAGAGAGAGAAAAGAGAGAGAGAGAGAAAAAACCCAGACTCCTTTTGGACTTTTTTCTGTCAGAGTTCTCCTAATCTGTTGAAATTCATTAAAAATCAGCCATGCACACAGAGTACCTGGAATCCTGTTACTGACCTTGACCCATACTCTGACCTTCATCATCTGCAGTTTAAAAGTTGGAAAAAAATTCCTGGCTGATTTTTAATTAATTTAAGGAATTTTGCATTGAACTCAATGATAATGTTGGGCATGCTCAGTAAGAACCAACTGTCAGCATTGTAAAAGCCAGACTCAAAGCTGCTGGGCTTGGCTAATCGGGGCCACACCCACACCAGACTTTGATTTCACTTTAGACAGTCATGGCTTCCCCCAAAGAATCCTGGAAAGTGTAGTTTGTGAAGGGTGCTGAGAGGAGACTCCTATTCCCCTGACAGAGCTCCAGTGACCAGAGTAGTTTAACAGTCAGCCACTCACAGAGCATCTCCTATCACCTCTCAGCACCCTTCACTAACTACATTTCCGAGGATTCTTTGGGAGAAACTATGACTGTCTAACTTGGAATAGCAGTCTGGTGTGGATGTGGCCAGGGACAGCTTTGGTTTAAATTTGGATGGGAGGCTACATGTGCCTGCTGTCGAATAAAAAGGTGGGGAAATGCTGAAAAAGAATGATACTGTTCACAATGTTTTCCTTTAGGAAAGGAAAGAGGCTTCCCCTCTGCTCAGTACCCACCCACCCAATCTTCTCCCCTCCCCCTCCTCCTCCTTCCCTTCCCCATGCTCAGAGGCATATGTTACCAAATTCTTCCAACCTACACAACGTGGATTGGACTGTGAAAGACCAACCCAAATAGTGTTTGCAATTTGACAAATTTGTAGGGCAGTAAAATATCTCAGAGAGGAGGTCAGGTCTCCTGCTCCCCTGGTGCATTCACTATAGCTGCCCAATTTCCCTGCTTTTTAAAGTTTGATAGGAATATCTCTTGGCTATAGGTACATTCTTAAACCTCAAGGTTTTTTGCCTATTAGTGAATTTCTCTGCTTTTTAATCCGGTAGGTAAGAAATGGGATCCTGTGCAAGTTTACTGAGAATGGATTGATCATTTGCATGCTTATTGAGTTATTGAGTTCATGCTTAGAATAGGTGAAACTGACCATGGGGAGAAAAGCCTGGAGTGGGCAGGGGAGGAGGAAGAAGGAAAAGGGGAGGAGAGGGGAAGAAGGGAGGAGGGGTGAAGATGGGAGGTGGAAAGGAGAGGATTGCTGCTGGGAACACACCTTCAAATGTGCATACTATAACCCAGGGAGCCACTCTGAAGTCTGTTTGCAGAGGGATTGCAACCTTTTGCGGCAAGGGGGCATTTTGAATTTTGAGAGAATGCTAAGGGCGGCAGTCCCATAATGACTGATATAGGGGCTGCCATGGCATAACATGAAATTAGAAATTAGATAGTGTACAGTCTTTTCTGCTTCTGTCTCTATGTCCTGCTAGTCCAGATTTGGAGATACAGCTGTTAGAGGAATAAGAACCTTGTTTTTCCCAATGCCAATCCTAAACCATAGCCTAGGCTGCCATCCTCTACCCACTTACCTGAGAGTAAGCCCCATTAAACATAATGAGACCTCTGAAGCAGGCATGTATATCACTGTAAATTATATAGTTCATTCTTAATGAGTGGCTGGATATCAGCTCCTGCATAGAGGATACATGCCTACGCCTCTTTTCAAAGGTTTCACATTTTGCATTTGTCATTTGGAGAGGGAATTCTTTAACATCCTCCCAAAGCAATCTCTCAGAATTCAAAAATGTGGCCACTGGTTCAAAAAGGTCACCAGCACCTGTTCTAGGAAGTACCTGATTTCAGGTGAACTCACCACAGGAAAGATTCATCCTGTTTGCTAGGAAAAAAGGAAGGGAGACTATGGAGATTCCAAGTACTACTGGAAAATAAAACAGAAGCAGGAAAAGTGCATTAAAGTGGAGGGAAAAACAGAAGCTCCCTAGGACCCCAGAGATTCCAATTGCCTGGTATCCAAACAACTCACTTATCCATCACTACTCTGACTCACTCATTGGCTGAAAACACTAGTAAATGGGAGCAGCCTGGCTGCCTCCTTTCACAGAAATTGCTTAGAAGATCCCTGCACATTTTGCTTCATAATTTTATTTCTAGGAGGGCTGAAAAAAATCTCAGAATCTGGGGCCACTTCTTGGAGACACCAATGAAGGCCTCACAGGCACCATGGCGTCTATGGGTGCTGGGTTGGTGCCCCTTGGTTTAGAGAAAGTGGTTTGAATTCCAACACTTTCTCTGCAGAGGGAAAAATGTTTCTTTTTCCAAAAAGAAGCATCATAATTCAGTTATTTCTTCCTTTGTTTTTAAAAAGATGTATTTCTAAAGAATGAGTTTGGAGTACACAAAACTGAAGAAAATCCCATGAAGTTTCCTATCCTTCACCCTGGTAAAAGGAAAATGTTAAATGAAGTTTAAACTAACTGACAGTAATCCAGGGTCAGATAAAGTGCATCACATTTCAAGGTCGTAAACCAGTATTTTATAATACCGCAGTTCATAGAGAAAGCACCAGCTGATTTTTACTGCCAAGCCCTTGAGTGTTGTTTCTTTCTGTTCTTTATATGTTTTAATAAAGATAGCTCATTAGTGAATAACTGGAGTAAACATACACTGAGATGCCGCAGTTCTGCCTGAAGGAAGGGCAGCATTATACAATGTTTACCATTTTTATGCCTCTGTGACTACATATCCTTGATTTCATCACTCTCTTGATACTATACCTTATTTTCTAAGTTAAACAAAAGGCACTTGTAGAAAACTACAAAGTGTTCTCATCTCTTGACCCCCACACTGACAGTTCAATATATTTTAGAGCAGCTAAAGATATGGAAGGATTATAAAACAAGCAGGAACTTCAGAAGAGTGTATTTTTATAAATTTATTGCTTAACTGTGTTGTGCAAACTGCGGTAGTTTTTGAAGAGCAAGGACATACATCTGGAATATAAAACAATGTTAGTGGCTTATAGGAATGGAAAGATAAAAACATCTGTCACATACAACTCTACAGCAAATGTGAGATTATTAGCTTCATAGGGATTTATTTATTTGATATATTTCAGCTCTTACCCAGCTACATGGGGGAACATTCCCACACAGCAGAGGACTTGCAACCATTTTGTAAAGTGTTCTGAACTTCTTTTTCACCTGAACCTAAAATTTATAAACCTAACTAAGGGGAAGGACAGAGAGTAAAAAATAAAACAAAAAATACCACACAACTCATTTCACTCAACAGGCAGCCTCCTGCAATAACTGTTTGACCCTATAGTCAGCTTCAAATGTCACCAGGTTGCCATCTTCCTGTGAATGACTGGGATTTTATTTCCCATTGTTAGTGGTGCTGAAAATTGCTTCTGGACTCTGTGGTTCCTAATGCATTGTCCTTAGTGAAAACATTTCCAAAACTGAAGTGACCTTTTCGAAAACGGCATTTGCACTTGCTGTATATGTTTCATATGAAAGGTTATCTAGTTAAACAATTGTGAAGGAGAGGGAAGAAGGACTGTTGCCTGCAACAAGTGTCTCCAAATCATGTTTGGATAGCAGTGGAGAAGGAAAAGGAGAAAAAAGACCGATCATATCCAAATAGTTATTTTAGTTCTGCCCAACGGCTTGAGTGCACCTGATGGTATTTTTGACTTTTTCCTTTTGAATAGCAGAATCCCATGCCATATCACATGCTGCCTCTGAGTCTCCCTTCATTTTCAAAAGAGCTTTGACATATTGGATGAAGGGCTGCATTTCAAGAACTATACCCAGCTTTCCCTAAGATACACAGAACTATGGTTCTTTGGATTCAGGCCTTAGTTTGTCAAGCTGTCCAAATGAAGTCTTTTCAGGAAACAGAATAATAATTTTGCACCGGTACACCAGTGAACTTAGGGCAATAAAACAGGCTGAGCAATGGCAAGAGCACAAGTGGTGAAAGATGTGCTGTGAGGCTCCATTGCATCCCCAAGTAGCCATCTAGTGAAGCTTTCTCATATTGTCAGGGGTCTGTTAACATTACCTCCACAAAATGGAGTTTTAGACCCTTCGGAGGCTCACTGTGAATTGTTTGCAAGGCACTTTGAGGGTAGAGTTGCTCACCTCCGTAGCAATCTTGATGCCCCATCTGTATCTACTGTAGTCCCCAATGAGGTGTCCAGTGCAACATCTGCCAAAACATCTTGTGATTGGTTTCAGTTAATGTGGCCTAATGACATGGACAAGGTGCTTGCAATAATGTGGTCAGCAATATGTCATCTCGGCCCTTCCCCTTCTTGGCTTATTAAAACTTGCTGAGGAGGTATAACAGAGTGGATCCAAGGTGTCGCCACCCTGAAAAAGGTGATCTGGCCACTCCTGAAAAAGCCCACCCTGCACCCATTGTTTTGTGACAACGATCACCCGGCTGCAAATACCCCCTTTTTAGGGAAAGTGATTGAGAGAGCTGTGCAGCAGCAATTGCAAGTACTCTTGGATGAAACAGATTATCTTGACCCATCCCAGTCTGGGTTCAGGCCAGTTATAGTTATAGGAATGAATTGGCCTTTGTCAACCTGATGGATGACCTTTATCAGGAGGACACGGGAGTGCAACCCTGTAATCCTTACTTGATCTCTCAATGGCTTTTGATACCATTGACCATGGTATCCGTCTGAGCTTTTTACATTTTACAGGATCATTTTCAAATAATAGCATTGGGTGATTATCTTTTGGCCCCCTGGCAGTTGTGCTGTGTGGTGCCACATGGTACCATCTTGTCTCCAATGCTGTTTCACATCTATATGAAGCTCTTGTGAGTGGTCATAAGGAGATTTTGGGCAAGATGTCAGCATACGCTGATGATACCCAGCTCTGTTTCTCTGTAACATCTGAATCGGGAGAGGCAGTGCAATCCCTTGATGAGTGCCTAGAGTCTGGATGAGGGCCAATAAACTGAGTGTCAATCCTAGCAAGACGGAGACACTGTGGGTTGGTGCACTAGGATAGACCATGGGGGGAGGAGGGGGAGGGGAGAGTAGAGAGAAAGAGGAAGGGGGGAGAGGGGAGCAGGAGGAGGGGGAAGGAGGGGATTGGAAGGGGAGGGGGAGGGGTGAAGTAAAGGGGAAGGAAGGGGCAAAAGGGAGGTGTTGGGAGGGAGGAGGAGGGGAGGGCAGGTTTGATCATTTGCATGCTTGTTGATTTCAATGAGATTTACTTCTCTGCAATCATGCTTAGGATAGGTAAAACTGACCAAGCAGGAGGGGGGAGATCAGAGGGGAGGGGGAGGAGGGGGAAGGAGGAGATTGGAAGGGGATGGGGAGGGGAATGGAAGGGAAGGGAGGTGTGAAGGAAGGGGAAGGGAAGAGGCAAGGGGGAGGAGATAGGAGGGAGGAGGAGGGGAGGGCAGGTTCGATCATTTGCATGGTTTTTGAGTTCAGTGGGATTTACTCCTGTGCAATCATGTTTAGCATAGGTGAAACTAACCTGGGGGAGGGGCAGGGAGGAGAGCAGGAAGGGGAGGATGTGGGAGGAAGAGGGAGGGGAAGAAATTGGATGTGTGGGTACTGGGCAGAGGGGAAGCCCCTTTCCTTTCCAAAAGGAAAACATTGTGAACATTATCATTCTTTTTCAGCCTTTTCCCCAACTTTTTATTTGACAGCAAGCACATGTAGCCTCCCACCCAAATTTAAACCAAAGCTGTCCCTGGCCACATCCACACCAGACCTCTATTTCCCTTTAGACAGTCATGGCTTCTCCCAAAGAATCCTGGGAAGTATAGTTAGTGAAGGGTGCTGAGAAGTGATAGGAGATGCTCTGTTGCCCTCACAGAGCTTCAATCAGAGTGGCTGATTGTTTAACCACTCTGGCCACTGGAGCTCTGTCAGGGGAATAGGAGTCTCCTCTCAGCACCCTTCACAAACTACACTTTCCAGGATTCTTTGTGGGAAGCCATGACTGTCTAAGGTGAAATCAAAATCTGGAGTAGGTGTGACCCCTTGATTAGCCAAGCACAGCAGCTGGGAGTCTGGCTTTTACAATGCTGACAGTTGGTTCTTACTGAGCATGCCCGGCCTTATCATTAAGTTCAATGCTAAATTTCATAAATTAATTAAAAATCAGCCAGGCACTTTTTAAACATTTAAATTGCAGAAGATGAAGGTCAGAGTATGGGGCAAGGTCAGTAACAGGATTACAGGTACTCTGTGAACATGGCTGATTTTTAATGAATTTCAACAGATTATGAGAACTCTGACAGAAAAAAGTCCAAAAGGGCTCTGGGTTTTTTTCTCTCTTTTTACACTTTGAACTCTCTATACTCTCTGTTTGTGTATTGCCATGAAAACTTAGGGGGTTGTTAAGCAAGGGTTTCTGAGTTTAGTACTATAAGTTTTGTAAGGTTTTGTTTTGAAATGAGCTTATGGGAAGCACCAGAATGGCTTGGGGAGGTATTTTTAATTTAACATTGCGGAATGCGAAACTCTCATGGCTGTATAATATAGCAGGTGTCATGAACCATGCTAGCAAGAGGTGGACCAAAATGCAGGAGGGGGGGCAAGGAACCATGCCACCATGAGAAAAATGCATTATTTTTAGCCTCTGTAAAGAAACTGAGGATTTTTGAGATCCTTTTGATTTGGAGTAGAAGAGGAGCAAATTGTGAACAAAATAAAAAGGCAAAAGTTTATATAATGGAATATGATGCAAATTCTGGGGCATCTTTTCAATTAATGTGGAAAGGGTGAAATCCATGTGGGAGGAAAGGGAAATTTTAATGTTGTGTAACTCTTTATATGGCCACTGCAATACTTGCAGGCTTCCTAGTGTGCATATAGTGACAGCATGGTATCTAGAGCTTTTAAATACTATCTTTCTTTTGAGCAGAATTGGCAGCACTGGTTTTCTAATAGCCTGCAAAATGGTGGCATGGGAGCCATTTCCCCATGGTTCAATCCTATACTGCTAAAATTTATGCATGTGAGAACTGCAATAGCATGAGTTGGGGCACAATCATGTGGGTCTTTCTCATGCAAACATTGTCCAAGATGGAGGAAAGTGGCTGAATGAATGAGGAACACCCACACGATCAAACCTGTCTACATGCTTACAATATTGCACCAACTCTCCTGAAGTAAGTGATATGAAATCAGCTCCCACAGTACAGTGAGAATGTAAAGAGGGACTAATTTTAATGGATTAATGAGATCAGAATATTTAAAAACTCACCATGATTCCTAAAAGGAAAATGGAGAGAATTCAGAGATAATAATGATTTGCCACATCCTTATTTAATGATTATTATTCTGTTGATCATATAATGTATTTTCCATAAAAGAGCTTACATATCCCTGTTGCCTCAACACTAAATACAGTAATTTAAAAAGAAAGATTGCAGAATTTAATGGTCGTATTAAGCTGTCTTATACTTAGTGGGACCAGTAGTTTATCAGGTCCAGTACTGTATTGGCCACTCCTGGGGTCTCCTACATGTACCAGGTTTCTTATATTTCCAGATGTGCTCCTGGGCCCCAAAAGGTTGCGGAACCTCTATCTACTTTGATGGGCAGTAGCTTTCCTGGGTCTCAGGGAGAGATATTTCCTATCACAGTTGCCTGAGGAGTTTTCATCTGGAGATGCCAGGGATTTCATCTGAGCCTAGCTACTAGGGGCACACAATGAAGTTAAGCTGCCAAAGCGGGGCAGGTCAGATTCAGGAGTCTGCTTGGGATGGAAGACTGCCTGGGAATTACATGCAAACTGCTCTGACGTCTTTGGAGAAAGAGAAAGTTGAAACTAAAAACATACTGTATCTATAAATAAATAACTAGTAAATCTTGATGTTAGCATTATATAACACCTTACAAAATGCAAAATGCCTTGCCTTTATATTTTACTGTACAACACGTTTCACAGTGTTCCCCCCTCCCCTGCAAAATGGATTGAAGCTGGTGTTTGAACTTTCAACAGAAAATTACATCGTAAACATGTTATAAACATACGTAACATATTCCATTTTGACGTCACTTTGGGGGAGAGACTGCATCACAGTTAGGAATGAGTTGAGCAGCTAAATCTGTTCCCTTCCAGCCTCACTGGCACTCAGTTATAGGGCTGCATTCAATGAGGTTGTCCTGTTAGTGCCAGGGCTTCCACCTGTACAACAGGACCTCCTCTCCCTCTCCTTTCCTTGTGACAAATCTGTTCTGGAGTTCCCCCAATCCTCTGTGGTAGATTGGGGGTGTACACAGGGAGAGGAGAAGGAGAGGAAGCCCATTGTGCAGGCAGAAATCCTTCTACTAATTGGGCAAGTTCATTCAATACAACCCAGTGTATGCCACTCAGTCCCACTCCATCCCATTGTGCACATTTTGTACATAGCTTTTAGATAAAATGTGCACTCTTAATGCTTTTCAATACATTCTTCCATGAGATACACGTTCTGTATACATCTATTACATAAAATACATACTTTTGTGCCCACTTTTTGTGCACTAAAACTACATTGCAAAATACAGGAAAGTGTTTAATTTGACTTGAGTGGCATTTTGATCCATAAGCAAGTTCACAAGCATCACATTTGGTCAGTCCACTATGAGTGAACCAAATGAAATCCTTCCCCATACCTTATTACAGTGTGTGTTTTCTGACTCCCTTAAAGACAGCTGTGGGTATGGAGCTAGTCTTGAAACCTGATGCAATCATATCCTGAATGTGCACACTGAAAAAGAGAAATGAGAATACTGAGCAGTAAAGTTTTTAAAAAGGCCTTGCCTTCCTCTGTCATACAGTGAAAGCATTTAGAATTTGCATCCCCATATCAAAATTGGATTAGTTCACCAATTATGGGTATTTTAAGGAGAATACCCATACCCAGGTAGGAAACTTCATGTGAGAATTGGTCCTCAGTTAGCATCCTCTGCATAGGTTAGTCTTCTTCTGTGAGTGCTAGCTGCTAGTATGCCTGGAAGCTGATAGTAGCTGTTAAGCTGATAGTGTAACCCCATAGTTAATTTCTACAACAAGCACAGATTTAAAATGTCAGGATAAGGGGAGGGGGAGAGATATCCAAGAAAGCACGAGGAGATGGAGAAGTGTTTCTGTGAGTGAAGCAAAAGAATGGCGTAAGGCTCTTTGGCTGACATGAGAAACTTTAGATAGAAATATGGATAAGAAAGGTAGCCTGACAGTTTACTGATACAGCTACAGATCTTTTGGGCAGCAAAAGAAAACAGATAAGGCAACACACTTTCAGATCAGAGAGGTCTATCAGAAAACCTCTTTAGATTTCTGTCATGGGGTTTCAAATTATCCTTGCTATTGATTTTGAAAACAGCTGTGGAAAATCAAGGGATAAGTTTTTTGACAGAGGTGTTGTACTGCTTAATTTTTAATGCACACCTTTCTAAACTAGTGTCCTGGTTACAGGTAATTCTGCATTTAATCCAATGAGTTGAGACAAGTGTAATAGGTTTGAAGTTAAGGAGCATGCAGTATCTACTGAACAAAATATCTTTAAATTTCAGATATCAATGAGGCTTTGCACTAGGGCAAGAAAAGAAAAATGTTGTCAGGGGACATGAAATGCTCAGTTGAGGCTTGACTGGGATTATAAAACTATCAAGAACAGTGTTGAGCTGAACCAGGAAGTGAGGAGGTTCACAAATATTTCTGACCCCGCGAAATGCACTCGTCCCCATTTTTTATTATTTCCACGGAGCAGTCAAAGGGGTGCAAAATGTATGCAGGGGAGGGGAAAAGTAAATGAAAGCATTTCATTCTCAGCACATAGTAGCAAAGCAGAGACTGTACACCTAGTTGTGCACCTGAATATGCAACACAATCCACCTGTAAATATGAATAAACATCTGGATAAATATCCAAATGCATATTTTGATGTGCATTCTGCTCACAAAATCTGACAGGATATGTTGCACCATGATATCACAATGTTCACTACACAGAGCATAATTGGGTGAGGTCATGCAGTGCAAAAAATAAGCCCTAACAATTTTGAAGAGATGGCACTATGGCATCAGCTAGGGATGGAGGAGAAATATGATTCAGTGTGCACTTAACATTGAATTTATCAAATTCACACTTTCTGAAACAATATGAGAACTGAAACATAGTCATCCTTCAAAATGTACATTTATCCAAATTTTGCAATACCGTTCTCAAATCATAGAATATTTTAAACATGCATATATTAGGGGAAAATGTGTCTACAAATAAATGCAGTTGTGAAAATAACATGCAAAATACTTTATATAAGGAGAAATTGCTTGCAAAATGTGTACACTAGTTAAAACTGCATACAAAAATGTGAATATTAGGAGATATTCACACTAAAATGCTGAAGAATTTTCCTGAGGATTTTTTTCAAAAAAAAATAGCAAATTGCAGCAGAAGCCTGAACAGCTGCATTTAAGACTGGAAAGATGAGGAACTGAGAGAGCTGAAACTGAGAGTTCTTTCCATCAGCAGATTCAGGATGCAATCAGGTACAAAAAGAACTTGGAGGAATTAAAAGTAAGGTGCTTAAAATAAGACATTTTGTTTCTACTGAAATAATGGGAAGGGTTGCCCCTGTCCAGATTGCTCACAGACAAAAATTCAGCACAAGACTTAGGAAGTCTGTTGCAGATATTCAAGAAATGGAATTTGTCTAAAAAATCAGATTGTGTGCAACAAAATCATAAAGAGCAAGGGACAACAGGAATCAGTTAATTTAAAAAGTTTTTAAAATGCGGCATAGAATAGATAAACTTAGGCACATGTATCACCAACATTACTGATCTGATCCTAAGATGGGCTATACCAAATGATCTGTAAATAAGGGATGGATGGACCAACCTAAGCCTGTTCTACGTCAGGTATGCTGTGCTCAGTTATAGATCCATCCCTTCCCAGTTTTTTGTGAATGTTCTGAAAGAACACACAGAAAAATCTGCATATAAATTGTATGCACTCTTCCCATAAAGTGCACATTTCAATGCATTTCAATGTTTTTCAGGCCAGTTTTTCTCATTTTGTATGCCAGGGATAGGAAATGTGATGGTCTCCAGATGTTGCTGGACTCCAAGTCCCATCACCTATGACCACTGTTCATGCTGGCTGAGGGTGATGGGATTTGGAATCCAACAATATCAGGAGGGCACATGTTAGCTATGCCCATTATATGCAATGCTATGCGTACACACACGCTATTTGGGAGCGAAATTGCAATACAAAATCCATAAAAAAGTGACTTATATCTGACTGACATTTGTGTTCCAATCCACAAGCAATTTTGGGAATGTCAAGTTAGGTCAGTTTGGGGCAAAAAACAGGTTGCACTAATTCCTCCTCCTCCATCCCTATCTTTAAAACCTTGCAAACTATGTTGTAAGAGGAAGGGTTGGTCCGTGCTTTGAACTGTGATGTAAACTGAATATCTGCTATCTCAAATCCAAGCACTTTCGACTCAGTTTCAATATATTCTTTTCACTTAATTACTCAGTGGAGGCTGAACCATTAGGGCAAACCAGGCCACTGCCATAACAAGAGGAATTGCAAGCAATAATAAAAAAGAAGTTTTCTCCAATTTCACAAAAACCTCAAAGCAACAATCTTTCTTGTCTTCCACACATTCATTATGCTGCCATTTGAACTTAGAGGGACTCCTGTAGTCATTTCTGACAATCTTCTGTTCTCTGGCTAATCAGCTGTCTGCATTGCTCAGCAAATCCCAATCCAAAACTATTGCTATGGCCAGGAGGTCGCTCCCATTTCAGGAAAAATTATAATATTTCCAGAGTTTGCTCTAATAGCTTCACAAGTTCCCACCCCTTCTGCTGTCATGAGGGCAATTGAGCAAATGAAGAGTCAGGATAACATACACATACAGGCATTAGTGGGTCTTCCTTAGGGAACACCAAGGTATGTGTTCTGAGCATGCTCAGTATTATTTTGTTGATGGCCACACCTACCCAGCCATCAACACTGGACACACTGCGAGTCCCTTGTATGTAAATTAAAATTTTATATATAGTTTATATATCTAGCATATATAGTCAATCTTGCGGCAGTTTAGCCTTATTCTAAGCTGCTGGAATTTTAAAAAAGCCTTATACTAAGACTGTCTCTAGCCAGATGCACATGACCCTTTGTTTCAACTCCTCCACAGGGAACCAAGGGTAAAGCCACTTTCCCACCCTGCTATCCTGACTACCCCCGCCACCGCAGAATCAGACTCGACCACTGGCTTGGTTTTGCCAAAGGCTTTGATCCAAAACTGCATGCAACTGGAACATAGTCTACAAGACATTACTAGTCATGGCTACTCAAGCAAAGATGTTGTATCAAAGGACACACCCCTGAGGACCCCCTTATGAGTCAGTGGGGTGGGCATAATACTTGTGCAGGAACTATCTCTTGGATTGGGACTGGGAAAGCAAGATGACACTCCTATGGGTGGGTTGATGAGTGGAGACAGTTTGCTCATGACTGCAGAAATGGCAGAATGTCCTTGGTTATGGAGGTGAAGACACTTTGGCCAGTTTGCTCCTCAAGTCCACCTCCAATTGTCTCTCCTCCTTCTGTTAAGTGCTGAAGGAGTGGGTTCAGGGGCCTGGTAGTTGGCCAGGGACAGATTGGGGAATGGGCTATTACCAGTTCTGCCTCCTCAGTAGCTGTTGGCACCTCAGGAGATCAGCTGGCAGATCACTGAGCTCCTCCCTGGCTTTGTCGGCTGCCTTGGTTTTTATTTATTTATTTATTAAATTTATATCCCACCCTTCCTCCCTGTAGGATCCGACACTCAAAACATCATAAAACAGACTTTAAAATATATTAAAACAAAACATCTTTGAAAACATATTTTTTAAAAAAGCGTTTAAAACATCTTAAAAAGCAATTCCAACACAGACAGAGATTGTTCAAACCACCGGGCCCCTCCCCTGGATCCCAGTCCTCCTTCTCTTCAGAACAGCTCTGCCAAATGTCCTCCACAGAGCTCATAACACCCACCGTAATGCTTAACACACAAGTCTACATATATCTAGGTGTATTAATTAGTGCTTCCATGCTGGTGTGGGATGGCGTTGCTGTCAAGGCCTAAGGCTCCTGCTGGGAGGAAGGGTGGGATATAAATTGAATAATAAATACATAAAATAAATACATTACTCACATATAGAGCATAAGTGTGTGTAGAGGGCAGAGTGGGGCCATGCTTTTAACCACTGTGCTGACATCAGATCCACTAACTCCATGTTGCACACAGTTGTATAAGAAGAAAACCCGACGTGAGCCTGTTCATGAGGAGGGGGCTGTGTAATTAGGAGGACATCGACACAATCAGGTACCCTTATTGCATGGAGCCTCTACCTATGGGCAGGCTTTGTGCATTAGGTTTTATTCTTACTCAACTGTGTGGAGTACAGGGTTTGTGAAAAAGATTTGACACTGTAAGCAGGGCTAAAAGTGAGGCCCTGCACCTCCCTCTACAGTCTACACATATGTCCTACACACAAGTAATGTGGGAACAGGGCTCTAATTATTAGGATAAAGGCATTGTTTAGATACAATGATATTATATGAACATCACCACTGATGATATCTTCACACTATGAAGAAGGCAATAGCTGTGGGAATTCTTTAATTTGGCATCCTTTTCTGTCACCATGTGGGGTGACAGAAAAAAGTGTTAAATTCAAAAGTGCCAAGAAAGGAAGAAAGAGTGCACTTAGAGTGTGCTCCTGATTCTTCTTCCTTTCAGCTGTGGTTTGATGTTTCCTGCACCTAATGGGATGGAGAAGCTCATGCTGGGGGCCAAATTGCATCTTCCACACCTCTCTGTTTGACTCTCAGGTCTACCACCCCAGGTCATACTTCCTCCAGGGCCACACCTCTCACCTGCTTGTTTTGCACTCTCCTTGAGTGCTTTTGCCTGGCTGGAACATGTCCTTGAACTCTGATAATGCATCTTGCTTGCCTAGATGGAGGATGAAGAGGGCTATGTGAGTGTGTATAGGAACTAGCCTACTGCACAACTGCCTACTGCCTCTGGCCCTACCTACCACTGGCATGTGACCCCCAGACTGAAATAAATTCTCCACCCCTGTCATATATGTCAAAGGTGGGTCTGATTTGCCCAAAATGGCCTGATAGGCCATGTCAGGCTTTGTCCGAGGCCTGGTAGATTTAATTAGGCTCATAGTCTGGAGGTTCCACACCAGTGAATTAGAGTAACTAATATAACCTCCTTCTAACTTCCTCCAGCAATGCTAATATCCTTCTAGCATATTAGCATTTTGGAATAAAGTTCCTAGTTGCCCACCCAGGACTGTGGCCAGGTTCTTGTGGTCATCAGTTGGGTGAAAGTATGTGAAACAGAGTTGGATAGACAGAAATCACACACAGAGAGAGGAAATTATTATTTAAACACCTTTCATACTGATAAGGAACTGGGTTAGGAAGGTGGAATTTCCCATCTTTTACATAAATTTCATTTCTTACACAAGAGAACCCATGTAAAATGTGATCTATGGATTTCTGTGACCTTTCTGGAGAAAAATATAACTGAGAACCCTGCTTTACCAGTAAATCCCTTTGAAATATTCCAATAATTCTTGTAATTTCATAGCTGTCATGCTCTCCAATTCATCCTAGCTTGTTTTTTTTTACTTTTCTAAGGGTCATTTCAATTTGGATAATCTGACTGTACTGAAATATTGGCTCATCTTTTCTAGGGCTAATTTAATTGTATTCCTTCTGCCATACTAGACAGACA
The DNA here is from genome assembly GCF_030035675.1 of Rhineura floridana. Classification (NCBI taxonomy): domain Eukaryota; kingdom Metazoa; phylum Chordata; class Lepidosauria; order Squamata; family Rhineuridae; genus Rhineura; species Rhineura floridana. Next base: position 9,189,949 of record NC_084484.1, on the reverse strand, counting down.
TTTTAAGGTACTCCATATAACAAACAGCCCTGCCTCTGCAGAGATGGTGCAATAGAAACATTCATACATCTTTTTTAATGCAACTTTTACAGAGGTGAGTAAAATAGATTATTTGCTCCTATACTACTAAAATACCAACAGATGGTACAGTATTTGGCCTATTTATTGGCTCACACGAACAAAGTAATAACAGAAACAGTTGCTACTTTTCTTTTTTATGCTACAAAGACCCATAAAGGATGATTTTCTCTTTTCAGGGTCCTGCAGAACAGAAGAATGCAAGGAGTTCCTGGAGGCATTCTAGACCTTGGCCAGGCAGCTAGGTGTTGCATTAATCAGGAAAAACTGAGAGCTGCACCTCACAGATCACCTACCTGGGCATTCAGCTTGATTAGGTAGCATGAATATCGTAACTCCCAGATGATAAGCAGAAGGCTTTACATGGTTTGTAAAGATGGTGGAGAGGGGCAGCCCCTGCTGCCCCAGATGATCACGAAGCAGTCACTGATGATTTGCTGGCAGGAATTTCCCACAAGGTGGGTTTGGTATGCTGGTCTGACTTTGAATTAGCCTTACTTAGGGCAGGTTTTTCAGTTTTTCTTTACAATGTTACAAAGAAAAAAATGTGGGGACCTTGAGTGTGGGTGAACTAACAGTGCCATCCCAGGACAGGAGAGCAGGGTTAATTCCTTCCCCGCATGTTTCTTGTTCTCAGCCTAACCAGTGTGTTAGGAGTGTGACATTCCACTTAAGAAAATACCCAGCAAGGGTCCCCTATCTGTTAAAGGACCTAAAGGTTTATTTGGAGATATGGCCAGATCGCACTGGCCATTGCTTAGTTCATCTGGATGCCCCCCTTCTCACTAGACACCAGTTTAATGAGGTATATTGTCACTGCCTTTTAAGCTTGGGGTTGGCCTCATGTGAATATGGTCTCACTCCTTCTGATACAAGCTGCAGTTTTGGCTCTAGGATAGCGCTTGACAACATCATTGATAGAAGCCATAAGCTGATGGAGGTCTGCCATATATAACCCTATATCTACCCTCATCAGATTCTGCACTTAGGTTACCTTTTCTTTTCTTTCTTTGAAAAATTCTTTTATTAGGTTTTCCAAATATAACAATATTCAATAAAACCAACAGTTACATAGCATAATTATACAGCCACAAGAGTGGCTGTATACTATAGCCAGCATGGTTTTTTCACATTCTGCAATGTTAAATTGAAAATGCCCCATGTCATTCTAATGCTTCCCATAAGCTCATTTCAAAACAAAACCTTACAAAACTTACAGTCCTGAACTCAGAAATGCTTGCTTAACAATCCTCTCAATTTTCATGGCAATACACAAAACAGTCAGAGAGAATCGAGAGTTCAAAGTGTAAAAAGAGAGAGAGAAAAACCCAGAGCCCTTTTGGAGTTTTTTCTGTCAGACTTCTCATAATCTGTTGAAATTCATTAAAAATCAGCCATGTTCACAGAGTACCTGTAATCCTAATACTGACCTTGCCCCATACTCTGACCTTCATCTTCTGCAGTTTAAAAGTTTAAAAAATGCCTGGCTGATTTTTAATTAATTTAATGAATTTTGCGTTGAACTCAATGATAGTGTCGGGCATGCTCAGTAAGAACCAACTGTCAGTGTTCTAAAAGTCAGACTCACCACTGCTGGGCTTGCCTAATCAGGAGGCCACACCCACAGCAGACTTTGATTTCATTTTAGACAGTCATGGCTTCCCCTAAAGAAGACCGGGAAGTGTAGTTTATGAAGGGTGTTGAGAGGAGATTCCTATTAAATTCAATTAATTTAAGGAATTTTGGCTGGAAGCCTATGATAATGCAGGGCATGCTCAGTAAGAACCAACTGTCAGTGTTCTAAAAGCCTCACAGCTGCTGGTCTTGGCTAATCAGGGGCCACACCCACACCAGGCTTTGATTTCACTTGAGACAGTCATGGCTTCCCCCAGAGAATCCTAGGAAGTGTAGTTTGTGAAGGGTGATGAGAGGAGACTTCTGTTCCACTGAGAGAGCTTCAGTGACGAGACTGGCTTAACAGTCAGCCACTCTGATTGAAGGTCTGTGAGGGCAACAGGGTGTCTCCTAGCAACTCTCAGCAACCGTCACTAACTACACTTCCCAGGATTCTTTGAGAGAAGCCATGACTGTCCAAAGTGAAATAAAGGCCTGGTGTGGATGTAGCCAGGGACAGCTTTGGTTTAAATTTGAGTGGGAGGTTACATGTGCCTGCTGTAGAATAAAAAATGGAAATGGACTGCCTTCAAGTCAATTCCGACTTATGGCAACTGTATGAATAGGGTTTTCATGGTAAGCAGTATTCAGAGGTGGTTTACCATTGCCTTCCTCTGAGGCTAAGAGGCAGCGACTAGCCCAAGGTCACCCAGTCGGCTTCATGGCTATGTGGGGATTCGAACCCTGGTCTCCCAGGTTGTAGTCCAACACTGTAACCACTACACCACACTGGCTCTCTTGTAAAACAAAAAGGTGGGGGAAATGCTGAAAAGCAGTGATACTGTTCACAGTGTTTTCCTTTTGGAAAGGAAAGAGCTTCCCTTCTGCCCAGTGCCCACCCACCCAATCTTCTCCCCTCCCCCTCCCCTTGCCTCTCTGCCTCTCCCCCAGGTCAGTGATGGACTACGACCTGGGAGAGCAGGGTTTGAATCCCCACACAGCCATGAAGCACACTGGGTGACCTTGGACCAGTCACTGCCCCTCAGCCTCAGAGGAACGCAATTGTAAACCACCGCTGAATACTGTTTACCATGAAAACCCTATTCAAAGGGTCGCCATAGGTGGAGATTGACTTGAAGGCAGTCCATTTCCATTTTTGAACATGATTGCACAGAAATAAATCCCATTGAACTCAAAAAGTATGCAAATGATCGAACCCTCCCTCCCTTCTCCTCCCTCATATCCCCTCCCTCTTGCCCCTTCCCTCCCCCTTCCTTTGCTCCTCCCTCCCCATCCCCATCCCTTTAAAACTCCCTTTCTTCCCCTTCCCCTTCCTCTTCCTCCTCCCCATGGTCAGTTTTACCTATCTTAAGCATGATTTCACAGGAATAAATACCATTGAACTCTATAAGCATGCAAATGATCAAACCTGCCCTCCCCTCCCCCTTCCTTTGCCCCCCTCCAATACGACCCTTCACCTTCCCCTCCTGCTCCCCTGTGGCCAGTTTTTCCTATCCTAAACATGATTGCATAGGAGTAAATCCCATTAAACTCAATAAGCATGCAAATGATCAGACTACCAATTACCTAGAGAGGTAGTGGGCTCTCCGACACTGGAGGATTCAAGAGGCAGCTGGACAGCCATCTTTTAGGAATGCTTTGATTTGGATTCCTGCATTGAGCAGGGGGTTGGACTTGATGGCCTTATAGGCCCCTTCCAACTCTACTATTCTATGATTCTATGACCTGCTTTCCCCCTCCTTCCCCTCCTCTCCCTTCCTCCTTCCCTCCCCTCTTCCTTCTTCCTTCTCCCCTACCCACTCCAGCCCGCCCTCCCCCCCGTCACTTTTACCTTTCCTAAGCATGATTGCACGGGAGTAAATTGGACTGAATTCAATAAACATGCAAATGATCAAACCTGTCCTTCTCCTCCCCTCCCCCTCCTGCCTGCTCCCATCCCAGTCCTCCCCTCTGCATTTCCTCACCTCTTCCTCCTTCTCCCCTCCCCATCATCCTCTGTGGTCAGTTTTACCTATCCTAAGCATGATTGCACGGGGTAAATCCCACTGAACTCAATAAGCATGCAAATGATCAATCCATTCTCAGCAAGCTTGGACAGGATCCCATTTCTTACCTCCCGGATTAAAAACCAGGGAAATTCACTAATAGGCAAAAAAAACCTTGCAGTTTAAGAATGTACCTATAGCCCACATATATTTCTATCAAACTTTAAAAAGCAGGGAAATTGGGCAGCTATAGTGAATGCACCATGTTACCAAATTCTTCCAAGCTACACAGCAAGTGGATTGGACTGTGAAAGAGCAACCCAAATTGTGTTTGCATTTTGACAAATTTGTAGGGCAGTACAATATCTCAGAGTCTCCTGCTCCCCTGGTGCATTCACTATAGTTGCCCAATTTCCCTGCTTGTTAAAGTTTGATAGAAATATCTGTGGGATATAGGTACGTTCTTAAACCACAAGGTTTTTTGACTATTAGTGAATATAATTATAATTAAATCTTATTTAGAATTTCACATATGCCATGAGTGAATTACAGTATTCTGAATTTTTGTAAACGGAGAAGTCACAAAAAGGAAAGATTGTATGGCATAGCTATTACATGACAGTGGAAGAAAAACAATGGATAACTACATATATTTACTATATCGATACTCTTGTGGCTGTATAATTTCAGGGAATTATTTGGATGGTGAAATCAGTATATAAGAAGAGGGTGCTTTTTAGTGCTTTTCTTCCTGTTTGACCCACTAGCAGGGCTCCTCTGTCTTTCACAGCTGCATGGCATGCAAGCAACTTACAGGTATAGCTTTGGTCAAAATACAGATACTGTATAGTACTGGAGAAAACTTTCCTGCTGAATTTGTGTTTGACAGAACAGCTTTACTAAATGAAATATTGGCAACCTTGATTTAAACATGTGTACATAAACATGATGTTTAGGAACTTGCCATCTCTTTAAAATGAAATGAATTTTCAAATGAGGTGATCAGAATTCTTTTTTTTTACACTAGAAACAAGAATGTGTATACAATTCAGACCTTGAATTACAGAATATGAATTCTTTTGTTGATATAATCAGGATGATTAATGAATGAAAAAAGGAACTGTCTCCAGACACATACCAATGCAAGATTATTTGTGAAATAGCAACTCCACATTAGCAATTTTGATTACAGAATCAGAGGTTGTCAGCTGTTTTGCATTAATTAAATTGGAATTGATAATTTTGATCTTGCATACATGCTATTAGTGTTTTAAAAAATAGCCTAGGAGAAATGTGTCTGGAGGAATTAAAGGTGCTGAATTGCTTTCTGGACTGATGAAGAAACTTGGTCACTGCGGCTTTTTCAATCAATAATCTGCTCATTCATGTAGCAAGTAGGATTCTGTCTGGTTGAATGAGTTATAGATGTAGACATTTATTTATTTAGCTGTAAGTGAAGTGCTTGCAACCCTTGGCAGAGTAATTAGCGTGTGTGCAGTTCATTCTTATTTCAAATATCTTTAGCAGGGATCCATATGTCCTTGAATGCAGAGCATTTGGCCACACACATTTGCACTGAAACAAGTGAGACAAAACTTAAATCATGTTGAAACTGTAGCCCCCTTCAGTCATTGTCCCCTAATGTAATTACAGTCAAGAGTGGGGGAGCAAGGCCTGTTACCTGCCCCCAACCCACCATCAGATCCCCTGTTGGTCTCAGCCTCTCCCCATCCACACCATGCATGATCAGGGTTCTAAGTCATATGAGGAGCCCACCCACGGAGACCTAGGCTTCCAGCTTCAGACATTTAGTCCCAGGATGTGATGGAAGGCAGGGCAGTGGCAGGAGTGAGGTCAGTGGAACCTGTCTCATTCCATCTGAGTTTCCTCATATGGGGGGGAAAACTATTGAAGGGGACTTGTGACAGTTACAGATTCTCCTCAGTCACAGATGCATACTCTGAAAGTTTTTCCAACACATTTGTTGTATGTGTGTGAACTAAAGGCTAATATTAAAAAAAAAATAGCTGTTGGTACAGAAAATGTGGTGGGCTATTTTCCTTTTTTTTTTCAATAATTTTTATTCAAATTTTCATAAAACATACAAGACAAAATCATAAAACATTCAAAGACAAAAAACAAAATCAAAAATAGTTAAACAAAAAGAAAAAAAGAAAAAAAAAAAACCAAAAATAAAAAATAAAGAGTAAAATATTGACTTCCCATTTGTCAAAGATCAAATCAGTTATAAGTCTATAATATATAGCAATCCTGTCTCTTAAGTCATATTATAAAATCACTTTCCTCCAGTAGTTATCTTACTTAATCATCAAATCTCATAAACATTACTTTATTCTTTCCACAAAAAGTCAAAGAGAGATTTCAATTCTTTAAGAAATATATCTATCAATTTTTTTTTCCAGATAAGCATATCGATTAATCCATCTCATTACTAATTATGATAATCTTATTGTCATAACCATAGTCAAAATAAACATTTCAATTAATCCATCACATCAGAATCTGTTAGGTTCAGTAATTTCAGTAGCCATTGTTCTATTATCTCTATTAGTTCCATTTTCCATCTTCCATCTTCAGTAGTCTTGTTAAGTCCAGTAATTTCAATATCCAATCTTCCATTATCAGTATTCCATAATAATCTTGCTGTCAAAGCCATAGTCATATAGTAAGAGTCTGATGGGAATTACCTCTATCCCAAATATTTTCTTGCCATCCATTCTAAATAGGTTGCTGAAATACTGCTGTAAAATCATATCTCTGTTCTTTTTTTCAAAATACACTGGGTCATCTCTTAAAAGTTTTTCCATTGTCACATGGCTGCAGTTAATTCCATAGATTTTCTCTATATTGGGCTCCATCACATCATTCCAGTCCAGAAGATAATCCATGCCATTGATAACTTTATCTCTAGAATCTTCATTAATTTCTTCAGAGATAACATTGAGTTCCAAACAATAGATTTTATTTCTAAAGTCCATAGACACCAAATCTTGTTCCTGTTCCACGTTTGTTCCAATCTCCGGGATCTCCTCTCTCACAGGGACCCCTATTTCAGTCTCCAGGGTCTCCTCTCTCACAGGGACCCCTGTTCCAATCTCCGGGGTCTCCTCTCTCACAGGGACCCCTTCCAGGGTCACCTCTCTCACAGGGACCCTTATATCTTTAATCTCCTGCTTCATTTTACTCAATTCAATTTTCGTTATCTCAATCTCATCCATTATTTTCTGAAACATAATTATTTCCAGATTCTCAGCCACTTTCTTAATTGCCATTTTAAAAGAAAAATATAGGAAAACCACTTCTTATTTCAGCAACAATTGGGTTAATACTCCAAACTTGGTGACATCACAGTATAAACAGAGCAGACAGCCTTATCTCTCCAATAGTTAAGTAAACAAAATGCAGTTCCCAGGATCGAAACAATTAATGGCAATCGTCAAGAAACAGATTCGTCAAAATAAAATAGACCAAAAAGAGAGTAGTCTCAAAACAGTATAATATTTTTCAAAATAAAAATCTGGAATAGAAATCCCTCTTCTGTGTGTATCTTTAGAATGCAAATCCAGGACAGCTTTTTGCAACAAAAACAGAGATAAGCTATTAATTAGTGCGTAGCAGAGAGAAGTTACGGCTCCCCAGTGAGATGTCAAAAACCGATCAATCTGGCAAATCTCTTTTAAACAGCAACAATTTAAGTCAAGTAAAAGAAAAATATAGAAAGAAGGGTGCTTGCCTGTTAATGCGTTCTCTCTTAGAAGATAAGATGAACGTTCGCTTTAACAGATAGAGCTTGCTGTTGAAAATCCGTCCCACCTTCGTCGGCTGGACCTCGTCCCATAGATTAATGAGATCTGGTCGTCCCAACAAAAATAGGCTTTGAGGTTAATCTCTTCGTTTCTCCCTACCCGGGAGAAGTTTAATCAGTCAAAAAAAAAGAAAAAACTGACTGATATATCTGAATAAGCTTCTTTTGAGGCAGGAGCCCGTCTCAAAAGCAGGCACAGGCTAAGTCACCCTTCCCGGAAGTCCGTGGGCTATTTTCCTATTAGTAAATGCCCAGCATACCCTCTCTACATCCCAAGGACCTTTTCCATCTGGAAGAGATTTTAGTCCCAGCCAAATTGGCAACTTTCCCTCATAGACGTTGAATTGCACAGTGTCTAATTAGCTGCTTAAGGATTTTATCTGTTGTTTTATTACTGCATTTATACCAATAGGTTATACCCTGCCCTGGATCCTAACAGATGTAGAGAGGTATATACTGTAAATGTTTTAATAATAAGCTATTTATTTATTTATTATTTGATTTATATCCTGCCCTTTCTCCTAGTAGCAGCCCAGGACAGCAAATAATTGTTCCAAGCCACCATACCAGCTCAGAAAACCAATTTCACACACAAAAAACATAACTGTATAGCTGTAGCACAGGTTTGATGAGTTGTGACTATAGTTACAAGGAAGGGCCACAATCTGTTTTTTAACTACGGCCTTGGCCTTACAGGCCAGCACCTATCAGTCTTCTTGAATGCTGACTCGAAGGAGGGCTCAACTAGAGTCTCAGGACTTCACTGGCACAGGGAGAGCTCAGACCAGGCTCTAATCTCCCTACTTCTCTGGAAACCTTGGAGTTCTTGAAAAAGGGGTTAATGCATCATCCTGCAGGCTATGTAGTCTCTAGGAGGCTGAGCAGACAAGGAGAGAAGGTGGGGTGAGTCTCCTGAAATTGAGGTCATTGGAGGCTTCAAGAGAAGGAAAGGGATCAAATGAGATGAATTGAGATTAGATGGGTAAATAACTTCCATTCCTTTGAGCACAGCAGTGATCCTGACACTAAGATAAGTGAAGGAACTGCAGGCAGCCATATTTTTTCTGTACAATGTCACTAGAAGCTGTTAGAATAAGCAAACTTGCATGTTCCCTTTAAGGGATATTTGGGAAATATCCCATGTGCCTGTTTAGCAGTGATGTAACTTCCTAAAGGATGGGGTTACCTGGCTTTCTTTTCCCTCCTCCTTTGTCTGGGATTTTGCATATTCTCCATTAAGCTTGACGAGAGAGAAGCATGCACATGCTTCTCTTCCAAGATGACCATTACCAAAGACTAATGGACTCCTAATCTTTCCATCTAAGCTACAGCCTATGTTTCCTGAACATATGAAAGGTTGTGAGTAAACATTCTTTATCTTTTACTCAAGAAGATTGTGTCTGTAATTATTTTTGTCTGAGGGAAAGGGTGGACTGGTTGATTCTCATCCTGCTGCTTGCATTTATATCTCTGCTAAGAAATAGGACCATGAAACTACTCCTGTTTCACACATATTTTTAAAATACCAAACAGAAGCAACACTTGGGCATCATGTAGCATTGCTTCCAGAGACATCAGTGGCCCCATTTCAAAGCCTGAGACATCTGGGCACACTGCTTGGCTTTTAAAAGTTTTTTTTTTTAAGAAAAAGAACAAAACCTTATTGCAAACAACAGTAAGTACTACTCCACCTCCAAAATGTTCACTTTCCCAATCACTGAGTGGAGTTCAACTGATATTTGGCTGGGTGGAACACTTGGTTTATCCCTCCTTTTTTAAGCAAATGCTTAAATCATGATAATAATAATGCTTCCGGTTGCAAATGCAAGCTTTCCATGAAACACAGCTCTTTATCTCCATTGGTGCTACCAGATATGAAGGCTCACTTCCACCACTAACACTTATATGCAAGAATCCCATCAAATTTCTACCTTATGTCAGGAATATACAAAACAGTTTACTGACTGCCCACAATTTCCCCTATAATTAATTTATTGACAGTAAGTTTCCAGAAGTAACCAGTGGTTTTTTTATTGTTGTTGTTTTGTAAAATGCTAGGTGCCGGTACTCATATCTTGATAAAAGTGTTGTGGGTGGCAGCACAAAATGGCTGACATGGGAAGCCAAAAAAGAGGTGCTAGTATTTTGTACCAGTGAGTATTCCCTCTCTCTCTCTCTCTCTCTCTCTCTCTCTCTCTCTCACACACACACACACACACACACACACACACAAAGCCCTGGAAGTAACAATATATATTTGTAGGGCCACAAAATATGTTTAAAGCCTGCATTTTGTGTCATATATTGCCAACACTAGAATTTCCTAAAAACACCCCACCCTTTTTTTAGGTATATGGTACTTGTTTGCTCATCTGAGAGAGCATGCTATTCTGAATTGTATGTATATTTTCAGATGTATTCCACTAACACGAGTGCAGAAGAAATTGTTACATTTGAAATAGAAATATATTTTAGCTGACATGATGCTGAGAGAGCCCATCACAGACAGAATATCATGCCTGCTTTTCACCCCACTCACATTCCCCTTCATACACAGCCTGATGATGAAGCACTCTGGAGAACTCAAACACTTTTTGAGGCATTTTGGTTGATCCACATAAATGGATTATGCTGTTGTGGATTTGTGCTACACATCCTATTAAAAACATCACCAGCTACTAGGTTGCAGTCCAACCTATAAGTGTTTATTTGAAAGTCAGCACTTACTTCTAGATGCATATGTATAGAATTGCTGCCTTAGTGCTTTTGTGTGTCTTTCCTCTAATGATATTGTTGCAAAGAGTAAAGAGATCCACAAAAATCCATTATTAACATTGCAACTTTTTCTTCAGATGCTAACAGGTTCTATCCTATAAAAGTCTACTCAGACCCAAGTCTCAGGATTTTCATTGTGCATAGGATTGCAGCCCAAGTCATTTCCATGTACCCTTATCAGCTTGGTTGTCAACTTCCCAGTGATTTTTCCCATGGCAAGATATGTGCCCTTCTCATTCTTCTTAACATGTTCTGGCACTTCTTATCCTTCTCCTCCCTCTCCAAGTTTTCAGCTGCCCTCTAGTCTAACCACTCACACCCCAGCTAAAAGTATGAGTGAGCTAACACCTGCAACGTCCTTATCTCTGTGTCATAGTCTTTGCCTTTTCCTCCTGCATTTTTTTGGATGGTATGTTCACAGCAGTGTAGCCCAAGGCATGTTACTTTTCAGCATATTGGCTGGATAAGATTTGCTTTTAAAATCCCAGTTAAATCTTAAAAATAAAATAAAATTATGAACACGTTGGCTCGAGAAGATAATTTTAGTTTTAAGATTCAACTGGGATTTTAAAAGTTATCTTCTTCAGCAACACATTCATAATTTTATTTTATTTTTAAGATTCAACTGGGATTTTACAAGTTAATGTTCTCTGCAGTGTGTACCTGATGTTTCAGATACCACTGTGGGTTTAGATTGTTCTGACTGCATTAAAAATAAAATAGTTCTGTGGCTTCTCACATGCTGCTACTAAATCTACTTATGCAAGCACTCTCATATCTTCCCATTCTTTCAAAATCTGAGTTGGAGTTGGAGACACCAACAATTATTTCACTTTAAATGTCTAATTACTTTAACTTTCATATACCTCTCACAGATCCAGCATACCCCATCATGTCATTACACCCATTGCCTGTTTTCCAGCATTGCTTAAAATAGTATCTGCATACATATTTGCATTCTCCCTAACATTATCATCCTTAGAGATCCCAGGAATAAATGAAACTTAAGTGGGTCATTTATTTCTTAACTGCAAGATTAATTTGTGAAGAACTGCCATTTGTAATAAGGAAAGATGCAGTTCATGCATATGAGCTACCCGTGAGAGCTGCTGATTCTCTTTGCAATATGGAATGTAGACTCAGTTTAGTTTCAATAGAGATAGACAAGAAGCACTGGCTCTGTTCTAACTTTGAACTTTGTGAATAAATTAAGGTTCACTTCACTGAGTTGTGCCTGCAAATGGGAGATTGTACAGATAATGGTTCAGTCATAATGTATGAGATATCCACAACAAACTCTTCTTGCAGAGTGTTTGGAAACTTTAAATATGGGTTTGATGTGGAAGGAATAATTATTACAAGTGGGACCAGTAACAAAATGTTGCACTGTAGAGTGCTGTCCGCTTCAGGGTGTCAGTCACCCATGTGCTTTTCCAAGAAACTCCATTCCCTCCTATGTTTTCCTGAGTCTGTTGATATCCCCCTTCTCATGTGTGAATGGTGCTGTTTTGGCTATATAAGGATCAGACAATAAGTTCAGTATTGGCATATAGGGTGAGATGCTTCAGGATGCCCCTGCATATGTCTGCCATTTACTCAGATCTCCTGTGTGTGCTGACATGCAGTGGAGTAAAACCACGACTTGATTTAAAAAAAAAGAAGAGAGAGAGAGTATTTGAATGGAGTTTTGGACAAAGCAGAATTTTGTGACATTATCAGCATGTATTGAATATAAATGGAAGCTGCTCTGCACTTCTGAAATATGTTTGAAATTCTTTAGGTAATCTCCCTAAAAAAAGTTTCTGCAATTCAAGTGCAAGTATGGCTTTCGGTTTAAAATGCTGTTGAGAGGTTTACTAAGACAGGAAGTGGGGTTACATAAATTGCTGGGAGCAAAAGAGAGAGGGGAAGCGGGAATGTGGTTTGCTATTGAGAACTACATAAGAGGGTTTTATTCATTTATTTTAACTTTTCTTTTTTCTTTTCAATTTAATTTTTCAGTATCAGGCTCCCTTTAACATGTGTTGAGGTAGGAGTAGCCGGGGGCCTGGCATTGAGGTAATATTGGGCAGGGGACGTAATAGCGGTGGGAGACAGTCTGGCCATTACAGGGGAAGGGATACAAAACATCTTCAGGCTTGCATCCCTTCTGGTCCCCCATCCAACCCCTGGGACACTGGTAGCTGTTCTGGAAACTCCCTGGATCTGACTGTTCTGTTGATGAATGCAAGGTTAGTGACTAATAAAACCACTCTAATTCAGGATTTAATCCTGGATGAATGTGCTGACCTTGTTTATATTATCGAAACCTGGCTAAATGACCAAGGCGGAGTAGGTCTCTCTCAGCTCTGCCCACCAGGTTTTGTGGCACTCCAGCAGCCTAGATCCAGGGGATGGGGAGGTGGGGTCACAATTGTCTGCAGAGAATCCATCTCCCCTGTCAGGTATCCTGTCCCTAACACCTTCAATTCTGAGTGTGTGTGCCTGGTGTTGGTTCAGGGAGACAGAGTGGGGATTCTGTTGGTGTACCGTCCACCCCTCTGCTCAACAGTCTCCCTCCCTGAGCTGATGGAGCTGGTCACAGCGTTGGTGTTGGAGTTCCCCAGGCTGGTTGTCCTGGGTGACTTCAACATACATGCCAAGATTAGACTCATAGGTCCGGCTGAGGACTTCATTGCTGCCATGACAACCATGGGGCTGTCTCTAATATCATCTGAACCAACGCATGTGGCAGGACACACACTTGATCTTGTGTTTTGTTCAGGACAGGAAGAGGGTGATCTGAGGGTGGAGGGGCTCTCAGTGACTCGGTTCTCATGGACAGATCACCACCTGACAAGGTTTAGACTTTATGCCCCTGGTAACCTTCACAGGGGTGAAGGGTCGATTAAGATGGTCTGCCCCTGGAGATGATTCAGGATGGTTTCCTGAATACTCTTGGGGATGTTCCCAGCATGGCTGGAGATACTGCCGAAGCTCTAGTCAATCTCTGGAATAAGGAGGTGACCCGGGTAGTGGACACTATCGCTCCAAAGTGCCCTCTCCGATCAGAGAAGGCCCTTAATACACCTTTGTTTACTCAAACCTTGGGCCTGATGAAGTGGCAGGGACGACGGCTAGAGCAATGATGGAGAAAAATTCAATCTGCTTCTGACCAAACACAGGCGAGAGCTCATTTTTGAGCCTATCATGTGGCAGTAATGGCAGCGAAGAAAGTTCACTTCTGTGCCACCATCACATCTGCTAAATGTCATCCAGCAATGCTTTTCCGGGTGGTCAGGGTTCTTTGGGGCTTTGGCCCTACATTAGACTGAGCCCTCAGTTGCTTGTTGTGACATGTTTGTGAGGCACTTTGCAGATAAAATTGCCTTTATTCACACTGACTTGGACTCCTCATTAACTACAGTTGTGCCAGATGTGCTGAGGATTCCTCTGGTCAATTTTGTATGAATATGTTTCAGCTTATAAAGCCTGAGGATGTGGACAGGACTCTGGGAGAAATGAGGGGTACTACTTGTTCTCTTGACCCTTGCCCATCCTGATTAACCATATCTACCAGAGTGGGAGTGGCTGACTGGTTGCCATATTTAATTAACACCTCCCTAAGAGAAGGTTCTATGCCAACATTGTTGAAGGAGGCTGTGATAAGTCCTTTGTTAAAAAAAGCCTTTGTTAGACCCTGCGGATCTTAACAACTTCCCCCCAGTCTCTATCTCCCTTTTTTAGGCAAGGTGATTGAGAAGGTAGTGGCTTCTCAGCTCCAAGTTTTCCTGGATGAATCAGACTATCTAGACCATTTTCAATCAGGCTTCAGGCCTGACCATGGGACAGAGACTGCCTTGGTCACCCTCGATGACCTACGCCGGGCATCAGACAGGGGGAGTGTATCCCTGTTGGTGTTTCTGGACCTCTTGGCAGCCTTTGATACCACTGACCATGGTATCTGGGCTGTCTAGCTGAGATGGGATTGGGAGGCACCATCTTACTGTGGCTGCGGTCCTACCTGACGGACAGGATCCAGGAAGGGGTGTTGGAGACTACTGCTAGACCCCCGTTGGCCTATGGGTTCCATTCTCTTTAACATTTATATGAAACTGCTGGGAGAGGTCATCTGGAGATGTGGAGTACAATGTCATCAATATGCTGATGACACTCAGCAATATCTCTCCCTACCACCTGATTGCAGGGAGGGAGTGCTCATCCTAAACCGGTGCCTAGAGGCTGTGAAGGGCTAACAAACTGAAACTTAATCCAGACAAGATGGAAGTGTTGCTGGTCAAGGGGAAAATTGCACCATGGACAGGGTTGCAACCTTTTCTGGAAGGGGTTGCACTCCCTTTGAAGGAGCAGGTCCACAGTTTGGGAGTCCTCCTGGATCCTACCCTGCTGCTTAAATATCAGGTGGCTGCAGTAGCCAGGAGTGCTTTTAGCCAACTCAAATTGGTCCCATTCCTGGAAGCAGTTGACTTGGCCACAGTGACACATGCAATGGTGACATGGGGCTGCCTTTGAAAACAGTTCAGAAATTACAGTTGGTTCAAAATGCAGGAGCCAAAATGTTAACTGGAGCATGGCACAGGGAACATATCACTCCTGTGCTTTATCAACTCCACTGGCTCCCAATTTGTTTCCAGGCCCAATTCAAAGTGCTGGTTCTGACCTTTAAAGCCCTAACTGACCTTGGACCAATATACCCGAGGGACCGCTTACACCCATATGTACCTGCCCGGGATTTAAGATCTGCCTCCAGTCTCTGCGTCCTTGGAATGAAAGATGTTAGACTGACAGGCACGCGGGAGAGAGCCTTTTCAGTTGTGACCCCAAGTTTTGGAATACCCTACCCCAAGAAGCCCACTCTGCTCCCTCCCCGATGGCTTTCCGGAGACTTCTCAAAATGATCTTATTCCAGAGAGCATTTGGGAGGGACTGAAGGTAGAGCCTGAAACTTATTTTACACCTTCTATTTTAATTTTACCTCTTTAGTCTCTTGAGTACCACTCCCTATAAATATATTTAAATGTATATATACTTCATTTAAGGCAAGGTGGGCATGGTCAATTAAAAACATAGAGCACACCTGGAATTTTGCTAGAATATATTTCACCTCCCACTGTTCTATCTTGTGTAAACTGAGACAACACCTCATGTCCACTGGAGACCATTCTGCAGAATATTCAGTGCCATTATTCCAAAATTATGTTTGGAGTTTTTTTAGTGTAAATTTTGCAAAGTGTTGCTGTACTTCACATATTCACAGAAACAGAAATAAACTAAAATGATTTCCTGTAGAAAACTTCACTAAAATTGCAAAGTAAATCAGTCATATTTAAAGGGACCATCTGAACTATATCAACTGTCCTAATAATGTTGCTTCTTCCCTGCTCAAACAAGATCAGCACAGCACATGTCTTCTTTCTATTATTTGGGCTGGTTGCAGGTATTATGTATATGTGTGTGTGTATATACAGTATTTTATGTATTTTAATTGTATTTTATGTATTTTACAATATTTTATTTTATTTATTGAATTTTTATACCGCCCCACTAGCATAGCACTCTGGGCGGTGTACAACAAATATGAATGAATACAATAAAATCACATAAACAATACAAAACAGATATATATAGAAATCCACAATCTAAAACCAGATTAAAAACATATATAGAAAAAATTAAAATGCCTGATAAAATAGGAAGGTTTTAACTGGCGCCGGAAAGATAGCAGCATCGGCGCCATTCGTATCTCTTTGGGAAGACTGTTCCACAGTTCGGGTGCCACCACTGAGAAGGCCCTAGTTCTTGTTACCATCCTCTGAGCTTCCCTATGGGTCAGAGCCCGGAGGAGGGCCTTCGATGTTGAGCGCAGTGTACGAGCAGGTTCATATCGGGAGAGGCGTTCCAATAGGTATTGTGGTCCTGCGCCGTATAAGGCTTTATAAGTTAAAACCAGCACTTTGAATCTGGCCCGGAAGCATATAGGTAGCCAGTGCAAGCGGGCCAGAACAGGTGTTATGTGTTCGGACCGCCTGGTCCTCGTTATTAGTCTGGCCGCTGCATTTTGCACCAGCTGTAGCTTCCGGACCGTCTTCAAAGGCAGCCCCCATGTAGAGCGCATTGCAGTAGTCCAATCGGGAGGTTACCAGAGCGTGAACAACTGAGGTGAGATCCTCTCTGTCCAAATAGGGACGTAGCTAGGCTACCAACCGAAGTTGGTAGAACGCATTTCGTGCCACTGAGGCTACTTGAGCCTCAAGTGACAGAAAAGGATCTAAAAGTATTCCCAGACTACAAACCTGCTCTTTCAGGGGGAGTGTAACCCCATCTAGAACAGGATGAATATCCACCATCTGATCAGAAACCACCCACCAACAGCATTTCAGTCTTGTCTGGATTGAGCCTCAGTTTATTAGCTCTCATCCAGTCCATTATCGCAGCCAGGCAACGGTTCAGTACATTGACAGCCTCACCTGAAGAAGATGAAAAGGAGAAGTAGAGCTGTGTGTCATCAGCATACTGATGACAACGCACTCCAAAGCTCCTGATGACCGCACCAAGCGGCTTCATGTAGATGTTAAAAAGCATGGGGGACAGAACTGACCCCTGCGGGACTCCATATTGGAGAACCCACGGTGTCGTGGAATGTTCCCCAAGCACTACCCTCTGGAGACGACCCGCCAAGTAGGAGCGGAACCACTGCAAAGCAGTACCTCCAACACCCAACTCCACAAGTCTCTCCAGAAGGATACCATGGTCGATGGCATCAAAAGCTGCGGAAAGATCAAGGAGAATCAACAGAGTTACACTCCCTCCATCCCTCTCCCGACACAGGTCATCATACAGGGTGACCAAGGCTGTCTCAGTGCCGAAACCGGGCCTAAAACCCGATTGAAATGGATCTAGATAACCGGTTTCATCCAATAGCGCCTGGAGCTGGCCAGCAACCACTCGTTCCAAGATCTTGCCCAGGAATGGAACATTCGCTACTGGTCTGTAGCTATCAAGATTTTCTGGGTCCAAGGAAGGTTTTTTAAGGAGTGGTCTCACTACTGCCTCTTTCAGACAGCCAGAGACCACTCCCTCTCGTAAAGAGGCATTTATCACTTCCCTGGCCCAGTTGGCTGTTCCATCCCTGCTGGTTTTTATAAGCCAAGAGGGGCAAGGATCCAGTACAGAAGTGGTTGCACATACCTGTCCAAGCACCTTGTCCACGTCCTCGAGCTGAACCAACTGAAACTCATCCAACAAAACATGACAAGACTGTGCTCCGGACACCTCACTTGGATCAACTGCTACAAACTGGGAGTCTAAGTCCTGACGAATGCATGAGATCTTGTTCTGGAAGTGCCCAGCAAACTCATTACAGCGGGCCACCGATGGTACTATTGTGTCCTTAGGGCCAGAATGAAGTAGCCCTCAGACAACTCTAAAAAGCTCCGCTGGGCGGGAAAGAGATGACTTAATGGTGGCAGCAAAATATTGTTTTTTCACCACCCTCACCGCTTCTAAATATAGTTTTGTAGAGGCACTTACCAGTGCATAATTGCATCCATCGGGAGTTTGCCTCCACCTCTGCTCAAGCCGCCTCCTATCTTGTTTCATCACTCTCAGCTCTGGAGTATACCAAGGAGCTGTATGAGCTCTACACAGGAGAGGGCGCGCAGGAGCGATCGTGTCAACAGCCCGAGGCATCTCCGTATTCCACAGTTCAACTAGGGCTTTGACAGGAGCGCCAGTCTTTCCAGCCGGAAAATCCCCCAGAGCCTTTTGAAACCCCTCAGGATTCATTAGTCTCCGGGGGCGGACCAATTTAATAGGTTCCCCACCCTTGCAGAGGGGAAAAGCCGTTGTTAGTCTAAACTTCAACAAGCGGTGATCTGTCCATGACAAAGGAAGAGATGTAAAATTCCCCACATCCAGATCACCATCTCCATGTCCAGTAGCAAAAATAAGGTCTAGGGTATGTCCCGCCACATGTGTTGGGCCATTAACATACTGGGACAGCCCCATGGTTGTCATGGAGGCCATGAAGTCCTGAGCCGCCCCAGACAAAGTAGCCTCAGCATGGATGTTGACATCCCCCAGTACTAAAAGTCTGGGGGATCTTAGCAATACCTCCGAGACCACTTCCGTCAGCTCAGTTAGGGAAGCTGTTGAGCAGCAGGGTGGGTGGTACACCAACAAGATTCCCAGTCTGTCCCTCTGACCCAACACAAGGTGCAAACACTCCAGACCAGTTATTGTATGGACATGGTGCTTGATAAGTGAGATAGAACTCTTATAGACCACAGCAACCCCCCCTCCCCAACCCTCAGATCTACCATGATGCTGGACCAAATACCCCAGTGGGCAGAGCTGGGAGAGGCTAGCCCCTCCCTGCTCACCCACCCAGGTCTCGGTTATACATGCCAGATCGGCCGCCTCATCCATAATCAAATCGTGGACAAGGGAGATTTTATTATGTACCGATCTGGCATTTAAAAGCAGCAACTGGAATCCGAG
Organism: Rhineura floridana; assembly: GCF_030035675.1. NCBI lineage: Eukaryota > Metazoa > Chordata > Lepidosauria > Squamata > Rhineuridae > Rhineura > Rhineura floridana. The sequence goes on along the minus strand of NC_084484.1, from coordinate 9,171,151 downwards.
AGTTGGCTGAGAGGACAACCAACAATCCTGCGGGTGTGAGTAGGACCGGAACAAGGCACAGCCACAACTTGTCTGGGCCGGGTTCCCCTTACCTGGCATGTCCTTCTCACAACGCCATACCTCCCTCTGCCCGTCACTATGCTAATTGGGGGCCCCTCAAGTCCTCCCGTTTGTTGAAAAAGCCCCCTTCCTAGGCACATAGTAAAAATCTATATATATCAGCTTACGCACCATTCACTATCAAACATACACATATATACACATTCACACATTCATCCACACCAAGCACCAAACACCTCCTATCGTTATTCCCGGATCTTCACGATGATTTTCCTCATCTGTACAACCGGTGTCTCCAGTCCCCACCATCTCTCCACCATGACCAGTAGCTCTGTCCTCAGTCGAGATCAAACAGCCAGGCGCCTCGCCTTCTGCACCCCTCACAGGTCCTGATTTTCCCTCACGATCTTGGTCGCCGCTGTAGCCGATAGAGGGCGTACCGCGCTATACCATCACAGATGGAAGTGCCAAAGGCGACACAGGAGCGTGGACACACCCAAATCCTGACTCAGCTCCACCACGCCACACCCACCGCCAGCCACTCCCCCACCAGCGAGAGACGCCCGATGCTCAAGGGGACGCCATCCCCCAAAAAGCACTCAGCAACCCAACAGCGACAGGAACGTAGGCCACAACAGCGATGAAAAGGCACAGGCCATGACGAGCAGCGGCGGCGGGGGAAGGCACAGGAGAGCGCAGATCACAGCAGCGGCAGCAGAGAGGCATAGGCAACGGCAAAAAACGAATGACAGCAGTGGCGACGGCGGCGGCGGCGGCAACGCCCGAGCCGCAGCAGGAGCACAGGCCACGGCGAGAGAGAGCAACAGCGGCAAGGAAACACGGGCCGCGACAGCACAGGCAGGCTCCAACAACGGTGGCAAGAGGCACAAGCCGCAGCAGGGAGCGGCGGCAACGAAGGAAACCCGAGCCGGAGAGGGACACAAAGTCCCCTCCCAGATCCAACAGCAACGGGCCCGGCGGGAGACGGCAAAGATATTGTCAGTATTTCCCTCTCCACCTCACTAGTCGCCAGTCACAAGAGGTAAAAAGAGGTAGCTGACCAGAATAAGAAAGGGGGGGAAGGCGTTTACTTACGCTCTTTTCCTCAAGCCCCACAAGATGTTAAAAGATGTAAAAATGTAAGGGCAGCGGCGGCGGCGGCAGAGCTCTCACTGTAGCATCCTCCTATGCCACCGCCATCTTCATTTTAATGTTTTTGTGTTCTTTATTGTGTAGAATTTTATTATGTATGTGTTTGATTTTTTTTGTAAGCCACCCTGAGTGCCCTATTATAGGATAGAAATATTTTAAATAAATAAATAAATAAAATTCCCCTCCGTCAGCCACCATGACCTTATAAATTCTACTTAATAAAGGCAGTGCTGCATTGCATGTTGACATCCCTGCTTATTATTGTTGTCAATATGAAATATGTTTTATCTGAACCAAATCTCTGGCTGGTTCTCAGGTTCACCAAGCAATGACAGGTTTCCCACTGTGGAGAATAGGGATGGGTGAGAAATTCAGTTCAGTTAACTTTTCAAGCCGAAGCTATCAAATTCCTACCTTCCAAAACAACATGTGAACTGAAACACAGCCATCCTCAAAATTTGCACTTATTTGAGTTATGCAATGCAGTTTGCCAACCAGACAATGTTTAAAAAAATGCTTATGTTGGGGGAAAGAGTACATAAAAATGAATATATGAGCGAAAATAGCATGCAAAAATGCATTATATGATGTGAAATGGCTTGCAAAAATGTGTACATTAGTCAAAAATATATTAATTAGGAGAAATTCATAGGATTTAAAAACAAAATAAAAAATTGCTGCACAAATGTGGAGAACTGAATTTAAAATTGGAAAAATTAGGAACTGAGAGATCGGAATGGACAGATCTTTCCATCCCTAGTGGAGAAGCAGGTCAAGTGCCCCCAGGGCCAGCACCAGCCCACCACAGGCCCCCACATCCCCTGCGTGTGTATGTGTGCACACACATGTGCATGCACGCACATACACACTTAAATATGCCCCAGTAGTGCCACCTTGCATGTCAGTGCACATACCAGCCATCACCCAAGATAGCCACAAAGGCCCTCAGCCAATGCCTGGCCTGGCCACCCACTGGTGCCTGGCCTGAGTGCCTTTCCCCTCCAAATCAACCCATTGAAATTAGCATTGGTGCTCAATCTGATCTTATAAGCAAAACAAACATTTAGAAGAGTATTGTTCAGGAGTGGTTTCAGTCACTATATATACTATTGTTATATATTCTAAGCATTGTTATTTACCATATGCCCTTAGTAGGAAAGATTAGGGATCAAAGCCAATATTGTGCACAGTTGCGTATAATGTTTCCCTAACAATTTTAACAAAAATCAGGCTCAGGAGGCTGCAAGTTTAAATGGAGGAACTGTGGCGGAAGCATTTTCTGAATTCTTTCTTCTCCAGCTGTTTTTTTTTTTTTAATCATCCCAATCTGTTATTCCACCCATGCCACTGTGAGAAATATAAGCTTTTTGCCAGGGAAAAAGCAGCTTGGAGTATTTTGAGGAGGAAAATGCTGAGAAATTGTGGCTTGACAATCCCCCACTATTTTTCCGATTGAAGAACCTGGAGGTATATGAACAAGCTCTTTGTAGAAAATCATACATAGCTGCTGGGTTGTGTTTGGCTTAGTGAATCTAAGGTTGTACAGGCCTGAGATAAATAAAATATTGGAACCAAAAATAATAGCTGCACAACAGAGATGCTTCCCAGCATGTTTTGAGGAAACTATTAAGGGAAATGATCCTCTTTATTTGTATATATATGTATATATGCAGTCTGGAGTGCCCTTCTTGTGCTAAGTTTAGGGAACTGAAGCCCTTGTAGCCTGTGTTCCTCCAGTGTTCCTCCTGTATTGCGCTAGTAATGTTGGAAGATCTCTCAAGGAGGAGAAGCTTTGGCAATAGCTCTTAGCAATGACAGTGGTATGAAGCAGTGGAGGCTGGTGAAAGTCCAGACCTCAAGAAAGAGCCAAGAAGGAAGCCCAACACTTAAGCAAGCAATAAAAAATACAGGACTTTCCTCCTCATCCAGGGAAAACTTTAGCTGATTTGTCTGTCATTTCTCTCCTTTCTCATACACATAAATTAAGTAAAATCAAAGGCTGCTGCCACACCCCATTTTATAGCTTAGCTGCAAACGTTCTGAAAATGAGGGATGGGAATGACCAGCAAGGCGCAGACTCTGAAACAGGAAGAATGATTGGTCGTGGAAGGGCAGGCACAAACCCTCCCTCCCTTCTGTTTATTTTTGGGTCTTTTGATGTGCAAGTGACTCCCTTAGCTACTTTCAGAAAAGATGGAGGGGGGGAGGAATTGATGGCGTGTTTTGTCCTCCACCTTGCATCTCTAATCATGCTTGTTTTTTCTAACTGTTTCCCTCCCAGGAGACAGAGGATAGAGCCATCTACTTCTACTAGGAAGCCTCTCATTCAGTGGAAATGTATTAATATTACTGTGGGTGTCAGTAAAAAACTGGCCTATGGCTTTTTGGGGTGGGTGGGGCTACAGAAGCTTGGGAGGACTATGCCTCACTTCATCCTTCAGACCAGCCTCCCTTGGTATAAGCAGGAGTTGTTTTGTGGAATCCTCCAATGCCTAAAGATTATGTCAGAAGCAGCCCTCAAATTGTTCCTTAGAATGCTTATAACTTTATCCTGAGCAGGGAAATAAAGAAACTAATGCGAAAAAGGATCAGTGCCAAAACATAGTGTATACTTTTAAACTGAGCAGTGTTAGGAAAAACATTATCCAGCAGCAATCATGCATGGCTCGTGAAAAGTCCCCTTTAATATGTCTTATCTGATTGCTTTTACTACACCCATTTCCTTTGGTCTGTAATAACCAGCTATAATTATTATGTTTTCAACATGATTTTATGTTCCTGTAAGTGTTGTGATCTATCAGTTTTTGTATTTATATTGTCAAATGCATGCCTTTCATGTTCATTTCAGTCTTACTTTTACTACCCTTTTTGTTCCACTTGTTTATGAAAGCTAGCATTTACAATTAAGTGCTTTCATTTTTCCCTAAAGGAAATGGACCGTCAGTTGTCAAAGACTGTTATATTTTAGAATTTATTTCTTATTTCTTTTCCCCCCAAAGTGTTAAATATACAGGACAAACATTACAAAACACCAAACACATATCCAACATTACCATATAAATAATATACAAGGAACCATAGGTCTCGCCATTAAAGAAGCAGATACAAAAGGTAATCAACAGGTTGACCCATGCCATAGTTCTGTCTAGAGCTGAATATCATCATCATTATCATCATCATCCAATGTTAACACAAAACACATATATCATACTGTTAAAAACAAAATAAAACAAAACAACAATGAAACACTCCCATGCAGCCAAAGGAACCTTTAACACCACACTAATTACAGAAAACATCATCATCATCCATATATATTGAACAACCAGACCCTAAACATCCTACAGCATGTGGCCCTCCAGATGTTGTTGGACTCCAAATCCCATTAGCCCCAGCCAGCAGGGCCAATGGTCAGGGTCAGGGTCAATGGAAGTTGTAGTCCAGCAACACCTTGAGGTTCACAGGTTTTCTACCTCTGCTCTAGTTGTTTCTTCCAATCACACTAGTAAAAGGGAACCTGATTTCATAATTCCATTACTGCTAAAATATTTGTCTTTAATCCTGAAGTTTCCCCACTCCACTCACAGGCAGGCTATTTTTACCCTTTATGCTAGAGAGCTGCAGGGCAAAAATGAAACTGAATCTAAATATGTTCAGCTTATGCAAGAGATTTTGAAATCTCTTGCATCAATAGAAGCATGTGAACTACCACAGAACCTACAGATCAGGAGCAACAATAGTAGAAGGGCAATGCTATGGCACTACCTTCCCAACAGCAGCATCACTGCCACTTACTGGGATAGCAAGAGCAGTGATGTAGTGGCAAATTCAGAAGTCCAGGATCCCTTCATGAGTCATCAGGATTGGCCTCACAGGCCAAATTTGACAGGAAGGGAGCACCCACCTGCCAATCACATGGCATCATTATCCAACCCGCCCTGGGATCCTGCTGGGAGGAAGGGTGAGATGTAAATCAAACCATAAATAAATAAATAAATAAAATAAACCCACTTATCAAAACCCCTTGCAGGGTGTTCCCAAGTCACAACATCCTGCCGGTAATCAAGTGCTAGGAAATAGCTGCACATGGAGCATTGCTAGCCCTGTGCTTCCCAAAGCACCAAACATAGCAGAGTGGTTTTTTCTCCCCTCCCCATGGGGCGTCGGGACAAAGAAGCTGCAGGAAGGTTCCTCTCACTGCTGATCTGCAAATAGTAGGTTTCTTTCCCCTGCATATCACCTGAAAGAAGGACTTCTCTCTCACACGATGCCTGTAAAATACAAGGGGCATTGCTTGACAAGTGTTTCGTTCTCCCTGCAAAGACTCACTGCAGCCAACACGGAGGGTGCGCGAGGAGAGAGAGAAAGAAGGCTAAGGAGTGGGTGGAGAGTGAAGTGAGGTGGCATTTCCTCACAAAGAAGGGGGCAAAGGAAGTAATGCTGAAGAAAGGAAGAAGGAAAGCTGGTTGTAAAATATAAGAGGGATTCCTTGTAAAGTGGTTCTTTTACCCTCGATTGTGCTTTTTGCAGATTGTTTGTGAGAAAATGGAGGGAGGAGAGAGAGAGAGCCCCATGGAGGGTGGAGGAAGACAGAAAGAGCAAAGGGCTAAGAAGAATGGCACTGCCTGTATTTTACAAGAAGAAACCTGCTTTTTGTAGATCAGCTGTGAGTTCTCTCTCACGCAGTGATGTCTGTAAAATACCCTCACTCTTCTTAGCCCTTTGTCTCTTCCCCCCTCCACTTTCTCACAGACAATCTGCAAAAAGCACCACTGAGGGACATACACCTTATGTTTTACAAGCAGCCTTCCTTCTTTCAGCGTTCCTTCCTTCATCCCCCTTCTCTTTGAGAAAAGGCTGCTTTGCCTCACTCTTAGCCCCATCCTTCCTCCCCCCTAGTGTGACTGTCTTCATCCACCCTCCACATTGGCTGCTATGGGTCTGCGTGGGTCTGTTTGAAAGCCCTTCTTTTTAGCAAGATTCTGATGCAAACTCCCTTTTAAATCAGGCTTGGCTGTCCCTCCTCTTCTCAGTAAACTTTCCTCTCCTAACGCCTGCTGGCTCCCTCCTTGTGTTTCTCTCCTCCCCACGACAATAGATGGGAGGAGCCAATTAGATTGCAAGGAGCTTTATATTGACTCCTGATTAGCTGCAGCAACTCCTGACCTTGCTGAATTCTTCCGCACATAGCTTTTAAATGCAAGCATACGCTCTGCAGTGTTTGGGAATTGCAGTGGCTCAATTAGGAGTTGTAGAATCAGACAGAGGAACTCCAGGAGGGGACCAGTTGCAAAAAAAGTAACGGGACTGCATCCCGGAGCATCCACCTATAAAACACACCTAAGCGAGAGGGTGGAACAGGATGACAGTGAGATTGTGGTTGTGCAGGTCCACCAGTGGAGCCACTCTTGTACCCCTATTGGTGCACACCCACGCAGCCCAGGCTTCCCTCTCAACCTGCCCCCAACCTGGTAAACACATTTCACCATCCTGGTAAGAGGGTGGTGGTGCAGCATTGTCTCTCCATGTCAGCCACTTCTGATACAGATTAAAGCATCAAACAAATTCCTGTGAAAGTTCTTGTGTAGGTATTTGTGTAACGGTGCATATGGCTATTGTCCTTCAACATCTGGAACAATCTATGTCCTGTTCTTATCCAACACTTCCAAATGGCTGTTAACCATGGTATGCAATGCTATTGTAAGCAGAAGGGACATTTATGCAAGATATTCCCTATCTCTCCTCCTTTGGAGCTTTTCAGTTTAGAGAAAAGGCAAGGAAGAGGAAACATGATAAAAGTTTACAAAATTATGCACGCTATGGAGAAAATGGATAGAGAAATGTGTTTCTCCCTCTCTCAGGGACATCAAATGAAGTTGTGTATTAGAAGATTCAGAACAGAGAAAAGAAAGTACTTCTTCACGGTGTACATTGTTAAACTATGGAATTTGCTTCCAGAAGAAGTAGTGATGGCCACCAACTTAGATGTCTTTAAGAGAGATTAGACAAATTCCAGGCAGATAAGGCTAGCCATGATAGCTATGTTCTACTTCCAATGTTGGAAGCAGTATTCCTCTGAATACCAGCTGCTGGGAATCACAAGTGGGAACAGTGTTCTTGTGCCCTGGTCTTGCTTTCAGGTTTCTCATGGGCATCTGGCTGGCCAATGAGAGAACAGGAGGCTGGAGAAGATTAATCATTGGCCTGATTCAGCAGGCTCTTCTTATGTCTTCTGTACTACAGTCTCTTCATCCCTGAAAATCCTCTCCTGAAGGTCATGGGATCCTTGCTAAAAGCCTAGGATATGGGGCTGCAGCAGCTTGAGGAAAAATAGCTGAAAAGTGGGTGACGGTTCCTTCTGTGAACTTTGCTGATGGTATCCCAAGGTAAGGCTTTTCAGAGGATGCAGAGTTAGTCTTACCATTAGGTGTGGGTGTCACCAATGGGCATCAGGTTGCTTATTGCATTTTTGCAACAGGGATGGGGAGACACATCTGGGATTTTTTTCCTGAGGTGTCAAACTAACTTGTCTGGTTTTGACTGGGGTGGGGTGGTATTTGGTGCTATGTCTTAAGCAGCAAAATGTCTTGGACAGTCCTGGTGCAACTCTGCTTATGTGAGTATCTCTTTCGCTTGGAAGTAGCACTGGATTCAATCCATTAATGTTGCTTTATCTGTGATAACTTTACCTCATATTCTAGCCAGAGTAAGGTTGCAATCCTAAATAAATTCAGAGGGCAAGTCCCATTAAACAGAGGGAGACTTACTTCTGAATAATATGTATAAAATTGAGCCGTTAATACTAGTGTCTAACTTTATTAGCAACTGGGAATCTTTTATTTCATAAAGGAAAAGTAAATTCAAACAAAATAACCTTAAAAATCCAAGTGTTGTCCTTGTTGTAAATCAATGCATATACTATGCACTATGTAATGCAGCCTATTTTATAGATCAGTACAGACATAATGTATACAACATGGGCTGTGAGCTTTTAAAATGGTAATTTAGTTAATAATATGCTATTTGAACATTTCATATTGTCATTTTTTAAAAAGAGTTCTTGCTTTATTCACGTTGCATCATGAATTTCTTTTTTATTGTTGATTTTTCCCTATTACTTTATTTTGGGTGTATTGTTTTATAGAAACATTTTTTAAAAAATGAGAAGCAAAGATATTGCTCTTACAATATCTTGTCACAGAGCAGGGATGGGGAATATGTGGAGTTCCAGCTCCCATCAACTTTCACCATTGGTCATACTGACCAGGGCTGATGAAAGATGGACTCCAACATATGCATATCACAGGTTTCCCATCCCTGTCATATACAGAAAGACACAATCTCATTGGGGGATGGCTCTCTCAAAAAACTGAGCAGCATTGTTTTGCCACAGAGAAATGAAAGAAGAACTTTGCTTAGCAGTTATCAAAATATAATTGCCAACTACACTGTAGCTAAGGAACATGTCACAGCTTGCATGCATCTGCCAAGTGTTCCATCTTTTCATCCTACACTGGCAAGATAACTGTCTGAATACAAAGCACAAAGTTTTTAATCTACTAAATTATAAAAATGTTGAAAATTAAAATTAGAAATATTTAAAATAAATTATTCAAACCTCACTATTAAAACAAGATCCATTCTCTCCCCTATGGGGATCTGTGCATTTGAGAAAACCATTTTGTCTCCCATGTGAAGTAATATCTTTAATTATACTAAATAAAACCACATAATAGGCCTTAATACCCAATCAAACTGAATTTAGTGATATTTTCTTAATTTCACATATATTTCAGGCAGTTTGAAAGTCTGGTTTAATCTTCTTTATTACTTTTAACATAGTAATTAAATCATAAACAACAATTAGATGATTCACCATGCAGTTGGCAAATCATTAATTCCCATTTAGTTATTTTATGGCACTCTGGAGCATGACTTATTAGTTCAAACTGAGGACACAAGTTTTGAGGTGCCTGTTTTGCTTGAACAGCATGATTCCACCCCCTAGATATGTCATTTATGCATCTTCTAACAATTTTTTTTTAAAAAAAAGTTCTCATGGTATGTCTTTGCACTGTAGCTTCTTCTGTGGTTATTAATTTGTGGTCAGAAACTTGTATAGTTTTCATTTTGTTTTGGTGTTGTTGCTAAAGACTGCAATGCCACTCAGCAGTTTGCTGGGAGGATTCTTGTTTTGGTGAGGAATAATGCCTGGAGGCTATCGTTGCAATCTCCAGACTGAAAATTAATCAATTAAAAACACAGATTTCTTAAGCACATTTCTCAGACAGTATATGTGTATCTGTGTGCCTAGACCAAGCAACTTAATATTTCCAAAGTAGTAACAAAACACCTAATCCTAAAGCCAATCCTAAATCTTCAAAACAGTCCTATGCCGACAAAATATAGCTCATGCAGGAAGAGCTTACACAAACGGAGTTTGTACAAATGTTCAAATGCAATAAAGGTGTGCTGATTGGGGTGAGGGCCAGCAGGCATCATCCCAATCCTTCCTTTCCTCCCCTCCATATAGCTGGCAGTGTATTTTTCTGGCACAAACCAACCCCCTCATGGGTAGTCAAGTTTTATAATAAAGTCCTAGTTATAAAATGAATATTATTTGTTTATTATTAAAATGTGTAACCTTAAGGTCACAGAGAGGGTTCCAATATCTACCTGCCCTGAATGTTTGAGAAAGGGCAAACTATATCTAGAAAGAATTCACAGGAGAGTGGTGTTCATTTCTACCAGTGGTGGGGAACCTCGCTTGGGGGCTGCCTTCCAGGCCTCTCGGTCTGGTTTTCAAGACTATCCTCAGGCCACACCCCTTCTCCCTAGTCTACAGCCCCCACCAGCCCTGCTATATGTCCTCTTCGAGGTAGAGATGGGGGAGAAATTCAATGCAGTTTGCATTTAAAGCTGAATTTATCAAATTTCTGCTTTCTGAAAAAACATGAAAACCAAAAGAAACAGCCATCCTTTGAAATTTGCACAAAAATGTGTAGATTAGTGGAAAGTATGCACAAAATGAATATATTAGTGAAAATAACATACAAAAATGCATTATATTACAATATATTGCTTGCAAAATGTGTACTTTAGTCAAAATTGCATACACAAATGTGTCTATATAGGAGAAATTTACAATGAAATGCTGGAGAATTTTCATGAGGATTTTTTAAAAGAAAAAATAGTGAATTGCTGCAGAAATATAGGGAACCGAATTTGAGATTAGAAGAAACAAGAAACTGAGAGAACCAAAACTGACAGATCCTTCCATCCCTACTTGAAGAATGTGTTTGAATTATGAATTTTGTTTGAATTCATGTTGAATTCAAGCTGGTGATTCAAAAGAAGAACATGACCGCACAGTTTCTGAGGGCAACAGAAAAGGGCACCATTTTTTTTTAAAGAAAGCTTCAACTTTTTTTATGCAAAAGAAGAATATGAACACACTGAGAGTGCAAGCATGATTCTTAATAATTTTAGCCACAGCTTGAAGCTTCCCAAGCCTGATGTACTATATAATATCAGGTATGAGAAAAGTGGATGTGATTTGGTCAAGAGCTTGGTGAGGCCCAAGAGCCAAAAGTTCCCCACCCCTACTATAAAGACTGTATAAGCAATATGGCCAACCACTAGGTGGTGCTTTTTTATATCCATAATGCTTAGCTAAGTTTTATACAGCCACGAGAGTGGCTGCATACTATAGCCAGGGTGGATTTTTCACATTCCGCAATGTGAAATGGAAAATACCCCCCATGCCATTCTGATGCTTCCCATAAGCTCATTTCAAAACAAAACCTTACGAAACTTATAGTTCTGAACTCAGAAATGCTTGCTTAACAACCCTTTCGATTTTCATGGTGATACACAAAACAGTCAGAGAGAATAGAGAGTTCAAAGTCTAAAAAGAGAGGAAAAAACCCAGAGCCCTTTTGGACTTTTTTCTGTCAGAGTTCTCATAATATGTTGAAATTCATTAAAAACCAGCCATGCTCACAGAGTACCTGCAATCCTATTACTGACCTTGCCCCATACTCTGACCTTCATCTTCTGCAGTTTAAAAGTTTAAAAAATGCCTGGCTGATTTTTAATTAATTTAATGAATTTTGCGTTGAACTCAATGATAGTGTCGGGCATGCTCAGTAAGAACCAACTGTCAGTGTTCTAAAAGTCAGACTCACCACTGCTGGGCTTGCCTAATCAGGAGGCCACACCCACAGCAGACTTTGATTTCATTTTAGACAGTCATGGCTTCCCCTAAAGAAGACTGGGAAGTGTAGTTTGTGAAGGGTGTTGAGAGGAGATTCCTATTCCAATGACAGAGCTTCAGTGGACAGATTGGTTTAACAGTCAGCCACTCTGATTGAAGGTCTGTGAGGGGAACAGGGCATCTCCTAGCAACTCTCAGCACCCTTCACAAACTACACTTCCCAGGATTCTTTGAGAGAAGCCATGACTGTCCAAAATGAAATAAAGGCCTGATGTGGATGTGGCCAGGGACAGCTTTGGTTTAAATTTGGATGGGGGGCTACATGTGCCTGCTGTAGAATAAAAGGGTGGGGGAAATGCTGAAAAGCAATGATACTGTTCACAGTGTTTTCCTTTTGGAAAGGAAAGGGGCTTCCCCTCTGCCCAGTGCCCACCCACCCAATCTCCTCCCCTCCCCTCCACCTACCCTCTCTGCCCCTCCCCTGGGTCAGTGTTGGACTATGACCTGGGAGACCAGGGTTCAAATCCCTACACAGCCATGAAGCTCATTGGGTGACCTTGGGCCAGTCACTGCCTCTCAGCCTCAGAGGAAGGCAATGGTAAAATGTCCTCTGAATACCATTTACCATGAAAACCGTATTCATAGGGTCTCCATAAGTCAGGATGTACTTGAAGGCAGTCCATTTCCATTTTCAAACATGATTGCACTGAAATAAATCCCACTGAATTCAAAAAGTATGCAAATGATCAAACCCACCCTCCCTTCTCCTCCCTCCTATCCCCTCCCTCTTGCCCCTTCCCTCCCCCTTCCTTTGCCACTCCCTACCCATCCCTATCCCCATCCAATCCCCTCCTCCCCATGGTCTTAAGCATGATTGCATGGGAGTAAATACCATTGAACTCTATAAGCATGCAAATGATTAAATCTGCCCTCCCCTCCAGCTTCCTTTGCCCACCTCCAATCCGCACCTTCCCCCTCCTCCTCCCTCATGGTCAGTTTTACCTATCCTAACCATGATTACATAGGAGTAAATCCCATTGAACTCAATAAAAATGCAAATGATCATTCCTGCCTTTTCCCCTCCTTCCCCTCTCCTTTCCCTTCCTCCCCTCCCTTCTCCCTCCTTCCCTACCCACTCCAGCCCTCCCTCCCCCTGGTCAGTTTTACCTATCCTAAACCAGATTGCACAGGAGTAAATCCCACTGAACTCAATAAACATGCAAATGATCAAACCTTTCCTTCTCCCCCCTCCTGCCTGCTCCTCTCTCCCTCCTCCCCTCTGCCCTTCCTCCCCTACCTCCTCCTCCCATCCCCATCCCCTGTGGTCAGTTTCACCTATCCTAAGCATGAATGCAAGGGAGTAAATCCCACTGAACTCAATAAGCATGCAAATGATCAATTCATTCTCAGCAAATTTGCACAGGATCCCATTTCTTACCTCCTGGATTAAAAAGCAGAGAAATTCACTAATAGGCAAAAAACCTTGCGCTTTAAGAACATACCGATAGCCCACAGATATTTCTATCAGACTTTAAAAAGCAGGGAAATTGGGCAGCTATAGTGAATGCACCAGGGGAGCAGGAGACCTGACCTCCTCTCTGAGATATTGGACTGCCCTACAAATTTGTCAAAATGCAAACACCATTTGGGTTGGTCTTTCACAGTCCAATCCACTTGCTGTGTAGCTTGGAAGAATTTGGTAACATGTGCCTCTGAGCATATGGTGAGTGGTGGCAACACTTACAATCAGCCCAAATAATAGAAAGAAGACATGTGCTGTGCTGATCTTGTTTTAGCAGGGAGGAAGCAACATTATCAAGACAGTTGATATAGTTCAGATGGTCCCTTTAAATATGTCAGATTTACTTCACAATTTTAGTGAAGTTTCCTATAGGAAATCATTTTCTTTTGTTGCTATTTCTGTGAATATGTGAAGTACAGCAACACTTTGCAAAATTTACACTAAAAAAAGTCCAAAAATAATTGTGGAATAATGGCACTGACTATTCTGCAGAATAGTCTCCAACAGACAGGAGGAGTTGTCTCAGTTTACATAAAATGAAACAGTGGGAGGTGATATATATTCCAGCAAACTTCTAGGTGTGCTCTATGTTTTTAATTGACCATGCCCACCTTGCCTTAAATGAAGTGGTTTAAACATAGCAGGCTGAAACCATGCATCTTGGGCAGACTAAGTTTGTTTTTTCCAACAGCTACAGTCATTCCTGAAGTAGCAACATATTGTAATCAGTCTGAGTTTACATCAAACTGCAGTTTCAGATTCAACTGTTAATACACCCAACATAGAAATAGAACCTCCATTTTGAAACACAAAAGGCTGTCTTCACCATCATATGGCATTGACCAGTCAAAAGGATTTGAAATTAATAAAAATAAATTTGACACAGATTTCTAGAATGAATAATGAGGGAAATAAAATTTTCTAGATTAGATTCTCTGTAGAAACATGAGTAACACAGGAAAGAAGCAAAGTAAGAAGAACACCAACAAACATACAAAAAAATAATTCTCCATCTTTGGAGATGGCAGGTGTTACCACCAGCGTATGGTCAGAGGCACATGTTACCAAATTCTCCCAAGCTACACAAAAAACGGATTGAACTGTGAAAGACCAACTCAAACTGTGTTTGCATTTTGACAAATTTGTAGGGCAGTCCAATATCTCAGAGTGGAGGTCAGGTCTCCTGCTCCCCTGGTGCATTCACTATAGCTGCCCAATTTCCCTGCTTTTTAAAGTTTGGTAGAAATATCTGTGGGCTATAGGTACATTCTTAAACCGCAAGGGGTTTTGCCTGTTAGTGAATCTATATCTTGTTCTTTCTTGTCTGTTGTGGTAGTGTCTTTGAAATATTGCTGTAAAAATCTTGTGCTGTCAGTTTAACTGGCATATGTCTAATAAAGTTTGTTACTCTAAGCTAGCATTACAATACTTTTGCCTCAGAGCAGGGTCCTCTGGCTTCTGCAAGATACAATATTATAATTGAAGAGATTGTGAATGCTAAATGGATAGCTGCCTGTAATAACCAGGAGCTGCGAAATTGACATTTACAATTCAAGATAGACTTTTCATTGTATGGTTTGAGTAATTGCAGTGATAAAGAGTTCATGAGCACCGTACCTCAAGGACTGCTTACTCCCACATGAGTCTGCTCATATTCTTTAGATCATATTCAGAGGCCCTTGTCTGGGTTCTCTCCCATAGGAGGGAAGGCCGATGGTGACCCAAGATAGGAATGGTGCCCTATCTCTAGAATACAATAATCAGGAAGACTCACTTGGCAACAACCCTTTTATTTTTTAAGCACCAAATTAACACCTTTTTTAATTTCTCCAGACTGTTCAGCTTCTGTGTGTTTTTATCTTATTCACCTAGACTTAGGTGGTTTTAAATTTTCCCTGTTATTATTGTGCTGTTTAAATAATTGTTATTTGTGATTGGTCATTTTAAATGTTGTTATTGTCAGCTGCTCTGGGAATTCTTCTAAGTTGAAGACAAGAAAATGTGGAAGCCATCAGTGAGGGCAAATGGTGGGTAATGAAATTTAGCCCTCACCCAACCCTCAGTCATTTTATATCAGTTATGACTATTTTTAATGAAATAAAGAAGACATGCTGATTTTAGAATGCTGTATCATAAAAATCAGCATTGAATGTATTTGCCAAATTAATCAGTGGTCACATATAATTTTAGGTGCTCTTCTTGGGGGGAGGAGTGTAATTTATGATATAATTGGTTATAGTGTGTATAGCAAAATGTGTATTGCAAAACAAGCAATATCAGCAAAAGTTGTTGCTTGCTACTGAAAGGTGCATTGTTTTGTAGATGTTTCTGTAGCACAAAACTTTGTGCTGATAGACAGGTTAAAATATATTTTTTCTTTACAGGCTGTGTTTCAGAGAAGAGGTCCTTTCTAAATTTATGATCTGCATTCTTGTAAATCTCTGCAGGGACACCATCTGCCCTTCCCAATTGCTACCAGCTTGATGTTAAGCTAATTTCAGCTATGTTCTCTAATCCTAAACGCACAAAGGTGCCCTACAATATTCTCTCAGCTGCATATCCATGGGTAGCTCCCACACTGCTGGGAGAACATGTAAATAGCACAGCCACTTCGGCAGGACATGGTCCTGGGAGTCTTTTCCAGGCAAGTGGCATGTGCACGTGTGTATGTGTGCATGCTCTCTCACACACATACAGCTGAGTCTGAGAAAGACCCATGGAATCAGAAAAACCCACTTAGCTGGATTATTTAAACATTTTCCACACTGCGTAGGAGCTGTTGGTAATGGATAAATGATTCCCCAAAAGATTACTTTACTTAGAAGTAAGTCCCATAGGTTTCAAAGGAGCTTACAGACAAATGTACTGAGGAACACAGTAACAATGTAGCAAATTGTTATTGCAGTTGAAACTGGCATGCTATTTGAAATACACAGAGCTAATGAAAGGGGCAATTAAATATAGGACTACAAAATTAGGATATAATCCAGCCAAAACTGAGGACATTTAAGTCCTAATAATTTCAAATGGAAAGCTAAGTACCTGCTTAAATCTCTCCCATTGACACCCACTGGTGACAAAATACTTTGGTTGGATCATGCCCCTAATTTTACAAGCTCTCCAAACACATGCTTACTTTTGGTGTCTGACTATTGTAAAATTATAATTAGAATAAATGAAAACCATACAAAATTACACTGAAACAAGGAACATCCACTATAAATTAGCTGCTAAAAGTCAAAGTTGGTAAAATAAATAAATAAATAAAAAGCCTGAACTGGAAAGGTTTTGGAAAACAGTATGTCTTCATCGACTAGTGAAACACTAGTAACTAAAAGGACTAGCAAATTTATCTGGGAAGACTATTCCATAATGTAGCTGCCATGATCAATAATGTCCTACTCTGTGCATTGTCCCATCAATCTGAGCACAACCTACCCAACATATACAGTGGCCCATCAGGGCCTTGATAAACGTCTTGGTTTTGCTGAATGTTCCTGTGATTGCAAAAACAAAAAGGTATTAAACACAATACATGGCTTTTTTTTGCTTGGCAGGTCACAAGCTTTACAGGTCTGTTTTCGAGCATGGAATACTAAATTGCTTTGAAATCACGTACTGGCGTTGTCATCTGAGGATGACCAAGTCATCAATATGCACCACATAATCCTCAGAGGATCATAGCATCCTGACAATAATAAATCTTCTGAGATCCATCTAGCTCACAAGTGTATTAAAGTCATTTTTATTCTTTTGTTTGTTGACACTTTGTTAGTAATTAGTATTTGATGTTCTAAGAAAGACGTGTGAGGGCAAGAGTTAAATCCAAATGTTCATTGACTCTGCTCCTTCACGCCCAGAAGTGACATAAACAAGGATTGCTAGTCTATCAAAATATTGGTGTCTCTACCCAGTTCTCCATAAACATTCATTTTGACAATATCATTATGTAGTGTGGAGAACATATACGCATTAATGGTGGCAGCAAGGCTCTATATATCACAGGGAAAATGTGTCATTAGTCTATAGTTGATGGCTTTGGAGGTACTGTAGCTTATTGCCTGCATTGCTGAACATAGTATTTTCTCTCCCACAGTAACATGTTTTTGTGTATGGTGCATGACATGGAAACATAGGAAACTGCCTTATACCAAGTCAGACCATTGGTTTTTGGAACGTGACTGAACAATGGAAATGGGGTCTAACAGCAGTTATGGTGGTGAAGTGAATTGTACTTCAACACCAAAAGGAAACATCATCTCCTTCTATCACTCAGTGGACTAAGGACCTCATATCCCTTTCCATATTTGAGACAGCAGCCTAATACAGGCAACAACACTCTGATATGTAAGAGGCCATCTGGACACCATACGCTGACTTATATGTATAAATATGGTGCACCTATTGGTGGGCTGGCATTTGCCCCCACACCAATAAAGACTTGTGACACAAAAATGGGATGATGTTATATTTATTAAAATATAACAGACTAAATCAGATTCAATTCAGCCAATTATCCAAATCTAAATTACTTCAGGCAGGTGAGGCTAACCTAACGGAGAGGGAATACTCCCTCCCCTTTGGAAGGAAAATGATTCTCCTCTTGCGATAACTCCAAAGTCAAGGATGTGGGAAAATTCTCCCTCCTTGCTATTGGAGTCAGGTGTGGTTCCAACCCCCGCACCATGGCCCCACCATACAGGCATTCACCATGATGTGCAAGCCGGTTCCACGAGGACACTCCCCAGATCACCACCAGACATTGAGCCCGGATGGTTCCCTAAGGCGTGTCCTTTACCATAATGCCTTAACTGCCTCCATTTAACCCCAATATTCCTCACCTGCCCGAATTCCATGCCACAAGAGGGGATCAGCTGAAGCTTGGTCCCCTCAACCCGCAGAAGAAAACAAACCCCCGAGGCCCCTCCTAAGATCCTCCAAAAACAAATCGCTTCCGAGTTCCGAAAGATGAACCCCATCATCTCGAAACAACTGTGGAGAATGGAAAGTAATTCTGTCGTGGGTAACATAAGCCCCACCTATGGACAAAACAAGATCCCTAACCTTTCTGTTGACCCATTTCCTAGACCTGTCAATCCTATTGGGATGAATTGCACCCCTCCACACCCTTCTCACAAGCATATCGGACCACACTATGATGAGATTGGGATAAGAACGACTAAGCCACGTGAGATCACGAGTGACCTTGAGCAGCAAATCCATACCTGGCTGCAGCACTAAGTCATTCTCACCTAGATGTATCAGCAAGACTTGAGGCCGTGTAGCCGAAAACATTAGTCGGCACACCAATGGCATCAATGCGTCCCATAACATACCCCTCCGAGCCTCCCAACCAACTGTAGCCCTGGCGGAAAGCTGCAGCTGCGTCCCGGAAACAGTCGATGAGGCCCTCTGGTGAGCCCAAAACAAGATAGAGTGGCCACACAGAACGATCCTCACAGGGACTGGAAGGCTTAACACACCTAAAGAAAACAAAAGGATAATTACTTAACATCAAAATCTGACATAAGACTTGAAAGCAGAAGAACGCCACCTGCCAATCGCTTGTATATCGCTAACGCTCATGCCCATGAGGGCTGCGGCCGTGGCCGCACCAGTCCGGAAAGAATGCAGCCCATAGACTCCAGAATCGCGCCCACTGGCCAACAAGGCCCGCCGAACAACGGCCCAAAATTGAAACTGAGTCAGGGCAGAACCATCCACATGTATAAAGTAACGCTGGCCGCTCGGCCTTATAAACATAAATTGACGCATTGCAGACACAGGGCATAATTCAGGGACCTGGCAACTGCATAATGAAACAATGGCGCCACGGCCCCTCTGATCAGTCTTAGAGACTCTTAGGGAAAACCTCACAAAATCGGCACCTAACGTGCAATCGCTAGAGCATAAGGCCCGGCAGGAAACATCGCGCTTAGAGGGGACTAATACTTCACTAGGGCGGAAAGCACCATAGAACATCATCAGAGTTACTGTGGTGAACAGGTGCGACTCATACTGGGATGAGCATAAAGTACGAAACAAAGCCAGGATCTGGAGGAGGACATCGGGCGTGATTGGCCTCCTCCGGTCAGTGGGCCTGGGAGCGGAATGCGACCAACCCTCAAGGACCTTTCTGACCCTAAAATCTACAGAATGATCCGGCAGTCCCCGTGCCTTGGAAATAAAGGCCAGCGCAGAGAGGTGTCCAGCGATAGTAGAAACAGAATTATTCAGCCCTTTTAGGTACAGCATAAACTGCAATAAATGAGAAGCAGGAACAGGCCACACCAAAGGCAGAGCAGTGCTGATACGAAAATCCTGGAATTTCACAAAAGAATGCTGATACGCTTTTTGAGTACTGGGAGCCAGAGCAGAAGCAATAGCAGCCCCAACTTCTAATTGCCAAGGCTCCACAGGAAAGGAGGAACCGGAACCGGGTCCCGAGCTGCGCCAGGTGCCAGCTCCCGAAAGCGCGCCATCTGTAAGCGGGAAAGAGCATCAGCAACACAGTTCTGTAAACCAGGAACATGCCGAGCTGCGAATAAAATATTAAAATGCAAACATTGCAAGACAAAAGCACACACCAAGCGCATGACTCGAGGAGATTTAGAAGTCTGAGCATTCACAATGCACACTGTAGACAGATTGTCAAACCAAAAACGCACAGTGCGATTTTGAAATGCAAACTGCCAGATATGAACTGCTACAACAATTGGGAAAAATTCTAAAAATGTCATGTCAGATGTAATACCCGAGGCCTGCCATTGGGAAGGCCACCTCTCAGCGCACCATTGCGATCTGAACATGACACCAAAACCCAGGCCTCCGGCAGCATCAGAGTGTACCTGTAATTCCGCTTCCAACAGCAACTCCTCTCGCCAAAAGGAAAGACCGTTGAAATGCTCAAAAAAAACAAGCCACATGTGCAAATCCGCTCTCATCCCAGCTGTGACTCTAATAAAATGGAAATGAGAGCGAACCCCCTTCATGGCATCACAGAGACGCCTGAGGAAGGCACGACCAGGGGAAATGACCTTAGAAGCAAACACTAAGTGGCCTACCAGCTCCTGTAACTGAGACAATGTGATTTTCTTCAGCACCAAAGCGGAACGAAGTCGTTGCTGCAAGGCAAGCAACTTCTCCTGGGGTAAGCGAGAGGACTGAGCCACTGTATCCAACTGAATACCTAAGAAAGTAAGGGAAGTGGAAGGGCCCTCTGACTTTTCAGGAGCTAAAGGGACACCAAGTTCGGTGGATAAGGCTTCAAAGGATTGTATCAAATAGAGGCAATGTGAAGAACCAGCTGGCCCTACAAACAAAAAATCATCCAGATAGTGGGCAGAGAATGAGGAAGAGGTCCTCTGTCGAAGTGCCTACTCCAGAAAAGTGCTGAATGCTTCGAATGCAGCACAAGACACAGAGCAGCCCATTGGCATAGCCCTGTCGACATAAAACTGGCCTTGAAATTTGAAACCTAACAGATCAACATCCTCGGGATGTACTGGAAGGAGGCGAAAAGCAGATTTAATATCACATTTCGCCATTAAAGCACCCTTGCCAGCCCTGCGGATTATTCTCACAGCCTCATCAAACGAAGTATATCTAACTGAGGCATGGATTGGAGAAATGCCATCATTAACAGAGGCACCTTTGGGGAATGAGAGATTATGGATAAGGCGATACTCCCCAGGCTGCTTCTTAGGGACAATATCTAAAGGAGAAATTTTTAAATTCCGTAAAGGAGGGACGGAAAAGGGGCCTGAAACACGATCGGCAAGTATCTCTTTATTGAGTTTGGCCAACACCATGGGGGCCATAGACCTAAGAGAGGGCTGATTGGCAGAGGAAGAAGCAGCCCTTGGACCTTGGAAAGGGATTCGGAAACCATACGTAAAACCCTGCAGCAAAAAACGTGCAGCTAGCCTATTGGGATAGGAACGCAGCAATCCCTCCAAAGGAATCAACTGAATAGGGCTACTGGCCTTGCAACGTACCGCCGCTGTTGCCAGAGCCACGTTTTGGATGCTGTTGTTCCCCTGTACCTGGGCGAGCCTGCCGCATGCGTTGGCAGGAGGAACTGGGGTGGGTGCCACCACACAATCCACAGACGTGGCGGAATAGGGAAATGCAGAAGGAACAGCAGGCGGTCCGGATGGCAGCACTGGAATGGCAGGCTCGACCGTAGGTGAAGCAGCTTCCAGAACACCGATTCTGGAAACTAAATCAGCAAGAACACGAGACTTAGGCCTCTTGGATGCCAAGCGGGCAGATTTCTTACCTGAGGGGGCGGAACTAGGACCCGCCTCCACATCAAGCGGCTGCTGGCGCTCGCATTCCAAAGCATCAACCCTAGCAACCAGCGCCCTGATGGTTCCCATGTCTTCATCTTCATCAGAGGACTGGTGCTGCTGTGGTGGAGGGCGCTTTGGTGCCTGCTTCACAACGCGGACCCCTTTTTTCTGCTGAACCTTCCTGGGAGGCATGATGCTACGGCCGAACCAACAACAGCAACCACAGAAATAATCAATTATACAAGAGGAACAATCAAGTAACCAACAAGAATATGCACAACCAGCAGGACAAACAATACAATTTATATTTTACTTTACTTGTAATTTATTTATTTATTTATTTTTATAGGAAGCAGGGGGGGTTATGAAGATAGGGTGGAGGGGTGTATAGTATTTAAAATTAATTAATTGAAACACCCAACTATAAAATTATAAATTATCTATTATAACAAACTCTTAAAAATTAATTTATAAATGTATAACTAATTGATATATATGAAATTAAGAAACCCCACAATAAATTCACAAACAACCAAGATAAACACACCGAGGAATACCTACAATAATACTAAAAACAGGAAACGGTTGGGGGGGGCAGGGCGGGATAAACGGAAACAAATCGAATAAAAAAGGAACCCAAGGAATTCAAAGAGCAAGAACTGCACCACAAAAACCCACCCCTTCAAGGAAATGAAACGTAATACAAAAGCAGCACAGGACAGCAAGCACAGGACGTAATAAAGCAGAAGAAACAAGGACACGATCACCAATTAGACGCCAAGGAGCCTTTACACGCACGGACAGGCAAAGGGTGCTGCAAGGCAAAAAAGACACGTGCAAGGGAAAGGAGCAGCCTTATAAACGCCGCTCAAACCCCAACTTGATTGGGTAAGCGATCTCACGTGGCACATGCTCAACTTCTCGAACCTTCCCGAGTCCTTTCTTAATTTGGGTGGAGGAAAATACGTCCCTGCAAGGAACGCCATTATCCTATTTATCATTGCAACCTGGAGAAGCTTCTCCTCACCCTCATCTTTTCCCTTTCTTTCTCCCCTTTCTTGTACCTCACTGCTTTATATGTAGTTCATAATGTTTAACAAGGAAAAAAGGAAAAAGCAAATGAATACATTTTGAAAGTCAGAGGGTTGGTCCATCTAGCTCAGTATTGTCTACAATGACTAGCAGCAGCTCTCCAGGGTCTTGAGCCGAGATCTTTCCCACTCCTACCTGGAGATACCAGGGATTGAACATGGGAACTTTTGCATGTAAAGCACCTGCCTTTCCCAATGGCAGATCTTCCTGTGGAAACCTGTTCCACTTGCATGGGGTTCACTGGATTGGAAATACAGACTTCACAAAGTGTATGATGTCTAATTTGACTGACATTTAAGCTCCACTGGGGACACAATGATAGACTGTACTTGGCCTGATTTTCAGAAGAATAGGAAAATGTATAGAATAAGAGATGTTAACCTTTCTTTTGTGGAGAAGTTGGAAGAGTCTTGAACTAGCTTTTAGTGGTGAAACATAGTATATTCCATCCCTTTTGAATGTTTAAAGTTTTGCAGAGTTTAAGGCAAAGTTTTGCCTAAAAGCTTCTCTTTGGCATAAAGAAATGTTTGCTGTGATGCCTTTCAAAGGCCATCCAAAACTGTAGATTGTTTTTCAATTTTAAAAATAGCATTAAATATTTTAGAAACCAATGTTTTCAAGCTGAAGACTTTTTAAACATCTGGTCTGAAACCACTCCAAGGAGGAGAACACACAAGGCTTCAAATCTTCTGGCTCTCTGGAAATGCAATTTTATCCCAAGACATAAGGTGCTTTGTTTGCTTTACTATTCTGATCAGTTTTTCCCCTTGTGAGAGTTTGTTTCCCTTATTTTTTTAAAAACAAATCCATAAGCAGTACAGAGAAGCAGCATGTCAGATTTGTTTACATGTTAGCAAACACAATAAAGTATATAATTCTTGAAAGGCCTGGTTGTATTCTGCACATCCCACTTTTACTATAAGAAATAAATGTATTGTAAGAGAAAAGCTATATGTGATGTGAGGAGATGGCTATATTTTATCTTAACAGATTGCTAATGAGCACTCCTGGTCAGCTGATGAGTGTAGGATTAAATGAAGATGCTTGTTCAGTAGTTTTTGATGACCAGATGATGTTTCTTGGCTAAGGATAGATTGTTGGTGGCTACTGACTTAGGTATGGTCTCGAGAAGAAGTTGAGAGTTCCTATGTAGCCAACAGAAGAGAAATAAGTCTCTAGTCTATGGGATGCTGCTAGCACTGCCTATCTGGGTAGTTGCTTGTTTCCCCTTCCACAGCCTATATCTGTAAACAAACAGATTTCACAAATATGACATAAGCCTCAAGCACTCTTTCCTCAGATGAAAACTAACCATCCCCAGACCTTATCCTCCCTCAGGAAACAGGGGAGTGATGTATCATGGATTTCAACTAGGAATTTTGGCAAAAATTACTAAAGCAAAACAAAGCCTTTTTTATTATATAGCCCAGAGAGTGCCAACATACTATAGCCAGCATGGATTTTTTGCATCCCTCAACATTAAATTGAAAATACCCCCATGCCATTCTGCTGCTTCCTATAAGCTAATTTCAAAACAAAACCTTACAAAACTTATAGTCCTGAACTTAGAAACACTTGCTGATGATTATCTTCTGCAGTTTAAAAGTTTAAAAAATGCCTGGCTGATTTTTAATTAATTTAAGAACTTTAACATTAAAGTCTATTATACCATTGGGCATGCTCAGTAAGAGCCATCAGTGTTCTAAAAGCCAGACTCACACCTGTTTGGCTTGACTAATCAGGGGGCCACACCCATGCCAGATATTTATTTCACTTTAGACAGTCATGACTTCCCCCAAAGAATCCTGGGAAGTGTAGTATGTGAAGGGTGTTATTTATTTATTTATTATTTGATTTATATCCCACCCTTCCTCCCTGCAGGTGTTGAGAGTTGTTAGGAGACTCCTGCTCCCCTGACAGAGCTCCAGTGACGTCTCCTAGTGACTCTCAGCACCCTCCACAAACTACACTTCCTAGGATTCCTTGGGGGGCACCATGGCTGTCTAAAGTGAAATAAAGGTCTGATGTGAATGTGGCCAGGGACAGCTTTGGTTTAAATTTGTGTAGGAAGCTACATGTGCCTGCTTTAGAATAAAAAGGTGGGGGAAAGGCTGAAAAAGAATGATACTGTTAACAATGTTTTCCTTTTGGAAAGGAAAGGGGCTTCCCCTCTGCCCAGTGCCCACCCACCCAATCTCCTCTCTTCCCTCTCCCCTCCTCCTTCTCCCTATCCCTACCCTTCCTCCCCCTTTCCCCTCCTTCCCCCTCCCTGCCCCTCTCCCAAGTCGGTTTCACCTATCCTAAGCATGATTACACGGGAGTAAATCCCATTGAACTCAGAAAGCATGCAAACAATCGAACCTGCCCTCTCCTCCTCCTTGCTCCTATCACCTCACCTCCCCGCTGTTTCCCCCTCCCCCTCCTTCCCCCTTCCCTCTCCTGTCCCCTCCCCCTTTATGGTCGGTTTTATCTATTCTAAGCATGATTACACGGGAGTAAATCCCGTTGAACTCAATAAGCATGCAAACAATCAGACCTACCTTTCACCTTCCTCTTTCTCCTCTCCTTCCCCCTCTGTCCTTCTCCTCTCCCTCCTCTCTTCTTCCTTATCTCCCCTCTTTCTACTTCCTCCTCCCCTGCCCACTTCAGGCCTCCCTTCCTCTTCTCCTCCTCTTCTCATGGTCAGTTTCAACTTTCCTAAGCATGTTTGCATGGGAGTAAATCCCATTGAACTCAATAAGCATGCAAATGATCAATCCATTCTCAGCAAACTTGCACAGGATCCCATTTCTTACCTCCCCTGATAAAAAGCAGAGAAATTCACTAATAGGCAAAAAACCCTTTCAGTTTAAGAATGTATCTATAGCCAACATATGTTTCTATCAAACTTTAAAAAGCAGGGAAATTGGGCAGTCACCAAGACAGAATCTTTAAGAAGTCCATGTATAGTGCATCGCACTTCAGCCAAGTATTATTATATAAGCCCTTGATTAAAAAGAGGAGTCTTTTATCTATTGATGAGAGGGCTAATTTTTCCGAGAGTCTTGTACAAGAGATTGAATCAAATGCTGCCTTCAAGTCAATAAATGCTGCGTATAATATGCCACCTGGTTTTATTTCTGCATATTTGTCAATTAAATGGTTAAGAATGAAGCAAGGATCTATAGTAGATCTGCCTTGCCTGAACCTCACTTGTTCTTCAGCCAAGATCGCTTCCTCAGTTATCCAATTAGTTAATTTATTATGAAGATGTTTTGCATAGAGTTTACAAATTAAGCATAGCAAACTGATTGGGCGATAATTAGCTGGGTCAGATTTGGATCCTTTTTTAAATATAGGAACAATTATGGCAGTACCCAAACCTTGGACATTAGCCTGTTGAGTTAATAAATGAAAATAGAACTGCCAGTAAAGGAGCCCACCGGTCATTATTAGATTTTAAAAGTTCTGGTTGTAAAAAGTCAATGTCTGGTGCTTTATTGTTCTTTAGCTGTAAGATAAGGTTCTTGGACTTCGGTTACAGAAACTGGCGGCCAATCCGGTAAATTTTCTGGAACATCCAGTGTTTGGTTCTCCTTAATTCCATGGTCAAGGAATAGT
The DNA here is from genome assembly GCF_030035675.1 of Rhineura floridana. Classification (NCBI taxonomy): domain Eukaryota; kingdom Metazoa; phylum Chordata; class Lepidosauria; order Squamata; family Rhineuridae; genus Rhineura; species Rhineura floridana. The sequence continues at coordinate 9,145,215 of NC_084484.1, read as the reverse complement.
GATTGAGAGTAATGCTTCCATTCATTGGGACCAATAACACACAATGGAGCTCTACAACTGTTCTCTAAAAAAACCAACATTGTATGCCAAAATAGGCAAGTATCCCTATCATTAGAAGCCTTTATTAGGGTTTGCCAGGCATGTTTTTCAGCTTGATGTTTTTTCCCCTTTATCAATATTTTGTACTTTTGCCTATGCCAAACATACTTGATAACCAAGGAACCTGAATTAGTGTTCCTATATTTACAATAAATCCTAATCAGCTGGCTTGTAGCCTGTTTGCATTCTCCATCAAACAAGCTAGATGTTACTGAATTTTTCTTAGAACAGTATTCATAACTTTATTGATTAAATGATCCTGTAATTTACCCATCAAAGTTTTAAATAAATCCATAACTGCAGTGGCTGATTTGGCTGACAAGATAGTGGCATGCATGGCGAAAACATCCTCAGTATATAAAAAATAAGTCAAAGCTAAGTCAACTTCTGATGACCATTTAATTCTCCTACTGACTGTTGCACTTAAGTTTCTGTTAAGACTGGATTGAGATTGAAGGCGGAGGTTATTATTTATGGGACCTGCCAATGTCATAATTAAGGGTAGATGATCTTTTCTACACCAGAACCTGCCTCAAAACGGATGACATACTTAAATACAAATCATGAGATAGCTATATAATCAATTACACTACCTTCAGATCTGGAGTAATGAGTGTATTCTTCGTACTAATCATCATCTGCAATACTGTTTAGTATTAGCAAGTCCCTCCATATTACTAGTTGGGCCAGACAGAGCCCTGCATAGTTGCATTTATGATATTTGGAAAGTCGAGAGCGACCACAGGATAGGCATCTGATTCCAATATCTGATTATAGCAGGTATATAAATTTACATCATCGACTCCCATTTGTGTATTGAAATCTCCTGCAATGATGAATACTCCGGTAGGATGTAGGGATTCCAAAGAATCTATATAATTTTTCCCAAATGTAATCCACTGTAGATTTTTTTGGTATATAAACATTAACCAGTATTAGGCAGATTTCAGCAGAGCTTGGAAAAGTTACTTTTTTGAACTACAACTCCCATCAGCCCCAGCCAGCATGGCCACTGGATTGGGCTGATGGGAGTTGTAGTTCAAAAAAGTAACTTTTCCAAGCTCTGGATTTCAGAAAGTACCATAAGAACCGCAGCTGCAAAGGGATTACATGAAGTTAAAGCTGTTATTACTACCTTCATGTTAGCTGAAATAAAACAACCTAACCCTCTGCTGGCCCTCTAGAATGAGTGGCTGCCAGAGAATAACATCTATAACCATTAAGCAATACAGTTTCATTATGCCATGTTTCTTGTAAAAATATAACATGAAAACAGTTTATAAAATCCAAAAATGGTTTGTCATGCTGTTCTGAATGCCATCCTGTTATATTCCATGACAGCAGTTTTAATACTGGATCATTTAAGGCCCAACCTCCAACTGCTCTACCTTGCTCAAAAATCTTGTCTTATCTAAAAAACACATCCATTTTTTATAATAGGAACTTTCCTTTCCAAGATATCTATGCTGTTTCCAATTTCTAATGGAGGATTACCTAACTCTGATGGAGTTAGAGCTCAATAACTCAACCAACGGTTAGAGGTCACACTGTCTAGCTTGTGTCTGACTGAACCGTATTCCAAAGAAGGTTGAGTTTGCAAATCTGCATATATAAGTCTGAATTTCCCAGGGTTAACTTCTTTTTTAACTATGCATTTAGGTGAGATGACTTTAGCACGAGTAGCTTGAAAAGCAGCTGTTCCCCCTATATTTTGTGGACTTTGCTTTTGGCCATAAGGCAGGGTATAAATAAACTATAATAATAATAATATGCTGCTGTATTTGGCTCAGCTTTTGCTGTAGCTTAGCTAATTTATTTATAATTTTGCATTGTTCTTTCTTGTGGAGTTTGGAGAAATAGGATAACAGTCCATCTTCTGCTGGCTCAGGCCAATCCAACAGATCCAAATCAGAGCTCCTAAGGGCTGCCTTACTTGAGTGTAAATATAATTGAGTAGTCAACTTAGAATAATTCTGAGTGGTCTGTGCGCCTCCAATAGCTGTTGTAAGTGGTTCATCCCACTGAATGAGATCTTGATCATATGGCCAAGTGGTAGATTTGGGTAGAGAAATCTTCCTCCCCATGACCCCCTTTTTAGAAAGAAGCCAAGAACTTATTGCTGTAGCCTCAAAATGTCAGTAAAGGACCACCCCTGTTTGGACTAATTGGCCTTTTTCATAGGCCCTGTTCACACGTTACAGTCAACGAGTGTACAGTCTATTATATAAACATTTGCTGCCAGGGAAAGAAAATGGCTTCAATGACACTTATTAAATGCGCCATTGAAGCAATTCCCTTTTACTGGCAACAAGGCAAGGCATGCTGGGTTTGTTATACTTCCTGAAACTGTTTCCTGTCAAGGGGTGCATTCAATAGAAAGAGCGTTGGCAGGAACAGGAATGTAGTTTTACTCTTCATTTTTCCTGCAGATTCTTACGTTTTTAAAATCAAAACACCAACTTTTAAAAAGAAAATACTAAACTGTAACTATCATAATTATAGTTATTAAAATATTGCATTTTTCATTGCCTGTTATTAGAGTATGTATGGGTTTTGATGTAGGCTTTCATGGAACAATCCTGTACATGTCTATACAGTCCTATAGAGATCAATAGGACTTACTCATACATAAATGTGTGAAAGTGCAGACCTAAATATATTGAATATTTATATATGAAAATATTTTGAGGGGGCTGCAACAAAAACAAGCTGCTTAAAAGATTATGAACTGAAACTATTCTTCCAACATGGTACACCTGATTCTTTCTTGAGGATATCATGCGTTTTAATACACAAAACTACACTCAAAATATAATTGTGGGGAAAATTATTTATCAGTTGGGCTTTCCAGCCTACTGCTCCCACTGTAACTTACTCTGTCCCCTGGAAAGCCTTTCCTGGTATTTGGGAAACAGGAAAACTCTGGGCTGTGGTTTTTCAGTAGAAATGTTTGTAGCTCAGTATAAAAAAGTGATCATCAGTATCTCTTTTTATGATCTATGTCAGTGGTTCCCAACCTTTATGAGTACGGGACCCCGTTATAAGCTCAAATTTTTTTGTGACCTCCTCCGTCCAGGAAGGCAGCTTGGCTGCCAGGAAGGAAGGGGGAAAGCAGCCTTTTCTTGCAGCCTTGCTTCTTTTTGCTTCACAAAAAGCCCTCTCGTTCTGAGTAAGGACGTCATCAGTAGTGGTAGTGTGAAGAGACGGCATTCAGTGGTAGTAATTCCCTCTCTTTCTGGTAGCTCCACCTCAGCCTCCTTTGGTGTCTGCCATGTATTTTAGAGGCAGATGGCTGCCTTTGGTGCACCTGAAAGATGCTCTAGCACTTGAGCAAAAGTCCTCCCTTCTCATTTGGAGCATGGAGGAGGTGTCATCTGCAGCGGCAATGGGGAGCAGACAGTGCCCAGGGAGTGAAGAGTTTTTAAAAATAATAATAATAAATTTCTTTACTGTTCGCAGCCCCTTCCGGATTACTTCACACCCCCAGGTTGGGAACCACTGATCTATGTCATAATATTTAGCTTTTGGATAGCACTTTAAATGCAGGGTGGGCAGAACGTAGATCAAAATGTATTGGTGTATCTCAGGATGACTCACAGAAGATCAGTGAGGATTTCAGACTCCTGTTTCACAATGAAAACAAGAAAATGACCACCCCGCCATTATACTGCTGAAATGAAGAAAGTGGGGGGTAATCTCAGTGGATTTTTGTGTCGAATTACTGTGAGCTCAGTTCAATTTTGGAACTCCAAACAAATTCCTGGGCTAAGAATTATTTAACTCTTAAGTGCATATATTTTGTGGCTTGCTCTGGTTGGTGGATCTTGGGTTTTTGTAATAATAATAATAAAAAAATCAATACCAAAAATCTGAAGTCTAACCATCCTGATCTAGAGTATTAGATCCTGATCTAGTCTAACCATGAAGTCTAACCATCCGAACCATAGAGTATTTGCCACCCTGGGCTCCTGCTGGAAGGGCAGGATATAAATCAAATAAATAAATAAATAAACAAAACATCACAACCCTACAAGGCAGGTTTGTGTTACCATAAAACCATGTGATGCAGCTACTTCTGACAGCAGTTTCTAATGGAGGCAGCCATTAACATGTGTTTGACCATCAGGTGTGTCTAATTTTGATGCACAACACTTACATAGAAAAGAGCTGCAGAGATGAGCAAATCCACAATTTTTTTCTTCTCAATTTCTGGATACACAGTAGAAAGGTGGTATTGCTTTTTTGAGAATGCCTTATTTGGCAATGTTTTGAAGAGTCTTACCTCTGCTATTGTAGTTTCATTCTTGCAAGCACTCCTTTGAACCATGCTACAACAACCCTGCAAGGTAGGTCTGTGCCCATACAAATGATTTAGTGCAGGGATGGTCAGAAGATAGACTGTAATCTATTGGTAGATCCCTGGGAGATTTGTAGTTAATTGGCAAGTGCTTCTGGCTTCTAGTTGTTTAACAATAGCAACAAAAGGACACACATCTGTTTGGAAATTTGACAACTGAAATTAAGAATACTTGTGGAAAGTAGGAATAGATCTATGTGTGGAAAGACTGTGAGCTCATCTCAGTTCTGATAACCCTGTGCTCAGCACCTTCTCAGACACCATGTTCTTTCATACTAGACGTATGTCTTTTGCAGTTGGCTGCAGTTGGTGGTTTTTGAGGTTCTAGTAAAACGCAGGGTGGATCCCTGACTCTGCAATAGCAGTGCTCTCTCAGTAATGGCAACATTGCCACTCACTGAATGGGACAAGGTGCCTGCAAGTTCAGGGCTGGTGGCACCACCATCCTGCAGCACGTGGGCACACACCTGCAATCTTGTGCTGCATTCCACCAAAGTACCCCCAACCTTGCCATCTCTGTGCCACTGCCATTCTCTCCCCCCCCCCAATGTATCACTACTGACCTATGTCATCAAATTATTGGAAGAGTCTTGGCCATATTTCTCTTTCTTGACTTTTAGGAGGAAATAGAAAGCACACAACAGAACTTACCTTACCATTGATTTCAATAGGTTTTAAAAGACCAAGGAAGAGAAGTATAGTGGGTAATTTATATTGGATTTATAGATGTACTGTAGTGTACAAGTTCTGCAAAGGCCAGTGTGGTGTAGCGATAAGAGTACTGGGCTAGGGCCTGAGAGACCTGGCTTCAAACCCTCATTCAGCCATGAAACTTACTGGGTGACTTTTGGGCTAGTCACCTTCTCAACCTAAAGTACCTCATAGGGCTATTCTGAGGTGCTGTGTGTACGTATGCCACACTGAGCTCTTTGCAAGGAAGTTGAGATGTAAAGGAAATAAGGCATTAAATAAGATTAAGGCTACAATCCTTTGCACAATTACTTGAGCGTAAGCTCCATTGAACTGTGAAAGTTACTTTCGATAAACCTGCTTGGGATTATGTTGTTAAGATACAAGGGATAGCTATTACCCAAAATTTCTATTATTTATTGATAACTATCATTTCTGAGCAATGTGTTACCTAGCCATTAAGTTATTTTATTATTGTAGTTGTGATAGCAGCTATTATTCATTACCTGCACAGGGAGGTTGGAGCAAGTTTTGGAATCTATTTGTGGCAGTATCCTGAATAGTAGGTGTACTACTCGTAACAAGCAACAATAAGAGTCACATGATGACACATTGAACATTCAACAGACATTATAAATTTTATAATATTTATTGATAAATCACCTAGTATTTAAAGGAAAGGGTTGAATTTAGAAGTTAAAGGCTGTAATTCTATATTCACATTCACTTCAGGAGTAAGCCCCATTAAACTCAGCTGAACTAACTTCTGAGTAAACATGGCTAGGACTGCACTGGACTGTGAACAGACACAGAGGCAAACTCCCCAACTGTTTCTTTTAAGAGGCTGGAATCCTAATGCTTCTTACCTGAGAGTAAGTCCCACCAAACTGAATGGAATTTACTTTAGAGCAGGCATGGGGTTAGGATTGTACTTTAACAATGTAAACAGTCCTTGCCTAGCTCTAGCTTCTCTGACAGAACACTTGCTTTTTTTTAGGCAATCCTAACCCCACTTACCTGTGAGTAAGCCCCATTGAACTAAGTGAGACTTACTTATGAGTAGACATTTTTAGAATTACAGTGCAATCCCTCAGAATCTCTCCCCCTTCTCTTTCTTCACTTGCTTTCTGATTGTTCCTTCCTTCTGCCCTTCTCTCAAAATAGCCGTTTCCACTTGTCTGAGCCCACAAGAGGCTTAAACTCCATTTAAGTTTGTAAAACAAATTTATTTTTTAAACCTAGCTCTAGCTTCCTGACAAGTCTCTCAGATTTTTAGTCACTCCATTTACCTGGGAGTAAGCCCCACTGAACTCAGTAGGATTTACTTCTGAGTAGACATTTTTAAAATTCAAATGTGAATCCTGCAAAGCTCTCTCCTCTCCATTTTTTCCTCTGTCCAGCACACAGAAGCACCACACTCAATGGGACTTACTTCTGAGTAGACCTTTTAAAAATTGCAGTGAGTCTTTCAAAGCTCCCCCCCCCCCGTTTTTTGCCTCTTTCCTTCCCTCAAGCTCTTTTGTTGCTTCAGGCTGGTCTCCCTTTCCTCTTCCTTGCACTTGCCTCCATTTTAGCTTTACTCTTCTTTCCCACTCCGTGGCTCCAGCAACTGACGTTTCCTTCAGCCCACTTCTGATTGGCGGCTGCTGCTGCTGCTGCTAGAAGGAAGGTTCAGGCTGTCTCCGGGGAGAAAAACTGATTGCTCACGATCAGCTCCACGGGGACAGCATGCAGGGAGAATCACCACATGAGCAGAAGACGGCTTTTTTCAGGAGGCCTGTACACGTGGTGATTTTTGAAATCACCACGTGTAGACTCTTTCTCAAGAGCAGCTGTACCCAGGTACAGGGGGCTTCTTCCTGGGTACAGAGTAATGTGGGAATACCTTTTTAAACAAAGCTGGGACTCATTGAGAACTAAAAGTTAAAAATTCTCAAAATTTGTCCATTGGTAGAAAGTCTCTTGATTGATTTTAAGTCTATGTTTTCAGAGGAAAGGTCTAGGAAAGCCCTAGTAATAATTTCAGATGTCATTTTGCCCAGAAGATAGAAACCCAGTTAGGGAGTGGCCCCCTATTAGGAAATAGATGAACCACTACATTGCACTGTCTCAATACCAAACTGCTCAATTGAGTAAAAGATCTTACTTCCTTAGTTTCCTGTGAGCTAACAGGGCATACCTGATTAATTTCTTCCTGCACTTCCTGTGGTGCAATATTGGGAGATACAGGGTTACATAGCTGCCTGTCAGCCAAACTTTCCAGTTTCTTAACAGTATAGTCTAATTGATTGTAAATGGTTTGGATTGTCTGACTGATCAAGCACAGCTCCCCAACCAGTTCATCTTTCCTATCCAGTAGCCTCTGTACAACAGTGTGTGGGGGGGAGACATATTGCCAGTTTTCCCCTCATCTTCAGCTCCAGAGGGGATATGTGTTTGATTGCTTATAAGCACAAAGGATCAAAGCGATCCTGAACTGGAATTGTAAATTTGCCAGATCCTGACATAACTTCCGTTGTTGAAAAATATTGTGTCCAGTCTGCTCTGTTTGATGTTTGGTAACACATCATTTTCATCTTTATCTTAGCTCCTAAGTCTTTTAAGTTTCCTCATACTTCTGTTCCTTTTTCTGCTGCCAGTTGCTGTTTTCTGTTTGTTATGTCAGCACAAATCAGGAGGGGGTAAAAAAAATGCCACCAACAAACCAGAACAACAACTACTTTGGGCTAACAAAAACAAACACCCAAAACAGCATCCATTAACACACAAAATACAGACGAAAAGCTGAGAAAACTATAAAAGTATAAAAACAAGGGGTGACTCCCACACATTTGTAAACTCCCTACCAGCTAACAGCAGCTGTATCATATAAAATCCCAAAACACTTCTTAAGTCCAAAGATGAGGAAACAAAAATAAAAGAGAAGTTCTTGCTGGATAAGTTCTGCTGTTTGCAACAGATGAAAAAATTGCAACAATTTAGAGCACCAGGATAATTAGTGCTGTAAAAAACTAAATCAAACTGTGGAGCTCAGGACGAAGCAGCCTCTCATGTTGCCATCTTTTCCCTACCCCACTTTAAATAAGTTTGATTTACTTTGCAATTTTAATGAAGTTTCCTATAGTATATCACTTTCTTTTCCTTCTGTTTCTGTGAATATGTGAAGTACAGCAACACTTTGCAAAATTTACACTAAAAAATCTCCAAAAACAATTGTGCAATAATGGTACTAATTATTCTACAGAATAGTCTCCAATGGACATGAGCAGTATCTAGTTTACACAAGAGAAAAGAGTGGGAGGTGAAATATATTCTAGCAAATTTCTAGCTGTGCTCTGTGTTTTTAATTGACCATGCCCACCTTTCCTTAAGTGGAGCAGTTTAAGCATAGCAGGCTGAAAACATGCATCTTGAGCAGGCAAAGTTTGTGGTTTTTTCCAACAGCTAGATTCATTGCTTAAGTAGCAACATATTGTAATCAGTCTGATTTTACATCAAAGTGCAGTTTCAGATTCAACTGTTAATGTACGCAACATAGAAATATAACATAACACTCCAGTCTGAAACACAAAAGGCTGTCTTCACCATCATATGACACTGACCAATAAAAAGGCTTTGAAATTAATAAAAGTAAATTTGACACAGATTTCTAGGATGAATAATGAGAGAAATATAATTTTCTAGATTAGATTCTCTGTAGAAACACCAGTAACAGGAAGCGAAGTAAGAACACCAACAAACATACAAAAATGTAAATCTCTATCTTTGGAAATGGCAGGTATTGCTACCACTCACCATATGTTCAGAGGCACATGTTACCAAATTCTTCCAAGGTACACAGCAAGTGGATTGGACTGTGAAAGACCAACCCAAATGGTGTTTGCATTTTAACAAATCTGTAGGGCAGTACAATATCTCAGAGAGGTGTTCAGGTCTCCTGCTTCCCTGGTGCATTCACTATAGTTGCCCAATTTCTCTGCTTTTAAAAGTTTGATAGAAATATTTCTTGGCTATAGGTACATTCTTAAGGGTTTTTCTTTTTGGCCTATTAGTGAATTATTTCTGTGGCTTGGTCAAGACTAGTTCACTCCACTGAGCTTTTCTTTTTCCACTTTGTTTTTTTGTATCAGTTCAACTATTCACCACTGTATTACTCGGCAGTACAGTAGGGCCCCACTCATATGGTGGGTTACGTTCTGGACCCCTGTCGTAAAGCAAAAACCGCCCAAAAGTGGAACTCATTGAATAGAATGGCACATGATGCCCAAAAACCGCCGTAAAAGCAGAACAAGCGCCATATGAGTGGGGCTTTAGTCTAATTGCGTCTAATTGAGACCACTGCATTAGCTGTAAAGCGAAGCACCGTAAAGCAGGACCCTACTGTACCGAGTCCTTAAAAGATAAGATAGCTGACATGAGGCAATGGAGGGCTTTTGATCTGGAGGAAATTGATATGAATAGGATTCTTTTTCCCAGTCCTATTACTAGTGGGAATGAATGCTCCACCTGGAATCTGAAACAGCACCTGCTGCCACCTCTGCTACTTCTGGTGCCACGGGTAATTTGCTGGGTCCTTGGGAGGCAGGGGGAGAGGTGGCAGATATGGCAGAGGTGATGGAAGTAGGCACTTGAACAGGGCATGCTAGACCCAAGCCTATGCTCTGCTTTGTAAGCATCCCTTTTCATTTTTTCTTGACACCTCTAACAAAAGGTACAATAGAAACTAAATGGTATATAATTTCAGTAATTTTTTTTTCTTTCATGACTCATTAGACTGTAGTTGGGGAACATTATAAGTTCATACAGGGCCCGATAAATGATGCTTAGCCACTGTCACCATTAAATCCACAGGAACTTGGACATCTTTTACATGTGGCCATCCTTAGGCTATAAGAAAGGTCATCTTACGCTAAGATGAATATTTCTCGTGGATTGCACAAATGGAGTATATATATGGCAATGACTACTGACCAGTAAATACTGCACATATGATAGCCCATCAGGGTCTGGATAAATGTTTTCACTGTCTGCCTGAGGCAGGAAAAGCAGAGCAGAGAACCTGATGTCCTACTTTTGGCCCGCTAGACCAAAGTTGTGCAAGCCTGGAATATTGCCACTGTAAGATGATTTAATCACCCTTGAGATTCTCCTTAGCTCTGTGATTCTATAATTTTATTATATGAGGAGGAACAGACTTTGACTTCATTCACACAATACATTTATTCCAAACAGTAATGGCTTTTCCAAAAGAATCCTGGAAACTGGAGTTTGTTAAGGGTGCAGAGAGCTGTTAGTAGACCCCATTCTCCTCACAGAGCTACAATTCCCAGAGTTATATGGGAGGAGGGGTTGATTGTTAAACCATTCAGACTGTTGAAAATGGAATACTGAAGTAAATGTATGGTGTGAATGTGGCTCTTTTGACATTTCATCAGATGAATAAAAATCTGATATATAACTTTACTACATTTCTCAAACTTTGTCACCACTGAGTCTTCCAACAAACTTTTTGAGCTTCTAATAATGTAACTAAGTTAAAGGGAAAAGCTTGAATAGGAACTTTCTCAAGGGAGTTTATGGTGTCCCTTAAGGTTGCCTTGGAGGAGAAAGGCTCTAGGGGAGCAGAACAACTTTCAAAAAGCAAGGAGTCGCTCTGTTATCTTCATCACTGCCAATCAGCATGTCACACACAGCAGACTATAGCTGCCTGCTTCACAGTGACATGCCATGGCCCCATCCTGGAGCTCAGACATAGAGGAGGATGTGCTGGCTGAGTCCATGGCTGCTGTATCACTAGCTGAGAAATGGCTTCTGATACTGAACCTGTAGTTAATAACTATTAGTTTGCCAGCCCTCATGGACACCTTCCACTATGCCCAATTTGTCCAAGGAACTAGTACCTTGTGGTCCAGTGTGTCTGCCCAATGGTACAGGGAGTGTACAGGCCCAGGGAAGGAGAAGCACTTTCCTTCAAGCCTGGAGACTGGACCTTTAAAGATTCATACTCCTTCAGTGTTGGAGTTTAGGAGGGGTGGACTGAATGGAGAGACTTATAAGGTCTCAGTCCACCTCCAGCGTCTGTTGGACTCTTGCTTTAGATGGGTCAGAACATGGTTGAGAGATGGGAGAAATGGGCACTATGCAGTTGTCTGGATACAATAAACATTTTTCTCCTGGCAATCTAAAAATCCTAACTTTAGAATAACGCTGGACCATCTTAAAACATCTCTTGCAAAGGAAACTTTTGTTGTCTTATCAAAGTAATATGCATTCTGGTCAATGAGCTAGCTTATTTCTGTCCAGCTTCTCCAGTCCCCCCAAAAATTCCAGATCTCAATGTGGAGATAATGCCTGTAACTTTAAAAGTTCTGAGATCCCAAAAGAGGCAGCAGCCATGCCACTTGTCACATCCTTCAGCTATGCCATCCTCCTGTGCTTCTTCTGAAGCATCCAAAACATAAAAACAGAGAGGTGCTCTTTCCCTCCAACCCATCTTCATATGCCTCCATATGGAAGTATTCAGAAAATCAAAGAATGCATAACATCCATTCTCAACATACTCATCTACGAGTGATGTCCTAGGTACCTCCAGAGATCTTCTACCAATGCATCTTCAACTAGGTCTGTGACCTTTTCCCCAGCCCTGAGCATAAGCTGTCAAATTACACAGTAGTGTGGAAAATATGTGGCAAGCTCAAGTTCACAAAGCTAATTTTCGCTTTTGATATGGCTTATGATCAGGGCAGGGAAGATGTTGAGGTCATAAGAGATCATAATCTGACACCTTAACAACAGTAATGACATCTCACTTCACTTGTTTGATTGTGTATAGCTATCTGGGTCAATTTTGATTCGCCTAGCCTTAAACATTTCAGTATTACAGCTGTGAAGGTTTTGCTAACAGAAACCCATATTTTAAGGCTGTTGGAAGATGAGAATCAGTATGTGCTAAATAATTGACACATATTGACACAAGAGTAATAGCACATCACTGCTTTGTTCCCGAGACAGCCTCATATCTGGGTGAATCAGAACGCTAACCAGAGAAGCAATCGGCTGTGAAAACCCATGCTCTCCTTATCTAAACCAGATAATTTAGCAAGCAACAACACACACTCCTTGCTGGCATAAATGGTAAATGCAGTTCCAGCCTTCTTGTTATAGCTCCCTATTGTAGCTTTTCCTCTTTTCTCTTCCATTTCATTCTAACACAAAAATAAATCTACTAAATAGGCTTTGAGCGATCTCCAGTGACATTTCTTTCTCCATCCTCTGCAAGCTACAGTTAGTACAGTTGTCTGGCCTACTTCTATATATTTAACCACGTCATTCAGAGTCTGCACCAGAGAGTTTTATAGTGCAGCTAGAAGTGGCACTACTAATATTCACCCAGCAGGAGGTGCTTGGTTACAGAACAACTTGAAATGTCCAGCATGGAACAGAGTGACTCCAAACTGGAGCTGCTGAAAGTATTCTACAGTATTCAGACAAAGGAATCAAGGGCAGAGAGTCCCCCCCCATCTCTTATATCCCATGAGGGCACTACACCTGTCATCCAGGTGATCAGTGTGTTTATTCAGCTCAGTTTGGGGGCGGGGAATCTGCATGTACGGTGAGAAAGCTGTGGAGAGAAATGGAAACAAACCTTGGTCAAGAAGTCTCTGGCTTATGGTTTAAACAGGCCTGAATATCTGTCTTAAGGGCAGAAATGTCTCTGTCTGCCTCAAATCTGCAGAAATGACAGAAATAGAGGGCCTGGAAAAGCTCTATCCAAGCTGAGATCCTGCACCAGGATGAAGAAGATGCAAAACATGTTAGTAGCTCTGAGTGACCTTCATGAGACTCTTTGTACCCCAACAAAGCTCAAATATAATTAGTTTAAAACCAAATAAAACACCTGTTTTTACCGGTGTCTGCCTGCCCACCCCTTTGGCTCTTGGAAGGTGAACCAGTTCCTCAGGCTGATGCCTCCCCAGCCCTGGCGGAAACAATCTGCTTTTGTCAAGCATGCCTGAGGTTGCACTCCCACCACCTTCTCAACCACTTTACCCAGGAAGGGGACATTGCCAACTGGATGACAGCTGTCAGCTATGCCCAGGTCCAGGGAAGCTCTCTTAAGAAGGAGGCATGACACCACCTCCTGTAAGGCTGGTGGCACATCCCCCTCCCACAATGAGACATTCACCACTCCCTGGACACGTCCAGTCAATCCTCTTCAGATAACTTTTATTAGAAAAGGGCAAGGGTTCCTTCAAGCAATTTGTCCACATCCTCAGGCTGCAATATTTGAAACTCATCCAATAAAACCTGACCAGATAGAGTTCTCAACACTTCCATCACAGGACTTGTGATGTATAATTTTGTACGGATCTGAGTGGTTTTATTCTCATGGTCCTTCACAAATCTGTCACAGCAGATATCCAGTATGGCTATCACCTCCTCCATCCAGGCAGATCCCATCAGCCCCTTTATCACATGGAAATGGTCTGCTGGACAGCTACAAGAGGATGATGATGGTGGAGAAGTATGTCCTCTTTGCCACCATCACTGCCACATAGTAGATCCAATAATGGATCACATACCTGTGCTTTGTTGGATTCATCTCAGAATTTATACCACATGCACTCCAGCCATCTTGCGTCATGTTTCATTGCCAATAGATCCCCTGAACACCAATCATTCCCACATGTGCTGAATCCCACAAGAACAGACATCCCAGGAACCGATTAGCATGAAAGTGGAAGCATGTGTTAGTTACTGAGAAGAGTCTTCTCAGTGACTAACTCATCTCCTTTCCTTCCAATTGCCTCCAATCAGCAGGAAAGGACAAGAAACAAGTTAAAAGATTCTTCTCAGTGGCTCATATACTCCCATTTCATGCTGATTTGCTTATAGGACATTGGAGACTTAGCGACCTTGCTGGGACCTGGCTCCCCCCAAAATAAGGGGGCCTAAGACTCCCTGAGATCCTGGGCAACTGTACCTCTGTTTTCCATAAGTCTCCATAAGACCTATCTTAATAGGTGTACCTGAAGAGGGGTACCACCACCATCAGTCCACATCTCACTGTGAAGCGATCCATTCACAACAATAGACTCACCACAGCACCCCTGTCTATCCACTCTGTTGCAAAGACCAAATCCAGAAAAAATTTCCACCACATGAGTTGAATTCTTGGTGTACTAAGATAGTCCCATGGTTGTCACAGAGTCCATGAAGTCCTGAGTTGACACAACAGAGGCATCCCCTGTGTGAATTTGGAAATCCCCCAACACCATGGGGTGGGGTTCTCTAAGACCAACCCAGCAAGCTCGGCCAGGGAGATTTTTGAGTAATGGGGCAGTGATATACTCACAGTATCCCAATTTTGTCTCTTGGGGGTGATGTCATATTTCTCCCTGCCAAACCAACTCTTCAGAAGGAAAGAGTCATTTTTCCTTTAGATGTTCTTATCCCACACACTACCAGCATCCCCACTCTCATACTGTGCCTGGCACAAGTAGAGATCCTAATCCCACACACTAAGTTAAGCAAAGCTATTGCAAGGTACCTCGTTTTCTTCCCCACCCCCCAGCCTTTGCTTACCAACAGCATTGGCAATAGAAAGCCTGTAGTCTCTAAAGAACCCAGCTATCTCCTGGTTTTCCTGCTACCAGTAACTGCTTCTTTTCTCTACTGGGAATCTCAATGCCCCCACTGATAACCATTTCTGCCCTCATTGGCCTTGTGTCAGTCTACTGTGTAGCTTTGTCACTTGTCTCAGTTAAACTTGTTCTGCTTGGTAAGCAGGCCAAGAATCAGGATGAATTGTATTTATTTAACAGATGTATAAACAAATTTATTCCATATTCAGGTCCCAGAAGTATGTGGTTACAATATAAAGGTTACTGGTTGCATTTATCTTACTCTTTGCAAAATCTCCTCAGAGAATAAAAATAACAGCCTGCCTGTCCTACCCATCTAATCACCTCCCTCCTCAACCTTCCTCCCAGGTATATTCCCCATTCACTCCACCAATCAGCACACAGAATTCCTCAACATTCTAACTTGCTCATTCCCCTCCCCCTTTCTCTCCAGACCACATTTACTCTAATATAGACCCCTTCCCCACATTACCTGTTTAATGGATTATAACAAACAATAAAAAGCGACACAGTACACCCAACACCAGGAACATACCCTCAAATCCAGTGACAGAGTGGATTGGTTCCTGATGAGAATTAGGATGTGCTTGAATTTCACAAAATTCGATTTTGACACTGGATTTCTGATTTATTTGCTTTTTTTTGTCCCTGCTGCTCAGGTTCTTTTTCTAGTGGTTTTCCATGGCTGAAGTTGATTTTTTTAATTAAAAAATGCCTTAAAGATATTGATACTGATATTTCCCCATAATATCAATATTAATATTTTCCTTAACATATCAATATTGATATTTCATTTAAAATATTAATATTTTTAAAAATCTATGAAAAATCAATATTTTAAGAAATACTGATATTAATATGGATGTTTTTTGCAGGGAAAAGAATGAATTGGTATTTATAACAAATAGTAAACATTGATCCCTGACAAAGTGGTACTAGAAGGAAGTGATGGAGTGAAAATTGAACCAGGACCAAAATGTTGATCCCATCCCTAGTGAGAATTTCTGTGGATGACAGTGGCTCACCCCCCTTAGGTAATCTGGCCTAGTGCTGGATCAAGTATGGGGGGGAGTCTTTAAGTCTTAGTTAAGTCTAAAACAGGGGCAGCTAACCTTAACCTCCAGAGGTTGTTGGAGTACAGCTCCCATTACCCCTGACCATTGGCCATCCTGGCTGGAGTTGAACAGCATCTGGAGGGCCACATGTTAGCCACCCCAGTTTAAATTATTCTCCATACCATTACACAAGAGGGGCCTGCACCAAAATGGAGTGTTCCTGTTCACTGTTCCAGTCAGTTAACCATGCCCCCCTCCACAGTTAGCATTCCATAGCCACTGCCCACACTTAGTTCTTATTTGCTGTTTTTGTGATCTTTTCTTTTGGATTCCCTCTGCCCTAAATATTTTTAGTTCTTCTGCAAATGTTGAGGTTTCACCAAATCTGTTGATACCACCCTCTTCTGTGTTTTTATTATATAAGTAATAGCACTCATGCCTAAACATGCCTAAAAATAGACATAATAATTATATTGTTTTCATTTATTTGGAAGTGAAACATTATCCTATTTTTCAATGCTGAACCATGTAAATGCTTACCTTTGATCTAGAGCAAAGTCTTGTTCTTGAGAGAGCCAGTTATTTCCACTAATGAAGCCTTTTTTCCCAACAGCTTCCAATTATATTTTCCTTCTTATTGCTAGAGATTAACAGAGAGACTATATTAATATCTGTTGCTGGTTCACACTGGGAGACCATTTATGCTATGAAGGTCACTATGCTTAGTTAAAGAAATAAGTAGAGTATATTAATTTAAAAATTAATTAAATGCCAATATTGAGGAGCTTATTTCTTGTACTGTTAAGACACCCATAGAGCCTTTGACTCTATGGATATCTATTAAACCTTCTGGAAATGTTGAGTTCTCTTTTTTAGTTTGATTTTATATAGTGTGGACTGCATTGCAGCCAAATTTAACAAAAGAGGTGATAGGTGGGACAAATTAACTTTTCATGATGGGAATCATCCCTTTTCAACTGGTGCAGCCCTAACTTTGGTCCTTTACTCCATGTTGCTAATTAGAGGTGCTGACCTGCTTTATGGCAGGGCCCCTCTCCCTTCAGTATAGACCTGCACAAAATGTGTTTCACAAAGCCAGTCAATTCGCCAGGCACATATGGTGGCCTGCCGATAGCCCCCCCTTGTTTTAGTTAGCTGCCCAGAACTGTGTGCTATGTTCATCTTTTGTCCGTTTCAATTATGTGATGAATTGGTGCTTGCTATGCAGGTGTTAAAGGCACCAAGCTCACTATATAAAGAAAAAACTGGCAATCAAACGAGATCACCAGACTCAAAGGAGACGCTCCCTCCCTTTGATAATTGGCTGCCTATTAGCTACTGGGCTAAGTTGAAGGTGCTGGTTTTGGTGTATAAAGCCCTATACAGCTTGGGACCAGGATGTCTGAAAGATTGCTTACCTCTTATAGGAATATAGGAAGCTGCCTTATACTGAGTCAGAACATTGGTCCATCTAGCTCTGCATTGTCAGCACTGACTGGCAGAGACTCTCCAGGGTTTCAGGCTGGAATCTCTCTCAGCCCTACCTGGAGATGCCAGGGATTGAACCTGGAACTTTCTGCATGCAAAGCAGATGCTCTGCCACTGAGCTATGGCCCTTCCCCGTATATATATTGTTGCACACCATTCCAATGTCTGAATGGTGCAAGACTTCCAGGGGTTCCTGCGGTTACCCAAGGTTTGGTTTCCTTGGAAAGAAGGCCAATGGAGTGTGTGGTGTCTTTTAGAAAATATGTTTTTTATTTACACATATTCCAACCTGAGTTTAAGACTGGGGGATTCACAGCATTACCAGTCCATCAGATCTTGCTCCCCATTGCCCATAGCTTTGGGGGTCCATAGAGCAAGCAAGCCTCTCTGTCTGTCTCCAGTTCCCAACCTTTCCTCCTAGTTTAGAATAAAAACACACACACTTCTCCTTGGTTCCAGGAAGGGGGACCTCCTTCTAAATGATGGGGGGAGAGCCTCTCCCCTGAAAACAGTTCCAAAAACTCCCTTTGGATATGCAGATTGACCATTCAATAAGGCCATTAACTCACAGGCTAGCTTAACAAAGGAAACTAGCCTGACCAGTAGAGCAGGTTTCTTGCTTGCATATCCCAACTTCAGATACAAGATTACAGGCTTGAAGGCAACCCAAAAAAATAATCTATCTCATCCCTCATATATGCATGTTGGTGTCCTGCATTGATGGAGGTCCATGCCACACAACATACATATCAGGTCTTTAGTGCTATGGCACCTATCTTTTGGAATTCCCTTCTCTTAAATATTGGACACTAGCGGCACAAACTGTGGGATTATGTGAATTATTTCAGACCCTTGGCCTCTCAATTGTGGAGTACCACAGGGCTCTATCCTCTCCCCCATGCTATTCAACATCTATGTAAAGCCGCTGGGGGCTATCATCAGGAGGTTTGGGCTGCAGCGTCACCAATATGCGGATGATACTCAGCTCTACCTCTTGTTTAAATCTTCACCAGAGTTGGCTGTAGATACCGTGTCCAAGTGCCTGGAGGCCGTAAGTGGATGGATGGGACGGAATAGGCTGAAACTGAACCCTGACAAGACCGAGGTGTTGCTCGTGGGAGATAAGAGAAGGTTGGGAGATATAAACCTGGTGTTTAATGGGGTAAGATTGCCCCTGAAGGACCAGGTCCGCAGCCTCAGGGTCATTCTTGACTCACAGCTGTATATGGAAGCTCAAGTATCAGCAGTGAGCCAGGCAGCTTGGTATCAACTCCATCTGATACGGAGGCTGCAACCCTACCTTCCTGTCCATCTTCTCCCACGAGTGATACATGCCCTGGTCTCCTGTCGCTTAGACTACTGTAATGCGCTCTACGTGGGGCTGCCCTTGAAAACGGTCCAGAAATTACAGCTGGTACAGAATGCGGCGGCACGTTTGATAAAGAACAGCCGTCGCCGTGATCATATCACTCCAGTATTAATAGATCTTCACTGGTTACCAGTTGTGTACCGGGCCCAATTCAAAGTGCTGGTATGAACCTTTAAAGCCCTATACGATTGTGGCCCAGTTTATCTGAAGGAGCGCCTCCAGCATCACCAATTATGCCGCCTGACAAGATCAGCCACACAAGACCTTCTCTCGGTCCCACCAGTTAAAACAGCTAGGCTGGTGCAGACCAGAGAGAGGGCATTTTCGATTGTGGCCCCCACCCTCTGGAACTCCCTTCCTTTAGACCTCCGCCATGCCCCCTCCTTGACGGCTTTCCGCCGAGCCTTGAAGACCTGGCTGCTCAGGCAGGCCTCTGGGGTTTCTGGGGTGGGTTAGTTTTTAGTGCTGCTGATTACATGTAAGAGTGGGTAGCTTAATTATTGAACGTTGTTCTTATGGTTTTATATTGTATTTTACCTTGTACGTCGCCTAGAGTGGCCGTTAACTCGGCCAGATAGGCGACTCAAAAATAAAATGTTATTATTATTATTCACCACCAAGGAACAAGGAGACATTATGTCTAATTTGGATGGACTTAATTTGGACAGGTGCTGCTTCGGCTGTTCAGTGTCTACTGAAGAACTTCCCCTTTCAACAAGCCTTTTAAGTAGAGATCTTTCTCTCAGTCTTCATCTGTATTGGAGTTGTTTTAAGATGTTTTGTTTTTAAGATGTTTTTAGTGTTTTATCACTTCTTGTTTGCCACCCTGGGCTCCTTGTGAAAGGAGAGGAGGGATATAAATTTAATAATTAAATAATAAGTATAATAAATAATTGAGCAGAACTGAAAACTCGATGGTAGGCTGAGTGATTGGTTCTATCTGCACAGCTTTTATTTTTCCTGTCTCAGTGAATGCTAACGATTCAACTCTGAAATGTCATGGAGCTCCTTGCATCTTTACCCCAAACCACATAGAATTGGGTAGTAGAAGTTAGAGGTTTCTCCTCCTACATTACTTACTTTTATGCCCTGCTATTTAAAGTTCAGGATCCTTATCCTTCTTTCAGCATTCGTTACATTAGCACAAGGATTTATGCTGGCACAATGGAATTTTTGCCCCCTCCTCCGGTGCATGCCCCCTCCAATTGGCTCTGGAGGGTTGGGGGAACCCTAGAACAGATTTAGGGGGTGCACCAGGGAAGGAGGGGGAAGCATTGTGCAAGCGGAAATGCTTGCACAAATGGAATGAGTTAGCACTACAGCGGATGCAGCTCTTTCTAATCATATCAGCAGCTTGCCGTAGTCAACAATGTGTGGTGCAATGCTGCCTCCATGATACTGCCTCTATCATTACCATCTGTTTCCTGCTTCAGCCGTGTTTTGAAGACACACATCTTTTCTCCAGGCTTTCCCTATCATAAAACTGGACACTGTTTTCTGTACATTATAATGCTTTATTGCATTTCTGTATTTTTACTGCTGTTCTTTGTAGTTTATATTGAGGGTTTTATTTTATATTTCTATAACAGTAGTGTGTTTTAATTTGCTGTACACAGCTTAGTGATATTTTATATTTTAAGTGGGGTAGAAGTGGTGTTTCATAATAAATAAAATAAAATTCACTTATACGGAAGAAAGTTAAAATAATTACTTGAGATCACCACTGGGTTGGAGGCAAATTGTGTCCCTGATCCAGATGACCCAAGGGTCTAGGCAGGGGAGACATTTTGACCTTGTCCCAAACTGGCACCTCTTTACTTTGACTCACAGTAGGAGCAATTGAGACTTGAACTAGCTTCTATCTCAATAACCCCACCCCTTCATTTGCATACACCCATCCTGTTTCATTTCATTTCCTGTGAAGCAGAGCAGGGATGGGGAACCTCTGGACTGTGGGCTGCCAGAGACCCAATTTGGCCCATGAGGCCATTTTCCCCAAACCATGCCCACCTGCCCTAATGTCATATGAATGGGGAAGGCAGAGTTGCAGCTAGATTGCTGGTGTGACCAAGTTCAGTCATACAGCTGATTCCTGCAGAAAGTGGCTTTGCTAGCCCCTATGCTCAGTGCTTGGGAAATGCCAAGCAGAGGGCTGACACAGGCTTTCGTGCTGCAGCTCTGAGGCACCCAACGGCCAGCTGGCAGCTGGGCGCTTGGGAAGTGCTGCACAAAGGACTTGGAGAGGTGGGCAGGACAACCCGCCTGTCAATCCTAGTGACATCAGATGACTGATAGGTGGGTTGTCCCTCACCACTCACCTGTCAAAGTTGGGGATGGGAAACAATAAGAATCTGGGTCACTGGGCCAAAAAAAGTTTCCCACCCATGTGCTAGAGTGTAACAAAACCTTGGGAACTGGATCTTCTATATATATTTGCATGCCAACCTCATATCATTGACTTCATAGTAGTAGGAGCAACAATAGCAATGTTTGGATCTTACAACTGAGAAGCAACCACACACTGCAAACAAGGCAATCAAGTAAAAACAAAAAAAATGGTGTAGTGGTTAGAGTCTCAGACCAAGAGTGGGGAGATCCTGGTTCAAATCTTCATGTGACCACTGGTTCACTGGGTTTTGGCCAGATTGGGTTGAGACAGCTTCAGAGCGCCCTGGGTCAGCACACCCAGAGCAATCCAGGGCTGTCAGACGGTGGAGTGGTTGGGCAGTGGAGGAGATGAGAGCTAGCGTCTACTTCACCAGCATTCCCCTTCAGGAAATGCACTTTAGTAGTTGCTGTTTTCTTCTTTTTGCATCCAGGCACTGCTTTGCAGCCTCCCTGCAGATGTCCTCTCTGGCAGTTTCCAGCCTAGCCTCCTGTAGAAGCTGCCTTGGTGTGTCTGCAAATGAGGGTGGGTTTTTGTTTCCATAAAAGGATTTTTATTTTATTTTACTTTCGTCTATGACCCTTTTTCACCAGAAAGGAAAGTCTTCTTTACCCCAGTCCTCCTTCTGTGCCTGCCTCTCTTTGACAGGGCTCTGGGTAGCAATGGGTGAGAAATTTGATTCCCTTCACACTTAAAGCCAAATCTATCAAATTCACCCTTTCCAAACAATATGAGAACCAAAACACAGCTGTCCTTCGAAATTTGCACTGATCCGAATTTTGCAATGCAGTTCTCCAACCAACCAGCATTTACAGAAATGTATATATTGGGAGAAAGTGTGCATAAAAATGCATATATTCATGAAAATAACATACGAAAGTCATCTTATATCACTGCTAATGTTGCAAAGTTTCTCCTTATTTCAATGCAAATTAGGAAAAAATGTTGTCAACCTGCTCTTTAAAGAATTGGGCTCTTGGAACTATGGTAGCTCTGTATCCTAAATATCCAAATCCTCCATCCTGTATGTTTGCCTTTTTATGTCTCTCTTTTTTAATATCTGGTCTGCGACCGTAATAATAAAATTCATTCATTCACATACAAAAGTGTATTATATTAGGGAAAATTACTTGCAAAAATGTGTACATTAGTCAAAACTGCATAAAATGTGCTTATTCAGAGAAATACACACTAAAATGCTGAAAAAAATTCATGAGGTTTTGTTTTTTTTAAATCACAACTTGCTGCAGATATGTGGAGAACTGAAACTGGCAGATCCTTCCTTCCCAGCTCTAGGGTATCCTGGTTGTCCCCCTTGCCACTAAACCTTTTTTAGCCCCACATCAGAGAAAAGGTGCAGATGAAATTCTGCAGAAATCTGCCATCTGTGAAGTGCTCTTTGTGCTCGTTTAGCCATGCAACTCCTTCCTTCTTTGCTTGAGAGCCAAATACATCTCAAATGTCAACCCTTTTTACATGCAGATAAAGGGATACCTGGCTGAGGAAATGGGAGCAGGAGGAGAGCCGATACACTGGCGGTGAAAGGAAGAGCAATTCACTTCAAAGGGCTTCTCGTGCAATCCTGTATCTGTCTGCTCAGAAGTAAGTGCCATTGAGTTCAGTGGGATTTACTCCCAGGTAAGCAGGACAGGATTGCATTACTTTCTCCTGTGCTCTCTACTTCTCCCCCCCCACCCCCCACCCCAAATGTAGAATAAAATCTGATAAAGTAGCTTAAGAATCTCAGGTCTCTCTCTCTCTCACACACACACTCATGCACACAGTAAATTGTGCCAAAGTCTGCTGTAACCTGAACGTTTTATTGGAAATCCTTTTTTCATAGATACACTCATCAAGAAGCAAGTCCTCATTAAACTGGTGATGGATTTTCTTTCAGATGACATGCCTAGGTTACTGGGAAAGCAAGTTCCATTGATGAGGCGTACTTTCCTCACTCCCCACCTGACTGCATGTTCAATTAAAATCCTAATTAGGCTGCCCTCCTAAGCCAGTTAGGGGCCCAGATCTGTTTTGGATTAGCCGTGGAACAGATCAGGACTGACCCAAAGTGCTGGATTGGGCCCCAGATCAGATTGGGTGGAGGGACACTGTGCACAGCCCTAATAAACACAGCAAATAAATAAATAAATAAATATTCTTCTATCCACCCAGACACCTACAGAGCATTTGTGCCCTGTCATTTCAAATGATTTGGGGGCATATAATCAGTAACTGGGATCCTCATCCCATCAGACATCTTTTTGCCAAGTTAATCTGAGTGATCAGTGAAGTTAATTTAAAAGAGATAATTATACTTTGATTCATAAGCCTGATGGGAATGATATGTGCATTTATGGGAATGACGATTCACTGTGACATTTTAAGTGCCATTAGTTCTCTAATGTGTTTTTTTTCTTAATCTTTCCCACTGTAGCAGGAACTCCAGGAAACAGAAAACTTTTTAAGGATTGACAGCCACTTTAAAACAGCCATGGCTTTCTCCACAGAATCCTGGGGACTATAGTTTGCTAAAGATGCTGAGAGATGTTAGGAAACCCCTATTCCCTTCATGGAGCTACATTTCCTGAAGTGCTTTAACAATAAATCCCTTTTCCCAGGAAACTCTGGGAAGTGTAGCTTGTGACGCCCTTCCCTGGCTCTCCCTGTCAGGTTCCTACCTGCGCGTGGCTATTGCCTGTCACTAGGCACCACCAGGGACTCCACCAGTCCGGACTGTCCTCTCTCTTATGGTTTCTCTCCCCGCTCTAGCACAGATCTCAACAGATCCCCCTGCTAGGCAACCACCAGTCACGTCCTAATACTAGTATTCCCAGAGACTCTGAATACTGGTATTGTAATTCTCTTCACCGCTGCCACCATTTGTTACAGTTCCCCTTCAGCCTTGGTCATTACCTTACCCTCCCTTCTGGTCTGTGAAACCCCAGCCAAGGATCAGGCCTTTGGTAAACCAAATTAAGTATTTATTACAGATAACAAAGCTAACAAGATTAACAAGATTTCTTCTTAAGGCACATAAGCATATGGTTTTACTCAATACTAATCCGAACTCCACCTCCCTCCTGGTAAACAACTCTCTAAACCCCACCAAGCAACCCACTCGTTCTCTTCTCCCCCCCAATTCCACTCTCACTCTTCCTTTTATACATTCAGCCATTTTAAACACTCAGCCAATCATCTCGCATTCTACTGCCCATTCACTCCCCCTCTTTCACTCCACTTACCATGTATCTTCTAAACAACAACACTTACCATATATACATTAATATAGGAACATCACATTTCCCCCCCCCCCTTAAACAACAGCAGAGTATTCCTGTTCCAGGATTTATACGTCGCGTTAACAAATAAAAGTCTCTATGGGGAAAATGTCTTTCTTTGTTCCTCAGTCTGGTCACGTCACTGCAGTCCCAGCCACTTGCCTGGAAAGTCCATCGGCCAGTACATTGTCCTTGCCTTTTATGAACTGGAAGTCCACTTGATAGTCCTGTAGGGCCCAGGACCACCTCTGCAGCATAGTGTTATGGTTTTTCATAGTCTGCAACCATAACAAGGCCCGATGATCCATAGTCACTGTGAATCTTCGTCCCCACACGTATGGGCGCAACTTGTTCAGTCCCCACACGACCGCTAGGCACTCCTTCTGGACTGACGAATAGTTTTTCTCCCTCGGCGTCAGCTTGCGACTCAGGTACGCCACTGGATGTCTGGTGCCTTCTCTCTCCTGCAGCAAGACGACTCCCAGCGCCAGGTCCGACGCATCTGTAGCCACGATGAATGGTTTCTCATAGTCTGGTGCTATTAATATGGGTCCTTGGCACAAGGCTTGCTTCAGTAGATCAAAAGCCTTCTGACATTCATCCGTCCATACCACACGCCCAGAACACTTCTTCTTTGTTAATTCATGCAAGGGGGTTGCTATTTCCCCAAAATTTCTCACAAACTTCCTATAAAATCCAGCCACACCCAGAAATGCCCTTACTTGTTTTTTGGTTAAGGGGGTAGGCCACGCTTGTATTGCCTCCACCTTGCTCCATAAGGGGGTGATTTTCCCACTCCCCAACTTATGTCCTAAATAGATTACTTCCTTTAGTCCAAACTGGCATTTCTTAGCTTTTATTGTGAGGCCTGCTTTTCTTAAAGCCTCCAATACTGTTGTCAGGTGTTGGACATGCTCAGGCACCGACTTGCTAAAAATGGCCACGTCATCGATATAGGCCACTGCAAAATCTGACATGCCTTGCAACACAGTATTGATTAGCCTCTGAAATGAACTTGGTGAGTTCCTTAGTCCCATGGGTAAGGTCACAAACTCATATAACCCATCTGGTGTACTGAAGGCAGTTTTGGCTCTGGATTGCTCGTCTAGTTCCATTTGCCAAAATCCTTTACAGAGATCTAGTGTAGAGATAATGGTTGCTGCCCCCAATAACTCTAACATTCCGTCTACCCAAGGCATAGGATACGCATCTGGGACAGTAATTTTATTGATTAGCCGATAATCAATGCAAAACCTGGTCATTCCATCTTTTTTCAGAACCAGGACAATACTTGAGGCCCAGGGACTGATGGATTCCCTAATCACTCCTAATTCCAGCATCTCTTCCACCTCCTTTTTGATCTCATTCAAAACTTTCCCATTCACACGGTACGGAACAGATCTGATTGGGGCATGATCTCCAGTATCAATGGAATGTATAACTATACTGGTTCGGCCAGGTTTGTTGCTAAAGAGATTCCTATAGGTTTTCAAAACTCTCAGAATCTCTTCTTTTACTTCCTCCTTCACCTCCTCTGACCATTCCACTTGATCTACCCCTCCTTTGTCTTTGCTTTCCTGTACCAAATCTGGGAGTTCAGGCCCACTTCCCTCAGGGAATAAGGTAACTTGCAACACCTGTGCATCCCTGGTATGGTAAGGCTTCAACATATTTACATGAACCACTTTGCTTTTGTTTAATTGGTCTGTGGTGATTACATACGTCAAGCCTTTCTCTGATGGTATATGGTCCTTCCCAGTTAGCCTGTAATTTGTCATGTTTCCTGGGTATGAACGCCATAACCATATCTCCCACATCATACACACGTTCCCTGGCTGTTCTGTCATACCAGTAACGTTGCTTCTCCTGTGCTTGACTCAAATTCTTTTTCACCATCTCCATCATTGATGTTAATTTATTGCGGAATTCCAATACAAAATCTACTACAGATGTTTTGTACTCTCCCAGGGTTCCTTCCCATGAATTTTTTAATAGTTCCAAAGGTCCCCTCACTTTTCTAGTGAACATGAGTTCAAAGGGTGAGAAGCCTGTTGACTCCTGAGGGACTTCTCTGTATGCAAACAAGAAGCATCCCAAACGTTCATCCCAGTCTTGTGGGTGATCTTGAACATAGCTTCTGATCATGCCCTTCAAAACGCCATTGAATCTCTCTGTTAACCCATTAGTGGCGGGATGGTAAGTAGTGGTCTTTAGATGTTTTAGACCACAACATTTCCACATACATTGCATCACTTCTCCCATGAATACACTGCCTTGATCTGTCAGCACTTCATGAGGGAAACCCAGCCTCATAAAGATTTTTAATAAAGCCTCTGCCACTACAGGGGCTTCCACGGATCTTAGTGCTTCTGCGTCTGGGTACCTGGTGGCAAAATCCACCACCACCACTAGATATTTCTTGCCATGCCTTGTGGGTTTGGAAAAAGGGCCCACCAAATCTATCCCCACTCTATAAAAGGGTTGTCCAATTATAGGAAGGGGCTTTAAGGGTGCCTTAGTCTTTACTCCACTTTTTCCCACCTTTTGGCATATTCCACAAGATAGACAGTGTTGTTTTACATCTTTGGAGATGTTTGACCAATAATAGTGTGCTGCCAATCTCCTCTTGGTCTTTTTTATTCCCAGATGTCCTGCACATGGGACATCGTGGGCTACCTCTAGCAATCTGGTTCTGTATTTGCTAGGTACTATCAATTGCTTCACTGGTTCACATTCATCCTTTCTCTCAGCAGGCATCCACAGTCTATATAAAATCCCATTCTCACACACAACTTGATTCCTCAGTTTGTCAGTGAAAGGAATCTGTTGGGTCAGAGCTTGTTCCTTTATCTGCTTCAAACTTATATCTTTTTGCAGCTCTTCCCTGAATTGATCTGCCTCATCATTATCAGAGACCACTTGATACAGTTTGTCTCCTTCAGCAGGCCTGCTAGTGGTTGCTATGGTGACCTGAGGCTGGTTAACAGATTCCACCCTGTTTGTTTCAGCCCCCCTTAATATGGCTTCTTTTTCTCTGCCAATTTGCTGTCTGGTCACTACATAGATCTTTCCTTGGGCGCCCATTACATCTCTTCCCAGTATTACTGGTTCTTGTTGCTGGGTATTAATGCCTACTTTATATCGGCCCTCTCGGCCTCTCCAAGTCATTTCCACCAGGGCCACAGGCAAACTTTCTGGTTGACCCCTCACTCCTTGGATAGTCACAGTTTCCTGAGGTAATATTACCTCAGATTTTATTAAATCTGGCCTCAGTAATGTCTGATAATTTGCCCCTTGTACACTCACTTCCTCTCTCAGACTTGAATCAAGGTCTGTTACTTCTGTCCAGTTTATCTGGCAGAACTGAACCTTTTTCGCTGTTTCTAAAGCCTAGGGCTCTGTTTTCACTGCCCCTGTCTGAGCAGGATTACTAATGGGGTTGGCAACCTCACATTGAAAACGTAGGTGCCCCGGTCTACCACATTTGTAGCATAATTTCTCCTCACTTTTAGGGTACACAGATCCACTCTGGGGTGTCCTGTGCCCTTCAGATTTTACTGGAGGACTCACTCTCTGTGGTACCACATCCCTTCTGCCAGCGTTATATGGTCTGGGTTTAAAATCTCTTGATGTTTTCCCCACCCAGCCAGTTCTGTTGGAGGCGAAGTGATCCGCCATCTCTGCGGCCTCCTGCACCGATGTAGGGGAACGGTCTTTGACCAGGAGCCTTATTTCTGGTGGTAACTGATGGTATAATTGATCCAATATCATGAGGTTTTTCACCTCCTCCACAGACTGAGCTTTTGCACTTGTCAGCCATTTCCCAAATATGTCCATCAGTTTTGCCCCCAGCTCCACAAAAGACCTCCCTGTCTGTATCTGGCAATTTCTGAAAAGCTTTCTAAAATAATCAGGCCCCAGTCTGAATCTTTTAAACACTGCTTCTTTGAATTCAGCATAGGTGACGGGCCTGTCTGAGGGGAAATATTGGTATACCTCAGCCAATTCCCCTTTAATCAGGTTTGATAAATACTGCATGTATTTATCTTCAGGTAGCCCCCACAACTGAGCTGCTTTTTCAAAGGTGCTGAGGTAAATTTGAGGATCTTGACCAGGCTCATAGACAGCAAAGTCCTTTGGAGTAATTTTTATTTTTGCTCCATCTCTGTCCTTTCTTGTTTCATCAGAATGAAACTTCTCTCTTTCAAATTTTAACTTTTCTACTTGTAATTCGGCATCCACTGCTCGTTGCTTCTCCCTCTCCTCAAACCCCATTCTCAACTTCTCAGTTTCCAACTCCCTCTGTTTGTCTTTTTCCTCAGCCTCAAAGACCTGCTGTTTGTCTTTTTCCTCAGCCTCCATCCTCATTCTCTCAGTTTCCATCCTCAACTTCTCTCTCAAGTACTCTATATAAGCGGGATTGCTTAAATATCCTTCTGGGATCTCTTCTCTGACAGGTTGTTTTTGCTGGGCAGTTGCAAATCCTATAAGTGCTACCCTCAATTCATCTACCCCTTTACCCTCGTGAGGTAAATTGAATGTTACGCACTTCTCCACCAGCTCCTCTCTTTTCATTTTTATATATTCAGCCATGGTGTTTGAGTTCACTCACTCTTTGCCACACACTCTTTGCCAGTCACTCTCACAAGTAATCTTGTTTTGTTATTTCTGTTTGCCACACCACTGGTAGGGATTCTCTAGTATTCGTATCTCACTGCTACAGCCAACACCTGTGACGTAGTCTCCTTTGTCACCATGTGTCTTTGGGACTCTCTTTGGTTCGTATCTGGATTCTCTGTTGTTCGTATCCCACCGCTACTGCCACCACCTGTGAGGCGTCCTTCCCTGGCTCTCCCTGTCAGGTTCCTACCTGCGCGTGGCTACTGCCTGTCACTAGGCACCACCAGGGACTCCACCAGTCCGGACTGTCCTCTGAACTCCACCCCCCTCCTTCTTCACTCTCTCCTGGCAAACAACTCTCTAAACCCCACCAAGCAATCCACTCTTTCTCTTCCCCCCCCAGATTCCACTCTCACTCTTCCTTTTATACGTTCAGCCATTTTAAACACTCAGCCAATCATCTCGCATTCTACTGCCCATTCACTCCCCCTCTTTCACTCCACTTACCATGTATCTTCTAAACACCAACACTTACCATATATACATTAATATAGGAACATCACATAGCTCTGTGAGGAAAATAGGGGTCTCTTAACAACTTCAAGCACCCTTAACAAACTACAGTTCCCAGGATTCTTTAAGGGAAGCCATGGCTGTTTAAAATGGCAAGATACTGCTTTAAATGTTTGGTACAGATGGAGCCTCAGTTGAAAATTTATTTATTTATTTGTTGCACTTGTATACCGCCCCATAGCCGAAGCTCTCTGGGCGGTTTACAGCAATCAAAAACATTAAAACAAATATACAATTCAAAACACATTTTAAAATGAAAGCAAATGGTTCCATTCTCCTTCTTGCAACTGCATTGGAGTGGGAATGGTGCTCATCCAGGCTCAATCTCATAGTGTTAACCTGTGGTTTACTGTTATATCCAAATGAGGCCACTCTGGTAATTGGGACAGTTACAGTTATTCCAGGTCAGACCATTGATACATCTAACCCAGCATGATCTACTCAGACTAGTAATTGTTCTCCCACGTTGTCTCAGGACAGGGTCTTTCCCAGGTTTTATGCTTTGTTACTGAGCTATGAGCCCACTTGAGAAGCACAGCTCTCCAGTCCAATAGGACATCAGCCTTCTGAACTGCAGGCAGCATCACCTGCAACAATTAACCAGCCTGCAGTTGGTTCTCCAGACTGCATGCCAGTTCTTGGGTTCCATATTAGAAGTCAGATGTTGTGCTTTGTGTAGTGTCCTCAATACAGCAAGATTGTATGGGTCTAATAATAATGACACATATGCTACACTCAGTGCTTACAAGGGTGCAGTCCCACCTCTTCTGTACTTCTCTGACCTTGATTCCATGCCTTATTCCTTAAGATACTCTGCTCAAGTCTAACTGGGTCTTTGCTGTTAGATTCAAGACTATCCATTGTAACTTTATCCATGTACACAAGTCCTTTCCCTCAACGATAAAAAAATGAGATCACTATAGAAACTGATTGTATGGGGGGGGGTGAGAGAGTGGGGGAGATGGGGGGACCCCTAACAGTCTTCAATTGATTTTTATGTAATCATACACAGACAATGGGAGGTACTGTTGGGGGCTGGGGAGTAGCCCAGTAGAGTAAAGTGTGATGTGATCCCACTGCAACATTTTCCCCAAGTGTAGCGTTTCTCATTTCCCCATATTTCTCATTTTACTTATACAGCAGAAGGTGAAATGGCATTCTGAGGATTAAACCTATTTCTTGTTCCTAGTGATCCCAATATTGGGGTGCAGCATTTGTGCACCCTCAAGTATGTCTCAGATTGCATCCCCATAGATTTTAATGAGAACAATGCACATGCCTTTCCCAACCCCACCATCCATGAAGTCACCATCTGCAGCTTTTATTTTTGCTTCTGTAGAACTAAATATTTGCCACACAAGTATGTTTTTATCCCACTTGCTTACCAAACTAAATTACATTTGCTTAACACAGCCATGCCTGATTATACTTTTAATCTTCTTTACCACATACACCAATTTTCATGCTCCTTGCTGTTGTTTACACTCTTGTGAATCTAACATCCACTCAGTAGAGTAAATGAAAGTAGAATTCAAGGTGAATTTATGGGCCTGTTCACAGGTGGAGGCTTCCCAAGTTCAAACTTACAGGAATAATAAAGGCCAGTGGCTTTGACTTCAATACCTACAATTATAATCACTGGGATCAAACTTCAACCATCTTCTACAGTTGAGAGCTCTGAAAGGATTTGCCAGATCTTTATGACTGGATGAGTTAGAAATATTCTCCAAAATAAATTATCATCTCACTTTTCAAACAATTATTGAAATATATTTACCACTGCACGGCACAGTGCATAGCAACAGGTAAACTGGCTTCTTCCCACCCTGAGGGTGTGTTTTGAGGGATGATGAGGTCCCCAAGGCTGCTGCTGCATACCTGTTGGGGAGAAAAACTTGAGAGAGAGGTGTTTGCATGAGGACCATGTTTGTTCCCCCTTTTTGAGGAGGTGTGGACTTTGTGAGAAATGTTCTCAAAGTGCCCAGTGTTTGTGGAGTATGTTTCCCAAGAACACAGTGCCTTTTCCCCAAGTGCCCTGAGCCCCACTCCCGAGCACAAAGTCCCAACATTGGGAGCCCATCTGACAGCATGCCATGCCCTTTGTGTCAGCAAGTGAAGGGAGGTGAGGCTGGGGCATGCTCAATTTAAATCCTGTTGCTTCTGCCACTTGATTGGGCAGAAGTTACACTGAATCCAGCAAGCTGTTTCAGAGAGATGGAGGTGGGGCCGGCCTGTGAGCCTAGGCCCAATCTGTGAGGATTAGGCCCTCTCCATTGACTTCTATTGTATCTATTTTCTTAGACTGACCTTTTTCCCAGTGTAACTTTTGCATGAGTTGGGACCTGCAGGAGTGCTCTAAACATGAATTAGATATATCCAAGTGCCCTCACCTCGGCTCCTCTCCAACATGCATCTGAAATGCCTCTTTTTGGGGATTTAGGCTGGTCTTGGCTGAGCTGGGACCAGCTGAATCCTAGCTGAGGGACTTACACCAGCGTAGTCCAGCAGAACCAGGACCCAGCCAGCTCAGCCAGAGATCCACTGCATCCAACTCCCCTCAGCCCAATGTAACTGTGAGTTGAATTGTGCCATAAACTGAGAGCTGTTTCACTCCTCACCTCAGCCAAAATTTTACTAATAAGCTTTTGGGAAACCACACTTTTCTCTGTGCAGCCCTGTAGAACTTATCAAGATGAATGGAACCACCATCACATATTGGTCATTTCCCCACTACACCCTGGTTTGGCAGTTCCAGGCATGCAGCAAACCAAGTATGCTTATTGAGACTCTGGTCTTCCACCATGTGTGGCTGGTAGGCTGCTTCCGTCTTGTTAGATCACAAAGAGGGTGGACCTGTCTTAGTGTCTATTTTTTCAGTCTTCAGCATAGAAATAATTCTGGCTCTTAGATGTTTTTGTAAGAATACTGTTGAGCCTCGGCTCTCACTTCAGGAGCAGGAAGGGGGGGGCATAAGTTGCAGGCGCCTCAGCTATCTGAGGGCGTGGAAGAACCAGCAATTATTGAGCCTGAGCAGGACCTTGGAAGGGGAAGCGAGCCGGAACTTGGGCCAATTCCTACTGATAGCGTGATCTCAGAAGCAGAGAGCGCACTGCCCCCAGTTGTCGCAGAGGAGCCGTTGGGGGAAGTTCAGGAGACTCTGCCAACTCCTCCCCAGCCAAGCAGTTCTCAGGATGCCAACAGCGTGACGCAGCCTACTGACCTCGAGCCTACTCCAGAGCAGGTGTCTTCCGATGAACCGTTGGAGACCTGCCTCCCCCCGTCGCCTTGTACCCGCCGCCATGAGAAGCGGACAGGGCAGAGACAGGACTTGCGAAGGAGTCAGAGATTATGCTCGAAAACGTTCCCTACTTAAGCTGACAGTGCATGGGGGGGGTTGCTGAGTCAACTTTCTTCATATGCCGCAGAGCATGCCTAGAGTGTAGTTAGGGATTCTAGTGAGTTAGCACAGGGTTTTCTATGAAGCACCACGCCTTTGATGTATCCATTACTCTAATAAAACGAGATTTACTTGCACCCTCGTCTCAGCTCTGGATGGGACAAATACAAAGGCCTTGAATGCTGGGAGCCAAATTGGTCAAATTTACAACACATATTCTTTAGGTGAAATTTGATGAAAACTCTACTGTTAGTATAACATTTTCAAACAAGTGTGGAAAAAAGTTGGGGTAGCCAAAGATACTGTTGTATTGACATACCTACAGTACTTCTAAAACAGCTGGGAGTTGTCCCTTCTTGTATCCCTTCATCCAAAGGATATAATTCTCCTGTTGCACTATTTTAAATTTTGGTGTTGTCGTTTTCTTTCCTCCATTCCCTCCTCCCCTCTTGGATCTAATTATGTAATCTCTCATTATGTAATCTGAAAAATTCAGGAAGGTGCTCTTAGTGTATTTCCAGTGATAACACGTGATATTATTTGAATAGAGGATGTTTCAAAAACTCCCCATATGTATTCAGAGATGGTGGGTATTCACATGTTACTCTGTACCCAGGTAGAAATCCCCTGTACCTGGGCTCAGCTGCTCTTGAGAAAGAGTCGTACTGGTACCCTGAAGAAAGAATGTGAGGGAGCAATGAGGTTAGACTGGCAAATGTCACACGCACATACCTCCATGCCTTTCTCCAGTGTCAAAGCAACTGGCAGCCATACTCCCTCCCTCCATGAGTTCAGCACCCCATTATCTCCCCCATTTTCAATCTGAAGAAGTACAGTCCAGACATAGCTTTACCACTTCATCAAGAATCAGGTGCTAGTCTCTTCATCCAAAGTGCCAGGAGAGCCAGGGAACTTGCTAACTGAAATTC
Source organism: Rhineura floridana (assembly GCF_030035675.1). NCBI lineage: Eukaryota > Metazoa > Chordata > Lepidosauria > Squamata > Rhineuridae > Rhineura > Rhineura floridana. Next base: position 9,111,330 of record NC_084484.1, on the reverse strand, counting down.
TGACTGTTGGAAAAAGCTCAAACAATTGTTGAGATTTCCCCAGATCATGCCAGCTCCTGCTCCTGTGAAATAAGCCTGCTTAATGAAGCTGAAATGTTTTTATCTTCCATCATTTTTCTCTCTTTAGATTTCAAGTCACCTGGCATATGCCACAACTTTGAATCCAAACCCAAAGGCTCTCAGGATTAGAACTGTAGCCATGAACTGGAATTATCTTGTACGTAATGTACAAATACCTCTGTTTGTCTTAATAACACAACAAATGGTTCACTTTAACAATGCACCACCACCTGTCGCTTGAACATCTCATCTGCAGCACAGTCTCTGTTCATTCTGTATGATGAATAGATTTCAATGACTACAGCAGGAGAAAAGTATGAGACAATACCTTGGAAAATTCTGAACCCAACTATTATGTAAACCAAATCAATTATTAGTCTTCAAACAAAAAGTGAGAGTACTCGGTGCACTTTTTCTGTTAGTATTCAGGAGGAGGGGGAGGGGGAAGCACCAAGGCCACAAATTGCCTGAAATAAAAGAACAGCAGCCACTGGAAAAATAGATGCTTCACAAATAATAGGAAGCATGAACTGAATCACAATCTCAAGTGCAGACAGCAACCAGGTAGATCAATGTCACATATGAGGACCGTGCAGAGTAAAAACGATTACTTTCTAGAATATCATCTTCAGAGAAGGGCCAGTTTACACAACAAACACTGGTGTATGCAAATAAAAACAAAACAAACAATTTACAATCTCTGGGTTGATTAATGGCTTTTGCTTTGTTTTAGCTTCTGGCTGCAGCATTTTAACTTTCTCACTGACTCAGGGCTCAGGGTGAAATCATGAGCCCAGCTTAGACTAACCCAACTTGAAGGGGATAGCCTTAGGGATGCACAAGCATCTCACTTAATGCCCCCCAAAGGGCTTCATTGTAAGGTAAGGGCCTTCTGCAGATACCATCTTATCAGGAGGTCTGTTCTGCACAACATAGGAAGCAGACATTTAGTGTAGTGGCACCTTTAGTGTAGTGGCACCTACCCGCTGGAATTCCCTCTCCTTAAATATTAGTCAGGCGCCATCTCTGTTATCTTTTCGGCACCTACTGAAGACCTTCCTCTTTCAACAAGCCTTTTAAGTAGAGACCTTATCCCAGTCTGTCTGTGTTGCTTTTAGGATGATTTTAAAGCTTTTTTAAAAAGATGTTTTTAAAGATGTTTTGTTTCAATATATTTTAAAGTTGGTTTTTATAATGTTTTAGAGTGTTTGTAGTGTTTTTGTTTGCCACCCTGGGCTTGTACTGGGAGGAGGGGTGGAGTCCCAGGCTATGGTCTGAAGGCACATGAGGCCAGCACCCTGCTGAAGCTAAGCAGGTTCGGGTCTGGTCAGTGCATGGATGGGAGACCTCCTGGAACCATATGTAAGCCACCTTGGGTTTCTATCATGGAAAGAAAGACGGGGTATAAATGTAATAAATAAATAAATAAATATTAAACAAGCAAACAAGGTTATATGGTATAATGCACTTTAACCCCCCAAAAAGAGCAGGTTAAATAATGTAATCTGTAAAGGACCTAAGAAAGACTCAAACTACTGGAAGTCATGTTTTCAAAAAGAAAAAAGCCTGAAATTTGAAAGTACCAGGTTGAATTGTTCAACTCCTGCTCTGAATGTGAGATCCAGAAAACTAACTCTGTTCAGAACTTTGAAAAATGTAGTGGTAAAGTTGACTTAGCTGAGCACTGGCACTTAATCGGTTATTTTAAACATTCTGTATTTCTCTCTCCAGGTTTTCTTCCAAACTGTGCTGCATTTCCTCTCATTCCGAGAGCTCCCCATTGTGAGGCAGAATGCTGTTTGTGTAGGATTAGATAGAGCTCGCTCTGATATAGTTTGGAAAGTTAAATAAAGGTGTCAGGCTTCAGCTCTCCCACCGTTCTCCATGCAGCTTTCGTTGAAGAGGAGGCTAATGAGCATATAGGCTGCAAAGCACAAGACAGAAATATATGTATTTGGTCCCTGCTGCCTGGCCCTTCTCACCTTCCTATTCCCTACCAAGCTCTCACAGTTTTTTCTATGCTGAGAAGCATAATTCATATTTGAAAACATGTTAAAAATAAAGCACACCACAACAACTTTCTTGGCTTGGTCCAGTGTACAGAAACTAGGTACTTTTACTGAATGGCAGGGTTCCCTGTGATCCCATTACTTAGAGCTGTTTCACCCAAACTCAAATGGACACTGCAGCCAATCTTGACTAATCCTGCAACCATCTACCTCACATTTTAGTTTTGTATGTGTACAGCATATTCATGCAGGCAGTGGGAGAGATTTTTTGACCCAAGGACCATATTTGCTCTTAGCTAATCCTTGGGGGGCGGGACGGGCAAGGTTGAACAAGGACAAGACCAAAGTCAGTGTGGCAAAAGTGGGCATGACCACCCCCACACAAACCGTACGCACCTTAACACAGACATCACAGACACATACCCTTAACAAACACCATTAGCACACATAAACACCACCCATCCTGCCTCCTTCACATTCAAGAGGAAAGCCTTCCCTTTGCCCCCAACTGTGGTGACACCTCTGGGGAGAGGATAGGCTTGTGGGGTTGGGAAATGTAGATGTTCAGTCCAGGTCTCTCATTAGAGAGTGCACAGGGTGTGCAGTAGCCAGGCTGTTTCTTATCGAATCCACAGGATTCCTGAATGCCCTGGGGGAGTTCCCAGTAGATAGAGCAGGTGACTCTGTTGTCATGCCTTTTCTGCCATTGTGGAGCCTAGTTTGTACCTTGGTACACCAGTGAACCAAGGGCAATGAAACAAGACTGGACAACGGCTAGAGTGCAAGTGGTCTGAGGCTGATTGGCCATGAGTAAAACATCATAATCGTGCCTACTGTGTGGTAGTGAGGGCGGTGATGAAGGCCCACTTCTCTGCCTCCATTGCTTCCTTAAGTAGCTGTCCAGTGGAGCTTTTTCCATATTGTAAGGGATCTGTTGACATCAACTCCAGGAAATGGAGTTTTAGACCCTTCAGAGGCCCACTGTGAATTGTTTGTAAGGCACTTTGAGGGTAAAGTTGCTCGCCTCCATAGCAATCTTGATGCCCCATCCACATTTACTGTAGTCCCCAGTGAGGTGTCCAGTGCAACGTCTGCTGCTACTTCTTGTGATAGATTTCAGTTGATGTGGCCTGATGACATGGACAAGGTGCTTGTAACAGTGTGACCAGCAGTGTCCTCTTGATCCTTGTCCTTCTTGGCTTATTAAAGCTGCTGAAGGGACATGACTGAGTGGATCCAAGGTGTGGTCAACATGTCTTTGTGGGAGGGAGTGGTCCCAGCCGCCCTTAAATAGGTGGTGATCTGACTGCTCCTAAAAAAGCTCACCCTGGACCCATTGGTTTGTGACAACTACTGCCTTGCTGCAAATACCCCCTTTGGGGGGGGAAGGTGATTGAGAGGGTTGTGACACAGCAATTGCAAGTACACTTGGATGAAACAGATTATCTTGACCCATTCCAATCTGGGTTCAGGTCTGGATATGGGACTGAGTCAGCTTTGGTCACCCTGATGGATGACCTTTATCGGGAGAAGGACAGGTAGAGAGTGACCCTGTTATTCTTACTTGATCTCTCAGCAGCTTTTCATGCTTTTGATGGTGGTATCCTTCTGAGCTAACTTGGTGAGATGGGTATCGGAAGCACTGTTTTACAGTGGTTCTGATCCTACCTCCAGGATCATTTTCAGAGAATAGCATTGGGTGACTGTCTTATGGCCCCTCTGGCAGTTGTTCTGTGAGGTGCCACATGGTACCATCTTGCCTCCAATGTTGTTTACCATCTATATCAAGCCTTTGGAAAACGTCAGCAGGAGCATTGTGGCGAGATGTCAGCAGTATGCTGATGATACCCAGCTCTGTTTCTCTGTAGCATCTGAATCGGGAGAGGCTACGCAAGACCTGGACTGGTGCCTGGCCTCAGTGGTGGCCTGAATGAGGGCCAATAAACTGAGTCTGAATCCTAGCAAGACAGAGGCACTGTGGGTTGGTGGTTCTCGAGTTCAGATAATTGGTCAGTTGCCTGCTTAGGATGGGGTCATACTCCTTCTGAAAGAGCAGGTTCATAATCTGGGGGTGCTCCTCAAGCCATCTTTTTTGCTAGAAGCCCAGATGACCTCAGTGGCTAGGAGTACCTTTTATCAGCTTTGGCTGATAAGACAGCTGCAGCCATTTCTGGACCAGGATAGCCTGACCATTGTTGTCCATGCACTGATGTCCTCCAGGCTGGATTACTATATTGCACTCTCTGTGGGGCTGCCCTTGAGGTTGGGCCAGAAGGTGCAGCTGGTGCAAAATGTGGTGGCACAACTGCACATTGGGGCAGGGTATAGCCAACATGTCACCCCACTGCTGATTGCACTCACTTCCTCTTAGTTACCAGGCCAAGTTCAAGGTTCTGGCTTTGGTGTACAAAGCCCTATACAGCTTGGGACCAGGATACCTGAAAGATTGTCTTACCCCTTATATACCCAGTTGATCATTATGCTGTACAGGTGAGGGCCTTCTGCAGATACCATCTTATCAGGAGGTCTGTTCTCCACAACATAGGAAGTGGACCTTTAGTGTTGTGGCTCCGACCCTTTCAAATTCCCTCCCTTTAAATATTAGACAAGCACCATCTCTGTTATCTTTTTGATGCCTGCAGAATACCTTCCTCTTTCAACAAGCCTTTTAAGTAGAGGCCTTATTCCCAGGGCCGGTGCCAGACATGCTGGGGCCCTTGGGCACCAGCTTGCCCTGGGCCCCGGCACATGCATGTGCCTACCTGTGTCTCACAGGGAGGGAGCTTCTTCCACCTGCCCGTTCACTGGCTCCATCTCTCCTGTCTTTTGCGGCTGCATGGGCTGCTAGGTACACTCATCGCTGCCATCAACCAAGATGGTGCTGGAGGCTTCAGCCCCTTAGGGAAACCTTGGCCACCATCTTGTGTAATGGCAGTCCTGCGCGCACAGCCTGCGCAGCTGCAAAATACAGGAGAGATGGGAAGGTAGAGCCAGCAAATGTGTGGGTGGAAGAAGCTCCCTCCCTGTGATCTGTGGCAGCTATTCTGCTGCGGATCAAGGAAAAGGTGTGCTACTCCTCCCCCACCCTATCAAGAGGCCCCCCAGGGGCCTCTGTGGCTCCAGGAGCCCTCGGCCAGAGCCCGACCTGGCGGCCCTTTGGGACTGGCCCTGCTTATCTTAATCTACGTCTGTGTTGGAGTTGGTCCTTAAGATGTTTTTAAAGCCTTTTTTAAATAGGGTTTTCTAAAGATGTTTTGTTTTAATCATTTTAAAGTCTGTTTTTAAGATGTAGTAGAGCGTTTGTAGTGTTTTGTTAGCCATTCTGGGTTCCTTCTAGGAGGAAGGGCAGGATATAAATTTAATACATACATAAATAAGCAAGCCAGCCAGCCTGCTCACCTAAAATTGGATTCTACCCACAGAGTTTCCTCTTCTCCCCACCTATTCTACTTTGCACGTCCTGAATTTAGAATGAGTGGATTTTTGCATTCACTTCAGTATGAAGCTCTGTATAGTCTTGGGAAAGGATTTTACATGCTTTCATTGGTTCCAGCCTGATACACCTAAACAAAATTCACCCAATCCCCATCTTTATGCTTCAGCTGTTTTTTTCAATAATCCCTTATTTGGTTCTCTTTTTCTTTCCTAGTTGTTGACTTCCTTCTTGCTTTGCAATTTACAGAACAAGTCGTAATCTTTTCAGATTACAAATAATATATACCAAACTACGTATAAATTCAACCTAAATCACATCAAATGGTTGCATAAGCAATATAATTTTCTTAAACTTCTAAGAAGACAGCATTTTCACTGGAATGAAGTAAACATCTCTAAACCATTTTTAAAAGGCAAATAGCCCCTCAAATAAACATTGGATGTTCTTCAAGTATGTTTTGCACCCTCTAAGTTTTATTTCACATTAATATTACAGGAGCAGAAATTGTCATAACACTGCATTATAATTGAAATTCAACAGTCACATGAACGATTATATGGAGTTTGCTGGTTATGCATGAAGAATAATAGCGTGATACATAGGAATCTGTGAAACATGTCTCTATAATTCCAGGGAGTTTTTTGTTTTTGTCCCACTCCTCCATAGTTGTAGACATCCACAAAAACTCCACAATGTGTCTCAGATACCTGAGATAACTCAGATGCATATTAGAATTGACATCCACATGTCCATTGCTTTCAACAGGCCCAGCATTCAAATGTGCATTTGAATGCACATCCCCATTCATACACACACATACGGGCACACACGCACACACACAATTTATACTTAATTTGAGCACCTTAAATTGGGCCTGGAAATGAAATGGCAAACAATGCAGCTTATGAGAGATCTAAATAGAACCCTAGCCATTAATCTCACCGTTGCATTTTGGACCAATTGAACTTTCCGAGTCAGTGCCCCTCTAACATCCTAACATAAAGCAAATCAGATCAAATATCAGTATGGGATAATTTCTGCAACAGCAGAATTACAATATCTGCATTAGAAATGGAAATTACTAAATGATCATAACCAGTGCATTTTTGGTAAAAAAAAAAAAAAAAGATCTTGATAAAAGTGTTGTGGGTGCCAGCACAAAATGGCTGCTGTGGCCAGCAAAAGATGAGGTGTCAGTACTCTGAACTGGTGAGTACTGTCACAAAAATCCCACCCAATCATAGCATCCCAACATATGCTCTTAGAAGCATAACAGAGCCATGTCATAGCTGTGTTCAGTGTGTACAAATGCCGATATACTAAAGAGGGTCCTAAACATGCCTATCTCAAGTGTCAAAGACCAGGGTGAAGAGGTGTCAGCATATGACAAAAAATGCATAATGAAGGTGCCAAATGTACTTTTGTGGGGAGGGAATTCCACAGCTTAGGGTCTGCCACAGAGAATGCCCTCTCCTGGGCCACCTCACCCCAAACTTCTGTGGATGGTGGAACTACCAAGAGGGCCCCCTTTGCTTATCTTAACAGCCAAGAGGGTCTGAAGAGAAATAGGCAGCCTTTCAGGTATTTGGGCCTAAGTCATTTAGGGCTTTAAAAATAAATGGGCCTGGAAACAAAACGGCAAACAATGCAGCTGTTCTAAATATATAAACAATGCAGCTATATGAGATTGACTGTAAACGGAGCCCCAGCCAATAATCTCATCACTGCATTTTGGATCAGTTGAAATTTCCTAGTCATCTTCAAGGGCAGGCCCATGTAGAGTGCATTGCAATAATCCCATCTGAAAGTTACCAGAGCATGCAGAACTGTGGCCAAGTCACCACTGTCCAAAAGGAGCCACAGCTGGAAAAAGACACTCCTAGCCACTGAGTCCACCTGAGCCTCTAGTGACAAGGTTGAATCCAGGAACAACCCCAAGCTACGGACCTGATCCTTCCAGGGGAGTGGAACTCTATTCAGAACAGGCCATCCCCATCTCTCAGATTTGAGAACTGAGGACACGTCTTTTCAGGATTCAGCTTCAGTTTATTGGTCCACATCCAAATAAGGAAATCTGCTGCCTGCTTTAAGGAGTCTGATCATTTCTATTATGTCTTTCTTTTCTTTTTGTAAATAAAGCGAATATTACAAAGACATCTTAAGTTTCTGATTTTTTTTCATCCAAATGGGACAAGCAAGCAACAATATACTGTATCAATGACCTATGTAGCTAAAATAAACAGTACACTTAGCCAATGATCTGTCTCCTCAGTAGCCAACATGGAGTCCAAGACAATTTATTTTCTCTTGTTCATTTCCAGCTTGTGGCAATTTAAAGTTAAAGGGAACCCTGAACATGATGATTTCTTACTTCTCCATTATAGTCATTTGGGCTATCTACTATATTTCACTCACATGTATTATCTCATTAAGATTAATGACATTCCATGCATGTGACAGCAAGAACTTCATGACTGAATCTTGGCTACTTCCAGGTATGGATGAATTTCCTGGGTCTGATCGATTATTACTTTAGATCTCCTAGATTAATTCTTGATTGACATCTAGGTGTGTAGAGGCATCCAAGCCAGCTATGCCACGGGCCCTCCCTGCCACTCCACAGAGTCATCCAGAGTGGGAGGGATTCTGGAGATGCAGAAGCCACAAGGCACTGGCACTCAATTATACTGAGAACCTTTTGGAAGGGTCTGTTCCCTTTTAAATCTTTAGCCCTATTTAAACATGGCCACAATGAAAGGGATGCTGCTGCAGATAATCTTTCAGGTAAGAAGTGTCATCTGTTTGTAGTTGGTCTTGCTAGCAAGAAATAGAAAAACTGCATGAACCAGACATCACTTCTGACTTGAATTTTGATTAGCATGAAGCTTCTTATAGTCAATTGACACATGAAAAATTATTCCCTAGAGGTTATATTTTGAAAGTTTAAGGAGTGAGTAATAAATAAGTTAACATTTGCAGGCTCTTTGCAGGCAGCTCCAGATCATGATAAGGCCAAAGGTTGCTGAATAAATCTTCAGTTCTCAATAAATCAAAGTTTTAGTGAGATGATACCATATTTAGAATCAAGAGGTTCTCGGCAACAAGAACTAGACAGAGAGCGGGGGAAACCACAGAGTTTGATCAAGCATCACATTCTATGATTGAGAGGGTGAAGCCACTCCCAGGGCTAACTCCACTCCCAGGAGAACACAATCCAACAGCCACAAAGACACAGCAACGGGACAACTTTCAATCTGAAGCTGTATTTCCTGGGCACTAGGAATAGGATTCTTGCCATGAAATAGACATCTCTCATATCATGCCAGTGTGGTGACAAGTTGAATGCATCAGCCAGAACAAGGCTATAGAAGGTTGTGTAAGGATTCTAGCCTGGTCCACACGTCACAGAATCAGGTGGCAAAAAACTTGCAAAGGCGAGTGTCACAGGATTCCCTACATTAAAATATAAATAACCTCTGTGCAAGTTAAAAATTAATCCATCAGTTCAGTCCCCACTGAGCTAATTTCTGCTTGCAGAGTGTTTTTTGTTATTAAAAACACAAAAACAAAAACGTTGGAAGGATTTAGAAATGTGATCCACGAAACTCCTCCCTGCAATCTGAAGTAGTGTCATCCATTCTTACCACCACATTATACTGCATGGGGAGGTCAGACATTCCTGGTTCCAAAGGCACAAGCATAGACACCTTGAAGGGAATCCAAGAACTGCTGCAGCTGAAGCAAATTCATCCAAGTTGCCTTAACAAGGTCCTAGAGCAACTGGGTGAATTTGATAAGAGCTAGGTTGGATAGCCCCCATCCCCTGAATGCTGCTTCGTGGCCTCTTCAAGAGCTGGTGTCTCCTGTTGCAGCCGTTGGCTCTTTCAGGGTGAGGGAATTTTCAGCAGTGGGAATCTCTCTTCATGGCTGTCTTGACACCCTGAAGAGTATGGGGATCAGCCATCTAAGTCTGATGGCAGACGTGTCTTCTTGGTGCTCAGGGGAGGCTCTGGTGTCCACAGACCCACACAGGATGGACCAGGGAGCGAATTGGTCTTCTCCTGGGGAGTCCTGATCTGGGCCATAACACCCAGTTCCACCCTGATGGCCCTTCCTGATATTAGGCTGGCCCTACGATCATCCCAATCCAGAAAAGGTCCAGTAAATTATTTTGTGATGCTAATTGATATTCCATTCAATGCAGACTTCTATGCAAATCCACAATGGCCAACTTTCTAGGCAAACATTACAAACTTCAGTGTTAGTTCCTGTAGCCTAGAGTACTTTTTCCACTATAGACCATCTCAGATAGGTCAACAGTTGCAGCTGTGTGAGGAAGGCAGCACCACCAACCAAGCCATTCTACTTAAGCAGCCTGCTGCTTTGGAGGCTGTCAGAGGGTCATACCAAAGAGAACCACTTGCTTGGCACTAAGAACAGAAACAGCTTAGTGTCAAACGATGTACGATGCTCAATGTGTAGCAGCTGCTAGGTTTCCTCTTTTTCTTAAAGACAGCTCTGGGGAGGTGGCTATTGTTATTGGGATCACAGACTGCAGGTGGTTTATCCCTTCCCTCCCCAGCTGTGCCTTCCCCAAAAATCACTCCCAGGTATGACTAAGAGGTTTAGTATTGCATCATAGCCATGTGCAGGGGCAGGGGGAATGAATGAATGAATGGATCTTTATTTTTACCCCACCCTTTTTCCAAAGCTGGAACTCAGGGCGGCTTACAGATAAAAACTACATATGGTTAAAAGCATACAAAAATATACAATTAAAATACAATTAAACTACAATTGGGAGGAGGGTTGACTTTCTGGGTGGTCACAGCAGGAGTGGGAAAGGATAAACTTTATTTTCCCACCTGTTGCAATCCCAATAGCAGTTGCCCAAGACTGTTATCTGAAGAAAAACAAGAGACATCGCTTTACACCTAGTGTAACATGGAGTTTAGCATTTTGTATCCCTCTAGCAACCTCATTCCATTTTACTGCCCAGGTTAAAACCAAGGAATTGCAAGGCACATTTCTTCCTCGGAAAACAGTACTCATTGCCTGAAAACAGTCCTCCTGCCCCACGTTTAACCACTGGCATCAAATTAAGATACAAGTTTTGACTTGTGCCTTCCAGGGACAGGCAGTTGGAGTAGAAAATGTTTGGGAGTGCCTGAGACAGAGATTTAGTGGTCGGTCCACTGGTCACCTCAGAGTTGCTTGACTCTAGTAAACCTTGACTGAACTTGTACACACATGAATAGTAAGCAAGCCCTTGCTTTTGATCAGTGCATTCCACTGACAAGATTTTACTTGTCAAAGCTGTCTAAATGGTTTTATTTGACACAATGTGGGAGTTAATTAGAGGCACAAGTTATTTATACAAATTAGCAAAAACCCAAACTGAAAGAGTGATTAGATTTATTTGATTTGAAAGTTTCATTGTAGATGCCTGGAGAGATGCCAAGGACAGATAACCTCCCACTGAGAGACAAACCTCAGCTTGTTATCTGCAGTGAAGGAGTTCTCAACACTTTGCAGGTTGTTTCATCCTCATTAGAGCAGATGCATGAAATGCTACTAGGAATTTTGGTAAAATTCTGCAGCTTCTCCCTCCTCGTTCTGTCCTGGCTCTTGACTCTGGATGGAGGGAAAAGATTTTTAAAGTCAAACTGGGCATCAAATTATTCCTCAATTTATGGGTTTTGTTGTCTTGTTTTCCAAGAGCTTCTGCAGCTTTTCCCAGTAACATTTGTATACTACAAATTGTTATCAATGACATCTTCAATCTAAACACCTAAAATGTGTGTTCATTTTAACTTCTGTATCAATGAAGTGAAGATGGTAGCTATCAACATTCATTGTTTGACGGTTAATCCTCTCTTCGTTGTCTCTTAAAGGAATATATTCATAACTTCATTCAGGTAGACATTAATATACCTCAGATACCGTCATGATCACAGCTTTTTTAAAAAAAACCTGTGCGTGCATTACTTTGTTAATAAATGCAAACAGAGAAAATTATATATTAGACTTTTTTATTTCAGTACATTTTAGAGCAAAATCATTATATTGAAAACTTAAGAAAACTAACTAAAAAGACCTCTCTCTCTCTCTCTCTCTCTCACACACACACACACACTCACATACAGTGAGTACAAGATAAATTTCATTATAGTTTTTGTAATGAAAAAATGTTACTCTGAACTGTTAATTTTATTTTATAGTATTTCTGCTTATCTTTCTAATAAAACGTATGCATTGAAATAAATGGCTAATTTTAATTTCATCCTATCTATGCTTATTACGTATTATTAAATTAATTCACATCCCTATGGAGTAGGCTAAGCAGAGAGTGACTCTCTCCCTGCACTTTTAAATATGGAATTTGGGTGAATATGATCAGAAACAGAAGACATAGGGTGACTGAGGACCATGTTGGTGAAGGCTGCCCTGGGCAATCACCCTAACACAGCCTTGCTCAATATAAAAAGGAAATATTAAAATCTTTAGTAATAGTCACATTTTAAATAAAAACATAAACTGTCTATCCTTCTCTTCAATGGAAAAAAGTGCTTGAATTGCTTCCTCTTCTGTACGAGAAATAAATGAAAAACTTGATAGGTATGGTGAATTGAAGATGAGAAATGAGAATACTGAATAAAACTTGTGTAATTTCAAATTTTAGTTTTCTTTATCAAGGTCCTAGGCTAGAACCATTAGGCTTTACTACCTGCCCCAATGGAGAGGAGAGCTAGGTACAAAGGAGACAGATAAGAAATATAACAATGAGTGTTAATGGCTCCATTAACACCTCAGTAATGCAGAGTTCTAGCACACACAAAAAACTGTTAGATTAATTTTTTGTCTGCTACAAAAAAAATCTGTATTGCAAATATCACTAACAGTCACGCCAAGCTTGATTGGCTCACAAACATTAATGAACATGCAAACACCTCAGAATGAAACTCTATGTTCATGAAAATCATTTCAATCCCTAGAGGGGCATGGGGGAAGGAGGAAGAATAATTTTTTTAAAAAAAGTTGTGATTGCTGTGTGATGATGGTGGATCCAGCGATACCAATTTTTGGTTGTTTAACTCCAAACAGATAAAATGTAAGGACAAAAACTCAGCAGTGGTTCAGTTTTCAATTTTCAAAGTGACATCACATAGCTAAAAAAATCAATTGCACAAGCCTTGTTTAATTGCTGGGGGCGGGGGGGATTTAGTTGACTGTCCTCGGACAGTAAACCTGAGGCAAGAGACCTACTTGATGGGCAATTATCTACCTCATGTATATTTGAATAAAAAACACAGACCATCTGTAGAAAGAACGAAAACATTGGTAAAAAGAATGAAGTCTATAACATTATTTTACAGACACAGACCAAAGTGAAATGGTAAAAGCAGACGATAGCAGAAAACAAACTAACACAAACCATAACCATGTGCCAGTTGAGCAAAATGACAACCAAACTGGCACCAATACGTGAACTACATCCATATTCTTGCCATCCCTTCCCTTCCCCTGTTCATCTGTGCGCATTCCCAACCTATCCAGGGCTCAAGTATATTTTCAAGATCAGCATACATGATCTAGATAGGCCCACTGATGGAAAGTGAGGAATGGAGCAACTTGGGTTAGTCTGATTCATCCTACAAGACAAATTCCCTCAGTTTCCCTTCTGTGCCATTATTTTGGATATTTCCTCTATTTGAATACACTTTCTTTGATAGCAGCTAAAAAGACAGATTTTAAATTGAAGATTAAGGCTTATTTAACACTGATGTTCCAGCTTCATTGTCTGTTGAATGATGATCTGCTTGATTTGTTGTCAAGGACGCTCTGCCTTGAAAGGAGACAGAAGTACAATGGAAAAGGATTCAGTCGTGGTAAATAACTTTGTAAGCATTTTATTTGGTATTCAAAACAAAAATATTTTAAAATATCAATGCAGTTAAAGAACTAGGTTCTTTACTGTGAGCTTTGTTCTGGTTAATTTAGTTATGGTACTTTTACTTGTGTTGATTGAGATGCTTGATCTCATTTATAACTACTTTGTTTTCACAGATGAATTCTAATGTAAAATCATTTAGAACATTCATTAAAGTTTATCATATTATTCCAAGACACACATACTTATTTTTTAAAAAAGGAAGGCTCATATGTTTGTTTTAATTAGTCATTTTCATTTTATAGATACTTCCAATTCCATATTTTGTTAAATGGAATTTTGTTCCAACATTTGAAATTAATCTTCCATGAATCACCATCAAAGTTACTCAGCATCAAAATCTGCACTTTTTTGGTGGTGGTGGTGAGATTAGAATTTTTAAATGTGAATTTTTAAATATGCATTTTCAACTCTACAGTCCAAATTATGTTTAGCTCTTAGGCAGGTCTGTACAGCCTGGAAGACAATTGTGCCACCCACCTCCACTCCCCCTGGATGAATAATATCTCTAATTTGTGGCCCTCTTCCATATCTCTGCGAGAACATCTTAGGTCAACCCAACCCAATCAAAAATACAGAGAGGATAAGAGAAGGAAAGCATTACTATATCAGTGTTTTCCTCCTCTCACTGGCTTAAGAGTTGCATGGTGCAGGTAACACTAGTTTTTCCAGCTTCCCATGTTGCATGACCTATCTGTATGAAACTGTTTCACTGGTTTCAATTGCCGGGAGAGCAAAAGCCTTGTTGTTGTGAAACCCAGGAGTAGCAATAAAAGCAAGGGGCAAAAAGAGAGACTGAAGGAAGAAAAAAGCTGTGACAGGAAGTTTGTGATCACTTGGACAATAGAAAATACAACTGGTAGACTGTTGGGACCTGGGAGGTGAATATTTCTGGCACTAGGGGCAGGCAGCTGCTATGCAGCTGCGATGGAATGAGAACACCTAGGGCTGGCTTCTGCCCTATGATCCAATGCAAGCACACAAAGAGGAGGTGGCGGAGGAAGTGCAAGAGAAACTGTGGTGGTGGCAGCTGCTCCAAAAAAAAAGGATGTGGCAAATGACTGAGAGCAGCATCTAATCAGCTGCTTTCACTCTCATTTGAGATACGCTGATAAGTGGGGCTAGTTATTCAAACAGCTGCATCCTTGCTAGCAGCTTTTGTCTCCCACCTCAGAAGCTGCAGGCCAGATGGAGAAACCCCACAGGCTGCACTCAACCCATGGGCTAGAAAGTTCTCCATGCCTATGCTACGTTGGACTTTTGTTCTCTTCATTTTCATTTGGAGCAGAGTCACGCTCTGCTCCTGCCAAACACATGCAGAGCAGAAAGGGCAAAAAATGGTGCTATACTAGTGATGTGCACCAAACCACAGAATATCTGATTAAGCAATACCATTAAGTTATCTCCAATTAATTTCAGTAAGTCTACTCAGATTATGCCTACAGCCATACTACCCTGAACACCCCTGATCTCATCTGATCTTGGAAGCTAAGCAGGGTCAGGTCTGGTTAGTAGTTGGATGGGAGACAGCCTGGGAATACAGGGTGCCGTAGACTTAGAGGAAGGCAATGGTAAACCACCTCTGAATACCTTTTACCATGAAAACCCTATGAATATATCCAAAGAAGATCCACAGGGTAGCCATAAGTCATAATTGATTTGAAGGCATATAACAACAAACTCAGACTATGACTTAGTTGGATACAACCCATACACCCAAGGCAAGAGTAAGAAATAGCAGACATTGCTAAAAGGGAAACAA
The DNA here is from genome assembly GCF_030035675.1 of Rhineura floridana. NCBI lineage: Eukaryota > Metazoa > Chordata > Lepidosauria > Squamata > Rhineuridae > Rhineura > Rhineura floridana. The sequence continues at coordinate 9,096,112 of NC_084484.1, read as the reverse complement.
TGGGTAGAGTCACACTTGCAGTTGTGCTGGCTTCGGTACATCTCCACCTCCATTTTCTGAATGCAGGGACACACAAAGCTAGCAAAACTCTGCCTCCTTTTACTTGATGTTGGCTTCCAACAAACTTCAGAACTGATTGCACAACAACAGCATTGCTTTTCCAGGTGTGCCCAATGAAAATGCTTTGCTGGAGGCTCAGGCAGACAGGGATTGGCCCAACACTTTACTATGGTTGGTCCTAATCAGCAGCAGGGAAGGAAGATGTGACCATTCATGGGCTGAGATGTTTCAAAACACATCCATAGAAAATGGTCTGGCTGCTTTTGAAGCAACTAGTATGTCTGCAGCCACTATTTGATCTACCTTCACCTGGGGTGGGGGCATATGGGAGAGAGAGAGAATGGCATGGGGAGAGGCTGGAGTGGGTTTTTTCTCTAGTGTCATTTGACAATGGCTTCTTCTCAGGCAAGCTATTTTTCTCTTACAAATGTTGATAGAGGCTTTGCAAATCTTTGTTTAAATCCCACAAGAAAAAGGTCCTCTATTTTTGTCTGAAACTTTGAAGAAATGAATCACACAGAAATTTCTTCAACATAAAATAACTGGTGAACTAGGCTTTAAGTTCACATATACACTGAAAACAAAATAGAGACAGGAGCATCAACAATAGTCTTTTTATCTGTATAGAAATAGTGTGATTAAGGATTCAGAAGATATTCTGGTCTTACTAAAATTCTAAGCTTGGAGACCAATGCCAATACCCTTCAACAGAAGCAAACACTGGTTTCTGTAACTCCTCTTGAGGATTGGACACAAATCCATTTAAGCAAATATTTATATATGAATTATATATATGAATTAAACTAAATTAAACCAACATGAACATAATGGCAGGTGGCCCTGCACTCATTATGGCATTTGTTTGGGCAAAATTACTTCCATAAGCATACAATAAAGATAGATGACTTGGGAACACTAGCCAATTGGCAAGAGCTTAAACAGAAATGCTAAAGGTACAGAATAGCAGGACAGACATGTGATGGAGACTCATGGGAACAATAGAGGGAGTTTATGTAAGGTTTCCATTCATGAAGAATTCTGTTTATGGTGCCTCATCGACCAAGGGCGCTTTTGAAATAAAAGACTACTGACCTGGAACCAAAATCCAATGCCTACTGAGATTTGTTGCTCTATAAGGTGGATTCCATTAAACACCACAGACTATTCGAAAGACATTTCTTATCACAAGGCCAAGTGATTTTTTACAGGCCCATGACCACACAAGATATCAGTGGGCAGGCAAGCTTTTTATGATCTAAGGAACAACGCTAAATGAAAAGTTATATCTGAGCTGGCAGCTTTCCCATATTATTGATGGTTGCTCCCAGTATGGGGAGGAAGGTGTAATGACACTCCATTTTCGCCAGTGGAATACCAGGTGTTCCAATTCAAGAGAGTCCAACGTACTCCTTCAGTCTCAGTAGCCATGTGTCAAGAGCTGTCAGGGCCTGAACTGGAAGTCTTTGGGTTTGTTTGCAACTAACACAAACAGTGAGCCTCTCAGTTACATCTACCCAGGCAGTATAGTATCCTCAGGCCCTGTACTGACTCCTCCCATCTGGGTTGGCCACTGGATCCTCCTGGACAGGAGGGGCCATGGGGGGGAGGGCAATTGAGGCAAATGGCCTGGGGCATATACTTTTCATGCTGCAAAATGTTCCCCATGGTGGCAGCCTCACTGCATGAGAGCAGGTCCCAAATGCCAAACACCACCTGACTGGGGGTTTATCCATATGAGAGCATAGCTTCTTGCTAAAGATGCTGTTTTTACCTCCATTTTCTGTTTGTACTGTCCACAGTAAGAGCTCAGTGCTAGCTGCAAACACAGCATTTTCTAGTCACACTTGAGGGGAAGCATCAATCATGCACTTTCCTAAAGACTATGCCCTCTAATTTAACATTTCCACTCCCTCTACGTGGCAACTGAGCATGCTCAGTTTGTTCTACCAGTACATTTTATTTAAAAAACAAAACAAACCGGAAGTGCAATTATTTGCATTTTCACTGGTACAATACAGCTAAAATACAAATCTTTGTTTCAGCAGTGTTATGCTTTTGTGCACAAGTTAGGGGGGGGGGAAGAAAATAATGGCTCTGTCTGCAGCAACATAAAAATGCTAGCAGAATGGGGGAGACCAGCCGGAAGTTGCTTCTCAGCCCTCAGGAAACAAAATGAATGAAGGGTGGGCGTGAATGAAGGGGGTGGGCGTGGAGAGGGGAACGATTGACACACCCACCTAAAAGCACCAGAGCAAAGCATCTGCAAGCCTTAGAGATATGGAGCGAAGATTTTTTTCCTTCCCTTTTCAGATTATCAGAGGATTGGGTTAGTACAGATTTACAGTGGGAAAACTGCATGATAGCTTCTGTTTGCCAGTAATGTCATGTGAACCATGTGAATTAAAAGGGGATGCAAGTTGCACCAGACACACAGATAAGCCCTGGAAGCTGAGTGGAACCAATGTGTTCACACAGAAGCCCTTTTGCAGCTTCAAGAAAGGCAGGTGGAGGAGGAATGCATCTGCCTTCAAAAGGCAACTGGTGGTGACAGCACAAAGTCACTGTGTGCGTGTGTGTGAGGTTTAATCTCACCTCCCTATGTTTGTTTTAATTACATTTTCAACTGCAAGAATGTGGGGCAAACATGTCCATTATTTAAATTCAGTTTGGGACCCCCAGCTCTTGAATTCAGCTAGTTCACTAATGTTTATTTGCTTAAAACAGGAATGGAGAATCAGGTACCTTCCAGGTGTTGTGAGACTTCCAACTCCCATCAGCCATAGACAGTATGGCCAATGATCAGAACAAGAGGAATTACATCCCAGCAGCACATGGAGGGCCACAGGTTCACGACTTCCTTAAAACCAAAATCATTCCAAGTAATCTCAAACAAGCAACATTATACTAAAAGAGCTGCATGTTGTTAACACTGAAAGTAATTTCTAAGCCCTATACCCTCTGCTCTTTTCTGTTTCTTTTCGGGGGACTGGGGGAGATCCTCACTAAAATGTAGCAACCTGGAACTTTTTAATGCTACATTTTTAATTTATTTATTAATAATATGTTAAAAGACTGGAGAATCTCATTTGATACAACTCTACATTTTGCTATTAGCAAATCTATTGTACAAAGCAAGTGCTTAAAGTGCATGTCCCAAAAACAGCTGGTCCCAAATGTCCTAAAGTTTTTTTACTGGCGTAGGTGAGGTACTTACAGTGGTAAACATTGAACAAGTTCTTGTTAAGCTCTGCTCAAGCACCAAGGTCTTCCTGAACTCTAGCATGTTCCTTCTGGTACATTTTGGGTGTACTTTGGTCCTGGCTTGTGGCTTGCTTCTTGATCTTGCCTCCTACTTCGGTCTTGGCTATTAGCTTCATCCTATGACTCCTAGTTACTGACTCACTTCATATTGCTGCCCATGGACTAGCCCTGAAACCATGGGAAACAGTTTATTTCAGTATCACAGCACAGGCACATGTTGTCCCAAATGTGGATTAGAAATGTTGTGGCACAAGCTGAATTCAATGCATAACTTCAGGTGCATACAAGCAGAAGACCACACAGTGCTCAAGGGATCTCTCCCACTCTGATGTTGTACATTGCCCTAAACATTTCACTGGCTTTACTGAGATCTTTTTCTCTTTCCTTTATATTATCTAAGATTAGAAGTGACATTGGGTCGGTCCCCAGGAGTGGTGTTCTAGAGAACTGACGTAGTCCCTGGGGCTACTTAAACTGTAACCACTGAGAAGATGGAGGGAGGGAATGAAGGCAGCAGATGAGAAGAGCCAGACAAACAAGACTTCCTCCTTCACCTCAAAGTGCAGGTAAGACACCATTCTTGGAGCAACCCAATGCTACCCTGATTACAGGCCCACTGGCCAGACAAGCAGTGGGAAGCCAGCTGAGTAAGCCTTCTTTCATCCGGCACTCTTGACCACAAGAGTTCATTCCCATGTGTGGGATGGCAGTGCTGGTATTCAAGGCACAACACCACCATTAAAAGTAGCAGTGATGAGGTAAGCCCTATACCCATTGTTTTTCTAGAGGAAGTTAACAGGAGCCAGTGGGCTCCCTGGGCATAGAGAAGTCCAGCCTCACCTTCTGGTGTATCATCTGGGGCTGGAACCGCACATTGTACCATTGTATTTTATCATACTGTGTTTTAACTATGTTGTAAGTCGCCTAGAGTGGCCATTGGCCAGATAGGCGACACAGAAATTAAATTTATTATTATTATTATTATTATACATTCCTAGGTTACCTTACCTTATCACTACATTTTACTGAGAGTTTGAGACGAGAGAAATCTGGAGGTTTCGCTCTCAGCCAAAATATGAGGCTTTCAACATTTCTTAATAGGTGAGGTGTTCCACACAATGGAAATAATGCAAGTTGCTGGGGTGTCAGCTAGGGATGGGGTTCGCTGCCTAGTTCCAATCCACTTGTATTTTGATAGTCCGCTGTTCGATCCCCATCTGCCCTTTTTTGTCCCCACTTGCTTTGGCACTTGCCAATTCAATCCGCTGGATTTTTTTTGTTGGTGAAAAAAATTGCGTAATTTTTAACATAAATGCTTATGTGAATGATTAGTTTCCACATGGTTTATTTTTTCCTATTGATCACACCTACACACTGTTACGAATGCTTAGAGCAGCCTTTCCCAACCAGCGTGCCTCCAGATGTTGTCGGACCACAATTCCCATCTTTCCAGACCATTGGCAATGCTGGGTGAGACGGATGGGAGTGGTGGTCCAACAACATCTGGAGGCACAATAGTTGGGAAAGGCTGGCTTCGAGGAAAGCTTAAAGGAAAGCTTAGAGGAAATTATGAAGATAATTATGTAAAAATTATGTAAAATCGGGAAACGTTTTAAAAAAAAATCCGTGCCGATTACAGCCATGGCCTGCCACAAAAAATCAGTGCCAGTCTGAAAAGAGAGCAGACTGTTGAATTCAATCGGAATCCAGTACTAAGTCCCATTTAGTGGATATTCTCCCCCATCCCTAATGTCAGAACCTGTTGGCTCCTTCCTGCAGTCTGGCCACCATAGACTTTAATGATCATATGAACAGACCCTCAGTCCACAAAAGCGGAAGCTGTAACCCTGAACACTTTTAATAAGAACTGGAGTAAACTCCATTGCACTACCTATGATTTTTTCAGTGTCTGTGGAGGAAAGTGTGGTGGCTGTATGTGGCGCTTTGTCAGAAAGAGTTACCTTGTTATTTCAGCTTTCTTCAGAATCCTCTTATTTACTACTGTAACTCAGCTCCAGGCACAAACTCAGCAAGCAAGTAATCAAAGAGTTATGCATTCTTTAAAAGGAAGGGGAAATTAACATTATTTTAGGGTATTTTGTAATAGATCTATTTTATAGACTGGCTTTTTAGATAAACAGATTAAATTTAAGGATACGTAACTGACACAGACACTGCACTGAAGCAATTAAAGACGTTTCCTGTAGTTTGGACGTTTTTTTTCTTACTGAAGCTGCTAACATAAATTACAGGTGAAACAGGTTGCAGATGTATGGTGAACAAATGTAGTGGTTAAAGAACTTGATCTGGATGTGGAAAACCCAGGTTCAACAGCCATTCAGCCATGAAGCCTTACGTCTCACAGAATTGTTGTGAGGCTAAAATGAGATGCAATCCAAGGTTGTGCAAAACCTGATCCTTTATTTCTGCAATTTTTCTGTTTTTCCACCCTCTCCGATATCCACATAAATTCTGCAGTGCTTCCTGGTTTAGGAATTAAGGACATAATCAAGAGCACATCTAGTTTTAATGTGATGTGCATCCAAAGGCAGATGCTGTCCTTTCATTAAAATGGGATGTGCTTTCAGATAAACATAGCCTAGCTAGCATACATAGTTCACACATCCAGTGCTGGATTTCCCTCCCCCCATATTAAGTATATTGATACATTTAAACAGAAAATGAATAATTACCTAGTGACTGCAATATCTTCTTTGGAAATTGAACTTGCCATTGAATGTTCCTAAGAAACATCATATATGACAACTTGAGCTCTTAATAACATAAGAAGAGCCTGCTGGATCAGGCCAGTGGCCCATCTAGTCCAGCATCCTGTTCTCACAGTGGCCAACCAGGTGCCTAGGGGAAGCCCACAAGCAGGACCTGAGTGCAAGAACACTCTCCCCTCCTGAGGCTTCCGGCAACTGGTTTTCAGAAGCATGCTGCCTCTGACTAGGGTGGCAGAACACAGCCATCATGGCTAGTAGCCATTGATAGCCCTGTCCTCCATGAATTTGTCTAATCTTATTTTTAAAGCCATCCAAGCTGGTGGCCATTACTGCATCTTGTGGGAGCAAATTCCATAGTTTAACTATGCGCTGAGTAAAGAAGTACTTCCTTTTGTCTGTCCTGAATCTTCCAACATTCAGCTTCTTTGAATGTCCACGAGTTCTAGTATTATGAGAGAGGGAGAAGAACTTTTCTCTATCCACTTTCTCTTTTTTTTTTTCAATAATTTTTATTCAGATTTTCATAAAACATACAAGACAAAATCATAAAACATTCAAAGACAAAAAACAAAATCAAAAATAGTTAAACAAAAAGAAAAAAAGAAAAAAAAAAACAAAAATAAAAAATAAAGAGTAAAATATTGACTTCCCATTTGTCAAAGATCAAATCAGTTATAAGTCTATAATATATAACAATCCTGTCTCTTAAGTCATATTATAAAATCACTTTCCTCCAGTAGTTATCTTACTTAATCATCAAATCTCATAAACATTACTTTATTCTTTCCACAAAAAGTCAAAGAGAGGTTTCAATTCTTTAAGAAATATATCTATCAATTTTTTTTTCCAGATAAGCATATCGATTAATCCATCTCATTACTAATTATGATAATCTTATTGTCATAACCATAGTCAAAATAAACATTTCAATTAATCCATCACATCAGAATCTGTTAGGTTCAATAATTTCAGTAGCCATTGTTCTATTATCTCTATTAGTTCCATTTTCCATCTTCCATCTTCAGTAGTCTTGTTAAGTCCAGTAATTTCAATATCCAATCTTCCATTATCAGTATTCCATAATAATCTTGCTGTCAAAGCCATAGTCATATAGTAAGAGTCTGATGGGAATTACCTCTATCCCAAATATTTTCTTGCCATCCATTCTGAATAGGTTGCTGAAATACTGCTGTAAAATCATATCTCTGTTCTTTTTTTCAAAATGCACTGGGTCATCTCTTAAAAGTTTTTCCATTGTCACATGGCTGCAGTTAATTCCATAGATTTTCTCTATATTGGGCTCCATCACATCATTCCAGTCCAGAAGATTATCCATGCCATTGATAACTTTATCTCTAGAATCTTCATTCATTTCTTCAGAGATAACATTGAGTTCCAAACAATAGATTTTATTTCTAAAGTCCATAGACTCCAAATCTTGTTCCTGTTCCACGTTGGTTCCAATCTCCGGGATCTCCTCTCTCACAGGGACCCCTATTCCAGTCTCCAGGGTCTCCTCTCTCACAGGAACCCCTGTTCCAATCTCCGGGGTCTCCTCTCTCACAGGGACCCCTTCCAGGGTCACCTCTCTCACAGGGACCCTTATATCTTTAATCTCCTGCTTCATTTTACTCAATTCAATTTTCATTATCTCAATCTCATCCATTATTTTCTGAAACATAGTTATTTCCAGATTTTCAGCCACTTTCTTAATTGCCATTTTAAAAGAAAAATATAGGAAAACCACTTCTTATTTCAGCAACAATTGGGTTAATACTCCAAACTTGGTGACATCACAGTATAAACAGTGCAGACAGCCTTATCTCTCCAATAGTTAAGTAAACAAAATGCAGTTCCCAGGATCGAAACAATTAATGGCAATCGTCAAGAAACAGATTCGTCAAAATAAAATAGACCAAAAAGAGAGTAGTCTCAAAACAGTATAATATTTTTCAAAATAAAAATCTGGAATAGAAATCCCTCTTCTGTGTGTATCTTTAGAATGCAAATCCAGGACAGCTTTTTGCAACAAAAACAGAGATAAGCTATTAATTAGTGCGTAGCAGAGAGAAGTTATGGCTCTCCAGTGAGATGTCAAAAACTGATCAATCTGGCAAATCTCTTTTAAACAGCAACAATTTAAGTCAAGTAAAAGAAAAATATAGAAAGAAGGGTGCTTGCCTGTTAGTGCGTTCTCTCTTAGAAGATAAGATGAACGTTCGCTTTAACAGATAGAGCTTGCTGTTGAAAATCCGTCCCACCTTCGTCGGCTGGACCTCGTCCCATAAATTAATGAGATCTGGTCGTCCCAACAAAAATAGGCTTTGAGGTTAATCTCTTCGTTTCTCCCTACCCGGGAGAAGTTTAATCAGTCAAAAAAAAAAGAAAAAACTGACTGATATATCTGAATAAGCTTCTTTTGAGGCAGGAGCCCGTCTCAAAAGCAGGCACAGGCTAAGTCACCCTTCCCGGAAGTCTATCCACTTTCTCAATGCCATGCATAATTTTATACACTTCTATCATGTCTCCTCTGACCCGCCTTTTCTCTAAACTAAAAAGCCCCAAATGCTGCAACCTTTCCTCGTAAGGGAGTCGCTCCATCCCCTTGATCATTCTGGTTGCCCTCTTCTGAACCTTTTCCAACTCTATATTATCCTTTTTGAGATGAGGCAACCAGAACTGTACACAGTATTCCAAATGAGGCCGCATCATAGATTTATACAACGGCATTATGATATCGGCTGTTATATTTTCAATACCTTTCCTAATTATCGCTAGCATGGAATTTGCCTTTTTCACAGCTGCCGCACACTGGGTCAACATTTTCATCATGCTGTCCTCTACAACCCCGAGATGTCTCTCCTGGTCGGTCACCGCCAGTTCAGACCCCATGAGCATATATGTGAAATTAAGATTTCTTGCTCCAATATGCATAATTTTACATTTGTTTATATTGAATTGCATTTGCCATTTTCCCTCCCATTCACTCAGTTTGGAGAGGTCTTTTTAGAGCTCTTCACAATCCCTTTTTGTTTTAACAACCCTGAACAATTTAGTATCGTCAGCAAACTTGGCCACTTCACTGCTCACTCCTAACTCTAGGTCATTAATGAACAAGTTGGGGGAAGCACATGATATAACCATGTTAAAATTATGTTTAGTTTATGCATTCAAAAGATCCAAGGGGGCAACAGATAATTCATTGCATGAAAACTGGTACAGAACTTCACTAATTTGCAGATTTGAAAGATCTGCTTGATGCCTTCCAGCTACATTGTCCATCCAGTGCTGCAAGTAGTAGGGAGTAAAGCCACAGAAATGGGGCTGCTGTACTTTGGTTTGGGTGCAGATCAGAGTGAGACCTCATCTCTGCTGGCCCACTTCCGGGGTGTAAACTCTAGCTGAAGGCACAATACAACCTCAGAGTTCATGGTGACTTTGGATGAAATGGCCTCACCTCTGGTGTTGGGCAAGGGGCCTCCAAACAATAGCCCAAAGAAATGAAGAGCAGACAGGCCTCTGTACAGGGTAGCCAATGAAGCACACTACAGAAAGCTGAAATCAACTGAACCCTGGATCCTTCCAAATCAGCTCAGGGTTCAGGCTTTGGCCAAATATGGCACATAGCCTTAGTTAAGATGATCCACATGTGCTACCATAATGCCTTTGAGCAGAGGACTACCCATGGGGTCTTCAGGGCACCCATCCTAGATGCTGGGTGCAGCCAAGGTTAGCTGGCAGACCTACAGATCCCCAGACTATAATTTGGTTATTACAGCCCTCCCATCTTACTGAATATTTTTAACACTTTTACTGTTTCATTTAATTTCTTCAGGTTCTTAGGTCATGCCACCCAGCAGAAGAAACTTTGGGTCCCATTAGGTGGTTAGTCCCCTAACCACCCTGCACCAGGGGCAGCAGCAAAAAGAGAGATCAGCCATAGAGTCTCTCTATACCAAGGAGCAACCACCGGGCACCTGGAGGCCCTCTGGCTAACAGCAACTTAGTCTTGCTAGGCCTGTTCCAGGCCCTGTCACAATTCATTGAACACATGGAGCAGTGGGGGACTATGACCCCCCGCCAGCTGTGCAGGTACCTCTAACTACTCATCAGAAGTGACCCACATGGGTGCTTACACCAAGCTGGCAAGAGACTCGGGCAGCAGCGGTAGGGAGCCACGCTCAGACTGGAGGCGGAAGCAGCTGCACAAAGTGCGCAGCATGGAACTCAATGGGCTGCCGGAGCCCACCAAGTGCCCAGAGTCGCCTTTCTGCCTCTTCGGAGCTGCTGCCCCGACTAACACCACCTCCTCTTCCTCGATGGTGCAGCCTGTGCCCATGGCACCGCCTTCCTCCCCCAGCAGCCCCAAGTCCTCCCCCAGACGCAGCTTCATCCTCATCGGCTCCCACGACATGCTGCTGGTGGACGTCAGGACTCAAGCTGCAGGAGCTGGTACCACCAAAAAGACCATGGAGCCGCCACCGCCCCCAGTTGGAACAGGCTTCAGGGAATTGTGACACTGAGATGCAAAATATTGCAGGAAAAAGGATGGATGTCTTTTTAGGACAAGGTCTTCAATTCTGAGTTTCGTTCCTGGACATTTTTTTTCTTAATAATGTTATTTGTTATTTAGTTTATTTTTTGTAAATTGTATTGCTTTCATTGATGTATTTTCATACTTGTGTTTATTTTTCTTTGTAAGCTGCCTTGAGGGCCTTTGGCCTAAAGGTGGGGCATAAATAAATTTATAATAATAACAACAACAACAACAACAACAATAATAATAACAATAATAAAAGTTCCCAAGATTCAGTAACAGATAAAGTTGGGTCATCAACAGAGGAGAAGAAGTGCACCCACAGAAACATCCTTCTGCTGAGAGAAATAGGGAATCAGACCGTGGTGAATGACAGATAAGTCCATGTCAGATGAGGAATTCCCCCAAGGCTCCTGAGTTTCTACGGTGGGCATTGCACAGGAGACACATGGACCACCACCAACCATAGTGCCCACTGGAGATTTGAGGCCCCAGTCACAGTGAGTCAGAGAAGGAGATCTCAGGTTCCATGTATTCACTTCCCACAAAACGTTGAGAGAGCACACTAGATGGCTGTTAGGTGGATGTCTGCTTCCTCTGACAGCCAGAGACAGAAAGGAGAGGAATGAGCTCAGAGCTTTTAAAACTAAGGCAGCAAGGAAGATGAAGCCAGTAGCAGACAGACTATTTGACATTTGGCTTACAAAGATCATTCAGTTTGCCTATTCCAAGCAGGTTTGGCACTTGGCCAACCACCAAGGGGTGGCACTGTAGGTCTGCCACACTCCAGAAGATCCCCTTGGGGACTAGGATACTAGTTACAGGTGGTGAAAGCCATCATCCTAATATACACCCGCAGCAGGATTGTAGATACAGCTCAGTCTAAACCAGCAAAGATCAAGCACAGACAACCAGTCTAGCTCCAAACATGATCCAAAGACAAACACAGGCAACAATCCAAGGTCAATATCGCAGGAACATTAGACATAGTAACATAGCAGTTAAACTCAAGACATGGGTACTAGAAAACAAGAAGCCAGACTCCTACACTGCTTCTGCAAGTGGAAAACTCCGGAGGGAGGCCTTATATATTCTGCCCTAAACCCCACCCTAACCACAGCTGCTGGCAATGACAGAGTATCAGGGATTGCTTACTCATGAGTAGATACTTACTCACAAGTAGGCCAGCTACTCTGGGTCCATAGATACATATTGTATCATCACTCTTTGGCCTGAACTAGGGATGGGGTTTGCTGCCTAGTTCCGATCTGCTTGTATTTTGATAGTCTGTCGTTCGATCCCAATGCATCCTTTTTTTGTTACTGCTTGCATTGCCACGTGCCCATTTGATCCACTTTTTGTTGTTGTTGGCGAAAAACAATGTGTAATTTTATCTAAATGCTCACAGTGTTCCAGTGTGTTTTTTTCCTATTTACAAATTTGCTTGCTGAGTATTAGTGTCTGCTCTGCTGTGTACAATATCCGTGAAGTTAATGGATTTTAATGGCAATTGTTATCACACCTACACACTGTTACGAATGCATCAACTTAGAGGAAACACAATTATGAAGATAATTATGTAAAAACAGGGGGAAATTTAAAAAAAATCTGTGCCAATTACAGCCATGGCCCACCGCAATAACTCAGTGCAAGTCCAAAAAGACAGTGGACGGTTGGATTCAGTCAAAATCTATTCTCCCCCATCCCTAGCCTGGACCCAAAGCTTTCAGCACTGGCACTCTGGAGGGGTGGGGGAGAGCTTCATCTCTTCCTCTGACTGTTTCCAAGCTTATTCATGAGGCATCCATGCAGCACTCTCCTCATGGGGATCCTCAGCATTGGATTCAGGGGGAGTGGACTGGAGTGAGAACTGTTTTTCTCTGGCCTGCTCTTCAGGTATAAATTTCAGCCAAAGCTGCAGCACAGTATTGGCATATATGGCAATTTCCCTTTCTACCCTCCCTCGGTTAAAAAGCATCCTTATGGACATTGATCAGTGGCTGATTAATAAGGCTAGGAAGAAATTTTATACTCCATGATAACTGGCGAACACGCTGTGGGGTTTTTGCCTTCCTCATAGCAACATGCATAGTTTCTCTTAAAATCAACCCCATGTTATGCTTTGCCACAGTTTATGTGTTGGTGGGGGAGGGACACTGGGCAGAATCCATAGTGAAATAACAGGAACGCCCCATAGCAAGTGTTGGATGAGGCCTCCTTAAGGCCTCAGCTCCAGCATGGTGGGCTGAGGCTGGTCATCATGCGCCCAGGTTGCAGGTAGGGAAGTACATGAATAGCCCACCCAGATGCCCAGTAACTCCCTTCTGGTCCTAGCCAGTGGGCTAGGGGTGAGACATCAGCCAGTGGCTGAGTGCCCAACAACTTTAAAACAAAAATATTAAAACAAAAAGGGATTGTGAAGAGTTCCAAAAGGACATCTCCAAACTGAGTAAATGGCAAATGCAATTCAATGTAAACAAATGTAAAGTGATGCATGTTGAAATAAAAAAAAACCCACTTAATTTCACATATACACTCATGGGGACTAAACCGGCAGTGACTGACAAGGAATAGGTCCTTGGGGTCCCAGTGAAGATGCTCAATGACAATGTCAATCCAATGTACGATAACCCAGTGCGTGGCAGCTGTGAAAAAAAGCAAATTCCATGATAGGGAATATTAGGAAAGGAACTGAAAATAAAACTAATGATATCATAATGCTGTGATACAAATCAATGGCGCGACTGCATTTGGAGTACAGTTCTGGTTGCCTCACCTTAAAAAAAATATTGTAGAGTAGGAAAATATTCTGGAAAGGGTAATGGATCAAAAGGGACAGAACAATTCCCCTATAAGGCTACGTTGCAGCATCTGGGGCTTTTTAATTTAGAAAGAAGGCAAGTAAGAGTGTATAAAATGTGTGTGACATGGAGAATGTGGACAGAACAAAGTGTTCTCCCTCTCTCACAACACTAGAACTTGTGGGCATCCAATGAAGCTGACTGTTGGAAGATTCATGTCAGACAAAAGAAAATACTTGCTCAAACAGTGCAAAATTGGAGTTGACTCTCACAGGAGGCAGTGATGGCCACTAACGTGGATGACTTTAAAAGAGGATTAGACAAATACATGGAGAATAAGATTATCAATGGCTACTAGCCATAATAACTATGCTCTGCCTCCACAGTTAGAGGCAGCATGTGGCTGAATACCAGCTGCTGGAAACCACAGGAGGGGAGAGTGCTCTTGTGCTCAGGTCCTGCTTGGGATTCCCTTGGGCATCTGGTTTGGTCACTGTGAGAACAGGATGCAGGACTGGATGGGCCACTGGCCTGATCCAGCAGGCACTTTTAATTTTCTTATGCTCTTATCAAGATTCTTAGTCCTGTGCCATGCCAACTTCCATTATGATGAATGTAAAAGGATGTGGCCATGTTTTACCCAGCCACAGCTCTCTGTGTGGTTTTTGCTCCCGTGTGGTTGCACCCCTACACCTCGGTTAAAAATTATACTGGCTTCAGGTTATTTCAAATACAACATGAAGCCTATATAGAGTGGAAGAAAACAATTCTTAGAAAACTTTTGTCAGTGCTGCTGACATAAATAAAAATTGTCAGGGATCCCTACTGGATTTGCCGGCAATCAGATTTTAGCCTTACTTAATGAATTAACTAATTTTATGAATACACAACTTGATATACCACCCTGGGCTCCTGCTGGGAGGAAGGGCGGGATATAAATCAAATAATAAATAAATAAATAAAATATTTCAACAGAAATTTTTTAAGTGGTTTACAAATCCCCCCAATTAATATCAGAAATACAATACAAATTCCATATTTCACAACACTACTACTACTACTACTAATAATAATAATAATATAATACTTCCACATTTTAAGTAACATAAGTAAATATATCTGTCTAAACAATGTACATAAATAAAACTAAGAACCACAAAAACAGAACATCAAGATACAAGATACATAAAATATCAAAATGCAACATTATAGTATTTCATTATAAAAATATCACATACATAATAAAATCAGCAAATTATCCACCTACACTTTCAACCTAAACATACAACACCCACATGCACAATCACTCAACAACTGCACTCTCTTTACCCTTACCACATCACACCATTCACTCAGTTCTCACTTCAATAAAACACTAGTTCAACTAACCAATAACTAACCAATAATCAACCAAAGACATTTCCACTGGAAGCCATATAAAGACTGAAAACATCTGTCAGGAGTACTGAGAGAAATCTAACTAAAAATGGTTGCAGTCAGTCAAATAATCTTCCAAAGCAGCTACTTTACTTCCAACTTAAGGATGGAAAATGGAACATCGGTGGATAGCAAAAGAAGTGTAAAGATTTTCTTAAATCGAATCTAAAAAAATGTAACATGAACATTGACAACTAGGAAGTCTTGGCCCAAATGGAGGTTGGCTATTATCAAAGGTGCTGTGGACTTCGAAGAAGCATGAATACAGGGCGAATGGGACAAATGAGCTAAGCAGAAGGCACGTCAAACAAATCCTCATCGTGACCATCTTCCATCTGGCAACCTATGTCCTCACTGTGGGAGGCTGTGTGGATCCAGAATTGGCCTCCACAGTCACTTACAGAGCCACTGTTAAAGACCTTATCTTGGAAGACAATCTTACTTGGCCACAAATGATTGCCAATGTTTAAATGATCATTTTTGCATCCTGAGGAATACTTTGAAAGCAAACACCTATACTAGTAAAGGGGTGGGGGAAGCTCATTGAACCCACTGTGCAAGCCATTTGACTTTCCTGCAGGCAATATAGGTTTCCTTAATTCAGCTCCATAAAAAATAAAGGCGCAACAGAATTAACTTTATTGAATTTCATTTTCCTCTACAATTAAATAATGAAAATGTATCCCAAGTAATTGGCTATTTTATGAAGGGGAAGAGAACACGGTATGCAGATATTTTCAAACTACCAATTTCTATCGGCACACAGAGTTTATTTTTTGGAATATGTTTTTCAAATTCTGCGTGCTTAAAAGAAATCTGCACAGGACACAGAACTGAAAGTTTGCCAGAGTTACAGAAGCCTTAGAGAAACATATATACCACAAATACATAAAATAGTGATGGACTGGTCAATAACTATGGTATTGTTATGATTTATTTTTAAAAAAAACTCAAATAAAGGGAGTGTTTTTAAACCTCTGAAATTATATTTGGCTTTCATATTATGTTAAAATGTAGTTTTCTTATTTAAATGATGACCAATTTCTACTTAGAATAATAGCTTCACAGTTTAAAATACATTTAATATTGTTCTCAACTTAATTTTAAAAGATTGTATTTACATTTATGATTTAAATTTTGTGTTTTTATAGGGCTTTCTCTTTTTCAAGGCAGATTTCAGCATTCATAGTTCAGAAGCATGTTTGAAAATGTGTACGTAATGACTTTCATCTAGCACAGATATGGAAAACCTATGGCTCTCCAGATGTTGTGGATTCCACTTCCAATCATTGGTTATGCTGGCTGAGACTGATGGGACTTTGAGTCCATCAACATCAACCACAGGTTCCCTGTTCCTGATCTAGCAACTCCTTGCAAAAATAGTCACTTTAAGGGTCACACTGAGCTCCAACAAAGGATGGAATTTTTTTTCAATTCTTGTTCTCTCAGTTTCTCATTTTTTAAATCTTAAATTCAGGTCTCCACATTTCTGCAGCAAGTTGTAACTTTTTTTAAAAAAAATCGTCATGAAAATTCTCCCGCTTTTTAGTACAAATTTCTCCTAATGAACACATTTTTGTTGGCAGGTTTGACTAATATACACATTTTTGCATGCAATTTCTCATCATATACTGCATTTTTGTATGTTATCTTCACTCATATATTAATTTTCATGCACACTTTCCCTAACTTATGCATTTTGGGAAACATTGGCCATATCCACACCATACATTTTTTCCACTATATCCTGGGAAAGGCAGTTTGAGAAGGATGCTGAGAGTTGTTAGGAGACTGTTATTCCCCTCTCAGAGCTGCAATTCCCAAAGTGGTTTAACAGTCAATCCCTTTTCCCAGAAAACGCTGGGAATTGTAGCTCTGTGAGGGAAAAAGGGTCTCCGAACAACTGTCAGCATGCTTCACAAACTACAGTTCCCAGGATTCTTTGGGGGAAGCCGTGGCTGTTCAAAGTGGAATAATAATGAAATAAATGTATTGTGTGAATTTGGTCATTGTTTGCCTTGTGAACTGCATTGCAAAGTTTGAATAAGTTTGAATTTTGAAGGATAGCTGTGTTTCGGTTCTGGTATTGTTTCAGAAAGTGCGAATTTGATAAATTCGGCTTTAAATTTGAACTAAATTGAATTTCTCTCCCATCCCATGTGTTTGTATGATTTTTTCTAGGAGCACAGCTGGAAAAAGTGTGCCTTATAGATACATCAGAGATGCATGAACTTCCAGAATTTGCTATTACAAGATATGGTGATGGCCACTGGTTTCAATGTCCTTTCCAAAAAAGATTAGATAAATTAATGCATGGGATCAACATCTATTAAACATGATGATAAAATGGAACTTCCATATTCACAGGCAGGATACCACTGATAAAGTTCTCTGGATGCAAACAACAATGGAAGGCTGTTGCCTTTGAGCCTTGCTTGTGAGCTTTCCAGAAGCATCTGGCTGGCTGCTGCGGGAGACAGAATGCCAAACTGGATGGACTTTTGGCCTCATCCAACAGAGGCCTTCTGATGTTCTCAGAATATGGTTCATTAGAGAATAGGAAAATCTGTTGGTATTTTCTGGAAAGAAACAGTCATAAGCAGATGGCAGCTTGCCATTGACTGTGGATTGTTTTGCTAGAAATCCTAAAGGATCTATGAAGAAAATAACCCCTCTTCCTCTCCTTTCAAAGTAATTAAGCAGAAGTAAAATGGAGTGACCTCGTTATTTCAACAGATGATTCCACCTTCTGTCAGCTGATTTGTTCCCAGCCACATTGTATTGTAGTGGAGCCAAAGGGGCTTTGCATTGTTTGACAGCTGAATTCTACCCAAACTAGCTGCCTCCAGTAAAAACAGAACCACAAAAAGGCCATTTCTGCAGTTACTGGTGCTGTCACTGATTAGAACTCCAAGTACTGGCTATTCATTCCTGACCATTCATTTTAGGAAGGAGAGCATACAAAGGAAGCCAATGGCTTTCTGCCACTCACAATAATTAAAAAGCAAGCATACCTGAGGCCTTTTGAAACAGAAATCCAGACTAGTTTTTCAATTAGTGACAGTTTTTCAAACAAGGTCTTTGGCAGCTATACTGCATAGGGATGGCTATATAATGTTGCAATTCACAAAAATATTTAAGGCTCATCTAGGTTTGCATTTTAGAGAATGGGTGCATAACATCACATGGAACTCCGTGGGGCAGGATGTCCTATATGTAAATCTTTTAAAAATTATAGATAGAGTGTATTACTTATATCAGGGATGAGGAATCTGTGGCTCCAGATGCTGTTGGATTCCAATTCCCATCAGCCTCAGCTAAAATAGCTAAGGGTGAGGGATAATGAGATTTATAGTCCAACAGCATCTGAAGGGCCACATGTTGCCTACCCCTGATTTAGATAATATTGTTATAAGTAAAAGCAATTGCTCAGGCCTCAGTGCATGAAAGGGACAACCCAAATGATCAAGTGGATGGAGCAACTTCCCCATGAAGAACAGATACAATATTTGGGGCTTTTTAAATGCAGAGAACAGGAAGAAAACAGAGACATGACAGATGTGTCCAGAATGAGGCATGGAGTATAGAAAGTGGAGAAAGAAACACTTTTCTCCCTCTCTCATAATACTAGAACTTGGGAACATCCATAAAGTTGAGTGCTGGAAGATTCAGGACGAAGAAAGAACATATGGCACATAGTGAAACTATGGAATTCGCTCCCACAAGAGTTAGTGATGGCCACCAACTTGAATGGCTTCAAAAGAGGATTAGACAAATCCATGGAGGATAAGGCTATCAATGGCTACCAGCCATGAAACCTATGGGTCTACCTCCACTGTTGGAGGCAGTATGCCTCTGAATAACAGTTGCTGAGAATCGCGGGGGGGGGGAGAGAATGCTGTTACACTCTGGTTCTGTTTGCAGGCTTCCCATCTGGTTGGTCAGTGTGACTATAGGATGCTGGACTAGATGGATCATTTACCTGATCCACCAGTCGTTTCGTATGTACTTATGCCTGGTTGCTAATACCCCCATTTTTGGCACTCAAGAAGATAGTGGCAATTCATGCTACAGGCACTTTTGGAGGAAACAAATTACTTGGACAAATTCTAGTCTTGATTCAAGCCTGGTTTTGGCCAGAATTGGCCCCGGTTGCCCTGACAGAAGAACTCCTTTGAGAAAGGAGTGCAACCGAATTGCTGCATTGACCATGGTATCCTCCTGGACTGTTTCCATGGACTGGGAGTTGGAGGCACTATTTTATTGTAGATGTTCCATTCCTATCTGTATGGCTGGTCTGAGAGAATGGTTTTGGGGACTATATGTCTACATCCTGGCAGCTAATTTGTGGGTTGCCACATGGCACTATTTTGTCCTCAATGTTATTTAACATCTATATGAAGTCCTTGGGAGCAGTCATCAGGAGGTTTGGGGCTCAGTATCATCAGTATCTTGAACACACCCAGCTTTTTTCTTCTATTAAATCTGAGTCAGGCTGTGCACAAACTGAACCAGTGCTGGATGCAGTGGGATGGGTGAGGGCTAATTGTACTGGCTCCTACTCAACAATGACAACGGGTGCACTTTCTTGTATATAAAAAAGTGGATCTTTATTACTGCAGACTTAGACTACTAGCTCAGCATCATGGAAAAAGCAGAATATTAGTCCAGGTGCTCTAACAAGGTAAAGTGGTAGCAACAATAAGTCCAGTTCAGAATCAAGGTGTCCAAGGTCAGTAACTTTCTCTGCACCATGCATGATTTAGTACACTGCAGTCATGCACCTCTTACTTGCCTTTTCTCTAAATGAAAAAGCCCCAGATGTTGTAACCTTTCCTTATAGAGGAGCTTCTCCATCATTTTGATTGTGCTTTTCTGAAATTTTCTAATTCTACAATATATGTTTAAGTTGAGGCAACCAGAACTGCACACAATATTCCAAATGTGGCTGTACCTTAGATTTATATAACAGCATTACAATACTGACAGTTTAATTTTCAATACATTTCCTAATGGTCCCTAGCATGGAATTTGCCTTCTTCACAGCTGCCACACACTGGGTCAACATTTTCATTGAGCTACCATGACCCCAAGGTCTTGTTCCTGGTCATTCAATGCCAGTTCAGACCCCATGAGGTATGTGAAACATCACTTTACACTTGTTTACACTGAATTGCATCTATCATTTTCCTGCCCATTCACTCAGTTTGGACTTGGAAAGATCATTTTGGGACTTTTCACAATCTTTTGTTGATTTAACAACCCTGAACAATTTGATAATCAGCAAATTTGGCTACTGTACTGCTCATCCACAACCCTAAAATATTTATGAACACATTAAAATGCACAGTTCCAAATACTGATCCTTGGGGAATTCCATTTTCTACATCTTTCCACTGGGAGAACTGTCCATTTATTCCTACTCTCTGCTCCTTGTTTTTTAACCAGTTACTGATCCACAAAAGGAACTTTCCTTTTATAACATGAGTAGCCCAGTAGCTAATGGGCAGCTAGTGCAATTCTTTCAGCAGCAGGGCAACATGTTGGTGATACCCTGTCCTAGTGAGCAGTCGCATCACTACATTTTGCACCAGCTGCAGCTTCTGGACCAACCTCAAGAGCAGCCCCATATACAGCACATTATAGTAATCTAACCTGGACGTTACCAGTGCATGGATAACAGCGGTCAGGCTATCACGGTCGAGAAACGGCCACTGCTGTCTTGCCAGCTGAAGTTGGTAAAAGGCACTCCTAGCCACTGAGGTCACCTGGGCCTTTAGTGACAAAGATGGATCCAGGAGCACCCACAGACTATAAACCTACTCTTTCAGAGGCAGTACAAGCCCATCCAAAGCAGCCAACTGACCAATTATCGAACTTGGGAACCAACAAGCCACAGCTCCTCTGTCATAATAAACCATGATTTAAAACAATAAAATTGAATTGATTTTGTTTGTTTCATGGGTGAAAAAGGAAGGCTCAGCTAAGGAAGGAGTATTTTGAGCTGAAAATTGTCCTCACACAACAGTCTGTCCAGGGTCCCTTTGGGTTTCTTTAAAAAAAAAAAACCAAACACACAGACACACACACCGCATAGAGGACAGAATCACGGGACTCTGTGCAATGTGTAGTTTGAGCCTGCAACCAGATTACAAATGTCACTGATTTTGTTATACACTATACATTCAAACACTTTTCTTAACCATTCTGCCTAACAAATTATATTTACAGTCTTACTCATTTGTTTTAGGGTGTTTTTTTCCCCTATGCACAAACCTTGATTATTTAAATTTGATCCTGCTTGGGATCAACAATAATTCCAAGATCCATCTTGCATATAGTACTGCTGAGCCAAGTATCAACCATCTTATAATTGTGCATTTTCGTTTGTTTTCCTTAGGTGTAGAACTTTGCACTTCTTCCTGTCAAATTTCATTCTGTTTTCAGCCCAGTGCTTCAGCCTTTCAAGATCACTTTGAATTGTGTTTCTGTCCTCCAGGGTATTAGCTATCCCTCTCAATTTTGTATAATCTGCAAATTTGATAAGGATTCCCTGTATCTCCTCATCCAAGTCATTAATAAAAATGTTGAAGAACACTGGGCCCAGGACTGAGCCCTGTGGTACCCCGCTTGTTACTGCCCCCCACTGTCATGGCCCCTTCAGAGGTCTCCTCGGAGGAGAAGGAGGAGGCAGCAGCGCCAGACCCAGAAGAAGGAACAAGTGGAATCCCTGAGGACACAACTCCAGCTCTTCCCCAGCTGGAGAATATCCAGGTCCCACCTGAAGCCTTTCAAGCAGATTCAGGGGATGAACAGGAGGCTCCCCTCCCCCCTGCAGAGCAAAGACGCCAGTATCGTAGCAACGGAGGAGGAGATCGGGCCATTTAAGAACAAGCGGCTCTGAGAAGTTGGGAGACAAATCACCTACACCTACCTAGGAAGAGGGTTTTAAAAGGCAGTTTGTGATTGCAGCAGGCTGCTGACTACAACGTCAGGCATGACCTCCAAGTGAAACATAGTTTGCAGACTTCAGACCTTTCGGACTGAACCCCTGGCTTCCTGAACCCAGCTTCCCCACCTTGATGATGCTTTCGGACACTGCTACTGGTAGGGTTGTTAGAAGCATTCCTTTCTCCAGCCGGCTGCTGTTATCTGCTGGCCTTGGCAGATTTACAACCCAGCTAACTGCCAGCTGATTAGTTACAGGCCAGCTCCCAGCCCCGAAGTTGACACCCACTTTAAGGAGGAACCATTGATAAGCACCCTTTGAGTATGATCCTGTAGGCAACTGTGGATCCACCAGATCGCTGTTCCGTCCAGCCCACATATAGCTAGCTTGCTAATCAGAATATCATGGGGCACTTTGTCAAAAGCTTTGCTGAAGTCAAGATATATTATGTCCACAGCATTTCCACAGTCTATGAGGGAGGTTACCTGATCAAAAAATGAGATAAGATTAGTCTGGCAGGATTTGTTCTTGCCATACATATATGTAACACTATGCATGTTTACTCAGAAGTAAGTTTCACTAAGTTCAGAGGGCTTAATTCTAAGTAAGTGTGCTTAGGATTATAGCCTAAATCTATTAGACTGGACTTAACAAACATGTCCACCTTGATAAGTGGACCATGGTAGCAGAAGGGGCAAATATTGGCAGGAAACCTGATTTGGGGGGGAGTTGCATTGTAATATTATTGCCTCTAGCCATAGAGATGCATTGTAACTCCCTGCAAGATTCCTGTCACATGGGGTGGGTCGGGAGAGGGTGAGCAGGTTTTACTCCATGGCAACATTGTCCCTAAGAGCAGCACTTTAATGTCCCATCCCAAGACTGAATAGCACTCATTCACTTGTAAAGCAGACAGTCCTGATGTACCCATGCAGTAGGATGAGGTGATAACATTCTGAGATGATAGCATGGACTGTACCACTCCTGACTGCAGGAAGGGGGAATGCAATTTTTTAATGTTCCTCTTGTAAAAAAAAAATCAATTCAGGTAAAAAAACAAACAAGCTATTCTACTAGGTGAGAGATTTTTATGGCATGAATATGGACAGTAATATCCTACTTTCTTTGTTTTTTAACCAAAGTCCCCAAGGAATCTAATATAATGGTATATAAGACCCAGCTATCTATACTGTCTCTGACAAAAAAGAAGATATTACTGGATTTTGTTTTCTGTCATAGCACATTTAGGGAGTTAACATATACCACAGAATTTGAAAAAATCTTGAAGTTGTGAAATGGATTGTACCATTCAGACTGTAGGTGAAGAGAACTCAGCTATCTAAAATAGGGAGGGGAAGATCTGACAGTTTTGGCGCTCTCAGTTTCTCATTTTTTTCCAATCTTAAATTCAGTTATCCACATTTCTGCAGCAATTTTGTGGATTTTTTTTTTAAATCCTCATGAAAATTCTTCAGCATTTTAATGTGAATTTCTTCATCTAAACACATTTTTGTATGCAGGTTTGACTAATCTACACAATTCTGTACACAATTCCTCCTAATATAAAGCATTTTTGTGTGATTTGTCTGAATATATTTTCCCGAATATATTCATTTTAATGCATATTTCCCCCTAATACATGCATTTTTATAAACACTGTTAAGTTGGAAAACTGCACTGCAAAAATTTGTGTAACTGTGAATTTTGCAGGATGGCTGTGTTTTGGTTCTCATAAAGTTTTGGAAACTGGGAATTCGATAAATCTGCTTTAAATGCAAACTGAATCAAATTTGCCCCCGGTCCCTAACTTAAAATACTTCCTGGAAGTAGAAAACCAGCACTAGCATATTGGAATTGTTCTTGCTCAGTCCTTTGCCTGCTGTGCTGGTTTTCTGTCTGCATGGAATTTTTAATGGAGGGGAGCATTCAAAATGGACATCTCCTGCTCAAAAGCCATTCAACCACCTGAGGTAGACATCCACCTGTCAGGTATGCTTTAAGTTGGATTCTTGCATTGAGCAGGGGGTTGGATTCAATGGCCTTATAGGCCCCTTCCAACTCTGCTATTCTATGATTCTATTCTACCACTTCATTCTGTGATAAGTGTATACCAGCCTAATGCCAAATGAGTTCGGTCTTTATCAATTTGCTGAATATTTTTTTGCATAGAGCCAAGTTTCTATTTGCTGTCTTCAATCTAAAAATGACCTCTGTGTGTCTTCATTTCTTTTTACTGCTCAGACCTGACTGGTGTTTACTGCTCTTTCCAAACATAATTACACCTGTGAATTTCATTATCCCATTAACTTGCTTTTTATGGCTGTTGCCAGATAATTAATGCAGTTAAGTTAAATCTAAACCAACACTTATCCCTACTGTAAGGCATAAACTGAGGTTTATTACTAACCTTTTATGAGGTTTTTGTTGACATTTTCTGGCCACCCAATAGTTTTTTTTACAACAGATACTTTGTACGGAAAAATCTTATTCAGTGTCTATTTTGGTTTTTTTAGTGGCCAGAAAATGACAAAAAAAACCTCATAAAAGAAGATTAGTAAAAAAACATGGATGATTTGAAATAGATGTTTTCTGATATATATGCAAACAGATTTTAATTGCTAGATTTTGTAATGTTGAGTGCACTTTGATCTGTTGTTTAATTGGGTTGCTCTGGATACCTTTTCAGCGCTGCCACCATTGATACTGTTTCCCAACCTTGGTATATGCCCTGCCCACCCTACTGGTCTGTGAAACCCAGCCAAGGATCAGGTGTTTTGGTAAACCAAGAAATGTTTATTTATATACACAAGATTACTTAAAGGTATAGTCAACAAGTGTGTGATTTCATAAGATGTGTTACCCTTTATGTTTCTTAGTCATCAATTACCTGCCTCGCTACCCACCTAATCCAATCCACCCTATCCAAAACCAACCCACAGAACCAACCGAACCAACAAACGCTCTCTCAACTGTCATCCTCTCATTTATACCTTCAGACACTCAAACTCTCAGCCAATCATCATACAACATTCTCCAGCATTCCAACCCATGCACTCCCCCCTTTCACTCAGTCTACTTACCACATATACTCTAATAAACCCACACTTACCATATTTACAGTATTATATTACAGGGAGATCACAGCCTACTCCCTGCTCAATATAGGCATCCAACTTGTTGTACTGTTCTAACAGTTAGGATAGCATAAATGTCATAAAAAGCCTTGAACCTCCTCCTTGATTGGTTATTTTTGTATGTGGGAAAACAGTTTTATACCTGCAATATAAAATTGTACAGCCCCTAAACAGACACACAGGTCCAGCCCCAGGCATGCCAGGGTCCTTGGGCACCAGCCTGCCCTGGGTCCCAGCACTCCCCTTCTGTGATTCACGGCAGGATTGGTACCACAGATCGCAGGGCGGGAGATCCCAAGCCACCCCCCATTTCCCCACTCTACTTACCTTTCTCTGTGCTGTTTTTTTGATGGCACGCCTGCACGCACAGATTTGCCATCAATCAAGATGGCGGCCAAGGTTTCCCTAAGGGGCTGAAGCCTCTGCCACCATCTTGGCTGATGGCACACATGCTTGCTACATGAGCACATTGCTGCCATCAACAGAGGCTGCTTTCATACATGGGGCTTATTGCATTAGTTTAATGGGTTAAAAAGGAAGCGCTTCTGTCCCGATTTCTAAAACCCCTTTCGCACTGCAGTACCTGTTATACAGGCATTTTGCACAACATTCTCTCTCTCTCTCTCTCTCTCTCTCTCTCTCTCTCTCTCACACACACACACACACACACACACACACACTCACACACACACAGAGAGAGAGAGAGAGAGAGAGAGAGAGAGAGCTACAATGAACAGAGCAGTTTTTCTCCCCTCCCCTTCGTTTTAGGGGGTTTGGTGTATTCCCCGCCAACTTGGTTTTTGAGGCTCATGGAGGCATCCCTGGGGGTTGGGGGGGCGGCAGCGCCTGCTATAGTCCTCATTTCCCCCTTCTGTCTAAGGTGGCTCCTGCTAATTTCCCCCCTCTGTTTTAAAGTGGCTCCTGCTTTTCCCCTGTTCCACACTGCATGCTGGGATCCCTGTTACGTGAGCGGCAGCAGCTAGCACAAAACTCCTGCAATCTTCTGGGTTCCCAGCCTTGCTAATGGATTATTTCTGGTATCATTTATTGTGGAAATTAGCACTATACTTGCATTACATTCCACCAGATTTCCGGAGCTACTTATTATGTCGTGTGAAATCTCAAATATAATGTGCAAATTACCAGGTAAGAAATTGTCAGAATAATGGAATGAACTGCAGTGTGAAAGCACCCCAAGATGGCGGGAGAGGCTTCAGCTCCTTAGGGAAACCTCGGTCGCCATCTTGATTGATGGCAAACTTGTGCGCACAGCCACAAAAAGCAGCAGAGAGAAAGGTAGGTGAAGCACGGGAATGGCCGTCGGCTCTGAAGCTTGTGCCCTGCTATCTGTGGCAGCAAGCCTGTCGTGGATTGTGGAAGGGGAGTACAGGGGCCCCAGGGGCCCTCAGCCAGTGCCCCACCTGGCTTCCCTTTAGAACCAGTCCTGCAGACACATCACACAAGCATTCTAATTTGATAGCTTCATCAACGTAGGCGCAAAGACATTAGCCAAATAGGAAAAAACACTTGGCCTTATTTGTGTTCCACACAGTCAGTGTGACATTAAAAAGGCACTTATCCCCTTTCTTGGCCCATATGTGTGCTGTGTTTTCACACCAGCAATTAGAGGCCACTCTATATGAATATGGCCCAGCACATGGGATATATTTAAACTTCATGCTGGTTGTGAGAAGTGCTTATACAGCTATGTGTTTAATTCATGGATGTGTCTTATTTAAAACAGGCCTGAGTCTTCCCAGAAGAAACATTGAGGAAGACCCGTTCTAAATTAACTGGCTCATACAGAACTGTTTCATGTGGCACCATGACTAGTCTGCCAGCATAACTACATACACTGGCATTTACTGCTATAAATGTGTGAAGTTTGAAGGGGAGATAAAGGGAAGAGTAACTGATTGTGGCTGCCTAGTGTGTCTTTCCTTCACACATAATAGATTACCACTGCATATGTTGGTGTATCTCACAGTGCCCTGTAAAATACCACTGTAGAAAGGGGCATGTATGTTTCACACCAGTAAGGCTCACTGATAGATGAAGTTTGCAGGGAATTAATTTATCAATTTGTCTCAATTATGATCAGATCTGATAACTTATGGTTTCCTTTCGCTAATGACACAACATGTTCTGGAACAGATCTGAGCCCTGGCACTACAGTAATTGGCATGCAGACGTTCTGCTGGAAGTCTTGTCACATGGACAACCCCTGCCTATAGTACACAGATTTCAGCATGATGACATTCAAAGAAATGTAGCATGAAGTTCTCACATACTGTACATTCTAGCAGCATGGTGTCAAGTGCCCAGCCAGATTCTAATGTTCAAAATTATTTAACATTCACCCTACCTCCACACATGGGATCTATGTGAGATTTCTTCACTCCAGAAAAATAACTGCATCAGCTTCTAGATATAAGACTGGGATGTTAATTTAACTAACTCCCATGGCAAACAAAAAAGAAAGATAGAAAAGAGTCAACCCATAAGTAACTTGGCAAATCAATGTTTTGCCAATGAAAAGACACAAACATTTCCCACAGGAGATCAGGTACTATGGAGGGGGTTTTTTTTGGGGGGGGGAGGAGATTTGAGATGGGGAAGGGGCAAAATTCACAGCACAGTTCAAAGGTCCACTCTTTGGCTGGATCAACACTGAAGCCCCTTTAGTTTGTGAGGCATCGCTGCACTGGCATATCTTGGAGACACAATTGCCACTCATGGGGAAAACTGGATGGACTGGAATACAGTACTAGATCTCTCTTGTTTACAACTCCAGTCTGCGATATATACCACTGAGAAATGCAATATAAGGTGAGAGGGCCTCAAATAATTTCCATTCAACTCTGCAGCAAACATCACTCTAATTTGTTGTAACTGTATGTGAAGTTGGTGGTGCTTTAAAGGTCACTTTCTAAAGCTCCAGTGCAGGCATGCACACAAGTTCATTGAAAAAGCTGTATCACTTTTAATTTGCATATGGGGAAAGAATCTGGAACCTCAGCAATGGCGGGGGGGGGAATCTCACCCTCCCCAAGAAGGATCCTGTTACCCTAAGATTCCTTGGCAGGGTGGATGGGCTTCTCCCTCTTCCATCCATTTTGGAGGAACCAGTCTATTTACCCATATGTAAGTTAATTGGATCTTCTCAATTGCCAGGAGGAAAGTAGGTTTGTTTCTTAAAAAAGGATGGTGGAGGGAAAAACCAATCGCCATCAGGGACACTTGGGGTAAAAGGGTCCTTGCTGGGGGGAGAGTGAGAGTTCCTTACTAGCCATTTCTGGCATCCCTTCTTCTTTCCTTCCTCCTCTCCCCTATTAGTGTTTGTTCCTACTATTATTACCAGCATGGTGATTACTATGAGTGCTTTGACTGACTCTGGGTCATAGGGGTGCTTGAGAGGGAGACAGGATGAGAAGGGTCCATGGACATCAGCCATTCCAGTGAAGGAGGAAAGGGGTAGTCATAGCCTGAGGGGGGAGGTTTGGAGGGAGGTTGATTGGTGCCTGCATCCTGTTACCTGCTCTGACCTCCCATCCATGTTATCACTGGAGGTTCATCCACTGTGGTCAGTAGTTGTGGGTGTTGTTACTGAATACCAGATCAATTCATAATAAGTTCATGATGAGCCACAATCTTATGGTGAATGAACAGACTAACCTGGCATGCAGATAAAAAAGGACCTGGGCAGGCCTGGCTTAACATAGCTCTGCCTGCCTGGGTACTCAGTGCAACACCAATACAGACTAGAGGGATGGGATGGAGGAGGCATTGCATAGTTCATAGAAGCTCATTCTCTGTAAGTGGGAAACCTCCCCTCCAAGGAGCTGGACTGGAGAGCCTTAGTCTGGCATGGTATAATGGAGACAGGTTGGGGACTTTATTGGTATACCACCCACCCTGCTGTCCAACCTCCATGACCGAGATGGCAGAGGTTGTCTCCAGTGTCACATTGGAGGAACCCAGGACTGTGGCTTCAACAGCCATGCTGAAGAAGTCTCAGGCTTGGCTCGGGATTTCATGGCTTCTATGACAACCATGGGACTATCTCAGATAGGCACTGGCCCAATGCAGAGAGCAGGACATACCCTTGACTTAGTCTCTCCAGCAGCGACTCTGTGGAGGGGCATAGCTACATATGTGTGAAGAATGGTAGGTGCAGCAGCTGCTCCGTCATTCTTAGAATCTGGCAATTCACCTGGAATGTCAGCAGCGTTGGGATAAGTAAGCTTGCATGCTTTTAACAGGGAGACGTCCCTTCTAGCCAGAGGTTGGGGACATCTCTATGCTTGTCCACTATGGTGTAACGTTCTGTTGACCAGGTGGATTTTTTATTCTCTTTTTTTTGTTAAGAGAGTAGTTGTTCTCATCTGCATATCCTCCATTAAGCCACAGGAGAGAGAAGCGTTCACAGATTTCCCTCCCAGATGATCCCAATCATGGACTAAAATCTACTACCTACTTCCATTTTTCTCTCCAAGCTGTGGGCTATGTTTCCTGGACATGTGGAAGGTTGTGAGTAAATATTCTTAATACTTTTTACCAAACAAGACTGTCTCTGTTGCTTTTATTCAGCTAGTCTGTGTGAGAAGGTGTGCTGATTTATTCTCATTCTGCTTTTGCAAACTATATACTCTGCTAAGAGATAGAACTACTAAACTGTTTCTATTTCATTTAAACCAAACAAGCAGGATGGACCAGAAGGGGGGAGGAGGAGGCTCTACCTTCATAAGAGGTAGCAAGATGGAGTAGGTCCTGAGCAAGAAAAAGATGCCGACGAGGCACTTGAAAAGAGAGTCAATACATGGAAATGAAGGAAGCAGCAATAAAAAGTTAAAAGCTAAGAGAGAGCACATGCAAGAGAAACAGAGTGACTCAGAATGGGAGTTGCCAGTTGATAAAAAGGGATAGTTTAATCTTATTTTAATGTAGATTTTGTATGTTTTTAATTATATGTATTTTTTATCTGGAAGCTGCCATGAGTTCCAGTTTTGGAAAAATGGTGGGGTATAAATAATAATAATAATAGTAATAATAACAACAACAACAACAACAACAATAGTCAACCTCTAAAAATGTATTTGTGTTTGAAGTCAACAGGCACACCCATTGCATTAAAATGTTCATATTTATTATATTTTATTGCTACTTTTATTTCTTATTTGAATTCCATATATGTATATATTAGGGGCTCTGCCCCTGCACACTTTGTGATCCAACCCCACCACCAAACCTTAGGAATGCCAACCCCACCCACACCCCCTTACCAACCTCCTCCATCCCCAGGACTCGCCAAACTCCCCCTCCCCTTACACCAAGCCGCCTCCTCGCCCCTCTGCAGGTCACAAAGGCTCCTCTCCCCCCCCTTACACGTTGCCAAGCCTCCTCCCTTCTTTTAAATATTTTCTTGCAAGGAGGAGGCAGGCAGCCAGTTGAGGCAAGCTGCATAGGAACAGCTGCCCATTCTTACTGTTCCTTTGTGACATGTCCGTCCACCGTTGCCACCTCACTCACTTGCCTGCCATATCTGCCACTCACCATGGACCCAGTGTCTGACTTGCTCCCTGCTGCCTGGCAAACTGCCTGCCACCAGGCTCACCCATCCTCCTCAGCCTCTACTGCCTCATTGCTCACCCCTCACTGCCTCACCCATTGTTTGCCCCCTCCCTCTCATTTCCTCACCCTTAACCTCACTTGCCCACCTGCCTCCATGGATGACTGTTGTCATGCTGCATGATGGCAGCCGATGGGAAAAAACAGATATAGGAATACACACACGCACACACTTCAGCATCTAGCACAGCACATTACAATTGCTAAACAAAGGCAAAAAATCATTAAATGGTCCACCAATTCCCTTAGCAATTTTCAAGTAGTCCAGGGGAAACTATTTGGGAACCACTGCTCTGGGGGACTTTTCAATGCACAGAGCCAATGAACCTGGCCTCATTGTAGGATGGCAAGATGAGAAGGGGCTGTTGACATGATCACTCCTGAGGGTCCTCTCCAATGCTACAGGTGGCAGAAAACTCACTCCAAAGCTGACTGGGCACTTGTTAGATCACAAAAGTCTACCTACCAAATGGTGGTGAAGTTACTTTGCCACCTGCATTGAATCCTCAGTGAGCCATCCAGCAGAGTTGTTTCGAGTGGTCAAAAAGCTAATCTTACCATATATGATGGATGACCTTCTGGAACACTCAGAAGCAAGCTGTTTGTATGGCACTTTGAAAATAAAGCTGCTCAGATCTATAGTAAATGCATCCCTACATGATGAAGTGGCACCTGCTGCCCTTAAACAGGTGGTTTATAGCAAGTATTGCCCAGTCACAAATACCCCTATCTTGGGCAAGTTAATGGTGGTGCAGTTGTAGCAGTTTCTGGAGGATGCAGGTTATCTGGATACATTTCATTCTAGGTTCAGACATAGTTTTGGGACTGAATCCATCTTGGTTGCCCTGATGGATGACTTGTGTTCAGAATGGGACAGGTGGAATGTGATTCTGCTTTTTGATCTCTCAGTGACTTTTGATATCATCGACCATGGCATTCTCCTGGACCAGCTCTGTGGTATGGGTACTGTGTCACTGTTTTACAGTGGTTCTGCTCCTACCTGCAGGACTCTGTACAGATAATAGCACTGGAAGATTGTGTCTCAGCCCAATGGTCTTTGTGATGTGGTGTGCCACAGCACATGATTTTGTTGAACATGCTATTCAACATCTATATGAAGCTGTTGGGAACACTTATGAGGAGTTCTGGGTCAAAGTGCCAACAGCATGGTGATGACACCCATTCTATTTCTCCATAACATCTGAGTCAGCAGACGCTGAGCATGATCTGGGCCAGAGTCTGGGCACACTGATGGACTGGATGGGGACTAATAAACTGAGCTTGAACCTGGGAAAATGGTGGCAACATGGGTTGGTGGTTCCCATATCTGGGAGATTGGCCAGTTGCTTGTTCCGGAGGGCTTGCACCACCTGTGAAAGAACAGGTTCATAGTTTGGGAATGCTCCCGGATTTATCTCTGTCACTTGAGGCTGAGGTAATCTCAGTGGCTAGGATGCATTTTACCAGGTATGACTGGTATGCTACAGCCATACTGAGACAAGGATAACCTGGCTATGGTGATTCATGCATTCGTAACCCCATGGATCTTCAAATTTGCTGCCATCCATTGCCACCTCCTTACCAACATGAAGAAGGCAAGAGAGGAGCCCCCACCCAAACCAAACAATACAGCAGCGGCCTTGGCAACAGCCTTTCCAGAAGGACCAGACCACAGAGGAGGAACAGGAAGATGAGGCGCCACACCACATGGAAAGTGACAGGCTGCAGCTGCAATGGGCGAATATCACTTAATTCTGACCCCTCCCCACAGTCAGAATTAAGCAGATATTTGCCCATCCCAGCCTGCAGCCTGTCACTTTCCATGTGGTGTATTGCCTTATCTTCCTGTTCCTCCTCTGTGGCCTGGCCCTGCTTGGGAAGGCTGTTGGTGAGGCCTCTGCTGTATCATTTGATCTGAGGGGGCCCTCCTCTCCTGCTGTCTTCTTATCCGTGTTGGTAGGGGGTGGGGGGATGGTGGCGAATTCATGGCGGGCAAGTCCCATCCCTACTCATGAATAGATTACTACAATTTGTTCTATATGGGGCTACTATTGGGCCAGGGCCAGAAGCTCCAGCTGGTGCAAAATTCTATGGGCTAGACTGTTGGTGGAGACAGAGCACCACCAGCACATAACGCCAGTGATTAAAGTTTGCATTAGCTGCCCATATGTTACTGGGTCAAATTCTTGATGACTTTGCAAGGCTCTTATCAACTTGTTAAGAAACGTTAAGGATCACCTGATTTCTTATATTCCTGTCCAGTCACAGAGATCTTCAGGTGGTCTCTGTTAGTGGTTCTCCATGGCTCAGGTGCCCGGATTGTGTCCACCAGAAGCCATGCATTCAGTATTGTGGGCACAATTCTGTGAGACTCCCCACAGACTAAGTTTAGACAGGCTTCCATCCTATTAAACTTCAGGCACTTGATAACAGCATTTCTATTTCAACAGACATCTTAAGTTCTGTTTTTATTATTAATTTTAATCATATCCATATTTTTTATTTTTAAGTACACTGCTAACTATTAAATGGTATATTATACAGCCACAAGAGTGGATGTATACTGTAACTAGCATGGATTTTTCACATTCCACCATGTTAAATTGAAAATATACCCATGCCATTCTGCTGCTTCCCATAAGCTCATTTCAAAACAAAATCAGAACTCAGAAATGCTTGCTTAACAACCTTCTAAGTTTTCATGGTGATACACCAAACACTCAGAGAATCCAGACTTTAAAGTCTGAAACACAAGTAAAAAAATCCAGACCCCTATTGGA
This sequence comes from Rhineura floridana, assembly GCF_030035675.1. NCBI lineage: Eukaryota > Metazoa > Chordata > Lepidosauria > Squamata > Rhineuridae > Rhineura > Rhineura floridana. The sequence goes on along the minus strand of NC_084484.1, from coordinate 9,062,796 downwards.
CTTTTGTCTGTCAGTTGTCTCCTAATTTGTTGAAATTAATTAATAACCAGCTACGTTCACAAGATTAAATTGCAAAAAAGCAGTGCATTTTAACAGAACTTTCATGATTGCTTGATTCTTTTTGGAATGTAATAACAAGATATATTGGTGCTTTCCCCCCCTTTTTTTTCCATTTCATTTCCCTTTCCTTTCCCACTCCTCTTTTCTCCAGAACCACATCTCTCTCCCCCTCTACAACATTCCTTTACCGTTTATCACCACCCAACGCCCCCATATTGGATTGACTGAGAAAAAAAGCTAATATAGCTTTCAACATAACATTACATTACATCAGTTCTTTGATAACATTGCTCTAACGTTAGTGCCTTAAATTCTTTCCATTTCTTTGTTAAGACTTTCCTAGCTGCTAACAAAAGATGCCTTAAAAGTTCTTTAGATCTTAAATCCTTACCTGGTTCTTCAAAGACATCAAGAAGGGCTAGTTGTGAAGTTGGTCTGATCTACTACCCAGTAATAGAGCTTGCTTCTTAAAAGGCCTCTCTCCAAAAGACCTACACTCGAGGGCAGGCCCATCACATATGTCTATATGTGTCTACTGAACCACACCCTCACCAGCATACTGGGGGGGAGGGGCTCTGGAGCACATAAAGGAGAGTTTTCTTGGGGTGAACGAATTGATGAAATGACCAGGAAAGCCTAACTAAAGCTGTTCAGCTCAAATGTATTGATGTATTGCATCTAATAAGGCTTGATTCAATAGGTCTACCCTGCAAGTGCTAATCTGTGTATTAATTTTAGGGATAACTCCCTCTTTCCTGCTGAGATGGATTGAGAGACTGAGACAGCTGCTTTCCACATAATGCATTCCATTCCTCCACCTCAACTGTAATATCTCATTCTTGTTCCCACCATATTTTCAGATCAACATTTACTGCTGTCCCAGCATATTTTAATGCAGGGGGAGGTTATACCTCCTGTTTTCCTTAAATGACCCTCTGCAGGATATACTTATTATTTATTTATTTATTTATTTATTATTTGATTGATATCCCGCCCTTCTTCCTAGCAGGAGCCCAGGGCGGCAAAGTGCTAAAAACACATCAAAACATCATAAAAACAGACCCTAAAATACACCAAAACAAAACAACTTTAAAACCATTTTTTAAAAAGAGCTTTTAAAACATCTTTTAAAAAGGGTTAAAACATATTGTTTAAATATATATATATATATTAAAAAGCAATTCCAGCACAAACACAGACTGGGATAGGTCTCAACTTAAAAGGCTTGTTGAAAGAGGAAGGAAATATACTTAATGGGGCATAGCTTTATAAGTTGCTATCTATATGAGTTGAATAGAATATGCTTAAGTATTGGCTTGCTTTCTGGTGCCTGAAGTTTTTAATGGCACTGTCAGCCCATTTTTAAAGTTCTCTCTCTAGCCAGGAGAAGTAGAACACTTTAAAGGCATTTATAAATTGCCACACAAAATATCCTCTAAGGCTACTGGCCGTATGTTAGCCATGACTTGATGGGAGGGAACAAAATGTTTTGAACAACAGTGAACAACACCCCACATATGAAATCGAAAATTGCTAAGTTCAGGAGCCCAGTAGCTTGAGTTTACAAAACAGATATGAATTGTTAATCCTGGCATTTGCATCTTTTCTGCCTGATAACACAATAAGCAATGTAATTATGTATATAGAACTATGTGATAAGTTCACAGGTCATCCTGTTGCATTGTTTGTATTCTACATACACCTTCATTTCATGGGGAGCTCTTTTCCGTTCGGCATTATTTATTCAGCCTGTTTAGTTTGCTTTACAGGCTGTGGCAGCACTTGCAGGGTAGACCTATTGAACCAAGCCATAATAGATGTAATGCATCAATACATTTGAGCTGAACAGCTTTAATTAGGCTTTCCTTGTCATTTCATCAATTTGGTCAAGTACCATTGGGATTTGGATAAGACCAGACCTCCTGTAGTGCATGAGAATTATAGTGCCACAGCAGTAGTCTGCCAGTCACATTGCAAGGCCAGACAATCAACATTAATTCACAGACTTAACATTGCAATTCTATGCACATTTTCTTAGGAATAAGTCCCACTGAACTGCCAGAATAGCATTGAGCTGAAGGTACTTCAATTCAAAAATATAAATTGCCCATTTAAAATGATTTTTAACATTCAGTCTTAATGTTAATTGGAAATGTACCTTATCCTTAAATCCCTTTATAGGTTGTTCTTCAGTAGAAAATTGGGGATGGGGGAAGCAATTAACTTTATTTATGACAATAATATATTTTAAAGGTAGAGGCAGAATATCAAGTCTTACGTAAAAAAAAGGGGGGAGAGATTCAAGAATGGGCATGACATTTCTTTTAGGCTTGGTCCTAGGTTTTTGTACATCTCTTTGAGCTCTACAACACTGGACTTCAGGTTCTCAAACAGCACAATGATCTGGTTTGCAGATAACACTAAGCCAAACCACAGTTAAGCATGAATGTATGAGCATGCAGGTACTCATTGTAAAAATCACAGTTGATTCACTCCTCGCCCAGATCTTCTGCTTTCCTGCTACCCAAACCTAAGGCATGGTTTGGCTTAGCACTGCATCCAAACCACTGCTCATGGTTTGCCTCGCTCTAGACAAACCACGAGTTGTAGTCAAGGTGTCTTCTAGCATGTTACAGCCAGATTTGTAGGCAGCCAGTTCAACTGTCAGCATAGTCTAGTATCAACAAGGGGATGGCACATTAGAGAAAGTTTCTGGCATTATATTCAGAAACAAATGAATCAAAGGGGTAGTCAGTTTTAATTAGTCAGTTAATGGGCGTTCTTAATTGGCCAATCACCAATTAATGTGAATGGGACATATATATTGCAGAGATCTCTACAAGCAGTTTTTCAATTTCACCCTTGAGAAAGACTTTTAAACAACAACAGATTGTTTTGTACAAACATATTGGCCAAAATACATCGGGCTATTTGAAATAATAATAATAATAATAATTTAATTTTTGTGTCGCCTATCTGGCCAAGGCCACTCTAGGCGACGTACACAATTAAATTCCAGTAAAATACAATTTAAAATACGATTTAAAATACATAGCAATACAATACAGTCGACAATAAAGGATTAAATTACAGCATAAAACAGTATGTAAACAACGGGCCTTCAGTAATAGTGATAAAAGCTTAGCCCACCCCGGAGGTCCCGAAGGCCTGTCCAAAGAGCCAGGTTTTTAATGCTCGGCGGAATGCATCCAGGGAAGGGGCATGTCGAAGATCGAACGGGAGGGAGTTCCAGAGAGTGGGGGCCGCCACTGAAAATGCCCTCTCCCTAGTTCCCACCAACCTAGCTGTTTCCGTTGGTGGTACTGAGAGAAGGCCCTGCGTGGCTGATCTAGTCAGGCGGCTAAGTTGGTGGTACTGGAGGTGCTCCTTCAGGTAAACTGGGCCGAGACCGTATAGGGCTTTAAAGGTTAATACCAACACCTTGAATTGGGCCCAGAAAGCAACTGGAAGCCAGTGTAGATGAACTAACACCGTCGTAATGTGATCACGGCGGCGGCTATTTGTAAGTAAACGGGCCGCCGCACTTTGTACCAGCTGTAGTTTCCGGGTTGTTTTCAAGGGTAGCCCCACGTAGAGCGCATTGCAGTAGTCCAGTCGAGAGGTGACCAGTGCATGCACTACCAGTGGGAGCTGATGAGCAGGGAGGTAGGGTTGCAGCCTCCGTATCAGGTGTAACTGATACCAAGCTGCCCGGCTCACTGCCGAAATCTGAGCCTCCATGGACAACTTGGAGTCAAGAATAACCCCGAGGCTGCGGACCTGATCCTTCAGGGGCAATCTTACCCCATTGAGTTCCAGGTCAACAATACCCAACTTTCCCCTGTGACCCACTAGCAGTACCTCGGTTTTATCAGGATTGAGCTTCAGCCTGTTTCTTCCCATCCATCCACTCACGGATTCCAGGCACTTGGACAAGGTCTCTACAGCCAACTCCGGTGAAGATTTAAATGAGAGATAGAGCTGCGTGTCATCAGCATATTGGTGACACCACAGCCCAAATCTCCTGATGATACCACCCAGCGGTTTTAAATAGATGTTAAATAGCATGGGAGAGAGAATAGAACCCTGTGGCACTCCACAAGTGAGAGGCCAAGGGTCTGAAATCTCATCCCCCAATGCTACCTGTTGATGCCTGTCAGAGAGAAAGGAACGGAACCACTGTAAAACAGTGCCTCCTATTCTCAACCCTCCCAGGCGATCTAACAGGATACCGTGGTCAACGGTATCAAAAGCCGCTGAGAGATCCAGGAGGACAAGGAAGGTGAATTCTCCCCTATCCATAGCCCTCCTCATATCATCAACCAAAGCGACCAAGGCTGTTTCAGTACCATGTCCAGTCCTGAAACCCGATTGGTATGGATCCAAATAATCTGTTTCCTCCAAGTGTGCTGACAGCTGATTTGCCACCACTCGCTCAATGATCTTGCCCAAGAATGGTAAATTCGAAATAAGGCGAAAGTTGTTCAAAACTTGGGGATCCAAGGAGGACTTTTTCAAGATAGGTCTTACAATTGCCTCCTTGAGGGCCGGTGGCATTACACCCTCCTTCAAGGATGCATTTACCACCGCCCTAATCCCTTCGCCCAATCTTTCTTTACAGTTCACAAGGAACCATGATGGGCCAGGATCAGTCAGACAGGTGGTAGGCTTTACAGTTGAAAGTACCTTGTCCACATCCTCAGAAGGAAGAGGCCGAAACAGATCCCATGAAACCGGATTGCAGCCGGCCAACTCAGGATCATCTACCGCATCCACGGCGTATGGAATCGAGTTCTTTAGGTGTTCGACTTTATCCGCAAAGTGCTTTGCCAATTTGTCACAGGAAGCCTTAGAATGTTCCAGGGGTTCCTGAGCGACTGGACCGACCAGGCTTCGGACCACCTGGAACAGCTTCCTGGGACAGCACTCTGCGGATGCAATAGAGGCAGCAAAGAAATCCTTCTTTGTTGCCTTTATTGCCACCTGGTAGGCAGCTATTGCTGCTCTAACCTGTGTTCGGACATCTTCAGAACGGGATTTCCGCCACCAGCGTTCTAGTCGTCTCACCTCCTGTCTCAGACTACGCAACTGGGGTGTGTACCACGGTGCTGTCTGAGTTCTATTCAGGGGGAGAGGACGTTTCGGAGCCACCTGGTCTAATGCACTGGTGATTCCCTCATTCCATTCCGTCACCAGTGTTTCGACCAGGCGACCTTCAGCAGGTTCCCATTCCCCAAGGGCAGTCAGGAATCCATCAGGATCCATCAGGCGCCTGGGGCGGACCATTTTAATAGGTCCTTTGCCCCTGCGGAGGGTGTGTGGCATTGAGAGAACAAAGTTCACCAGATAGTGATATTTGAAAATAATATCCACATATATTTTCAACATCTTGAAATACATCATCTTTTGTTTTGGGGTTCATTTTGGATGCTGTCCAGTTTTTGCATTTTTTGTTCACCAGTTCACTTTTGGCCTTGACGTAGCCCAAACCATGTAAGTAAGGAATTGAAAAATCCCAGTTCATCTCCTCAAAAGCTTCTTTTTTTGGTGTGTGTGTGTGTATGTACTGCCTTCAAGTCGATTCCAACTTATGGCGACCCTATGAGTAGGGTTTTCATGAGGCTGAGAGACACTAACTGGCCCAAAGTCACCCAGTGAGCTTCATGGCTATATGGGGATTTGAACCTTGGTCTCCCAGGTCGTAGTCCAGCACCTTAACCACTACACCACACTGGCGCTCTCTCTTTTTTTGGTATATATTTATTAAATTTAAAAAAATGTACAAACCATTGGTACATTACCAAAACAAAAATATATTCAAGATATTACAGAATATCTTAATCCAGTACCACAAAATATAAATTATGCCCATCTTCATATAAGTCTCCACTTTGAGACACCATGTGATTTGATTCTGCCAAATATCATGCATTCCAGATGTGCACATAGTGGACTGGAGGATCCCAACTTTGTTCCTTTTTGTTAACATAGGCTATAAAGGGATACCAGACCTTAAGAAATTTTCTAAGAAATTTCCCTCAAAAGCTTCTACTACGTGTTCTACAACAATTCAAAAATAATCTCCAGCCCCCCCAAAAATGCTGACTTAAATGTTTGGTTTTTAATTATGGGTAGATCTAATCCTTTGCTAGCTGTAGCTAGCTTTGTTGATATCTGGCCTTCTCTGCACTATACATTTAAAGCAGCATTGTTCCACTTTAAACAGTCATGGCATCCTCCAAGGAATTCTGGGACTTGTAGTTTGTTAAGGGTGCTGAGAGTGGTTAAGGAGAACCCCATTCCCCTCAGAGGTACAATCAATCCCTCTTCCCAGGGAACTTTGGAAATTGTAGCTTTGTGAGGGACATAAGAATCTTCTAACTCTCAGCACCCTTCAAAAACTATATTTTGTAGGATTCTTTGGGGGTAGCCATTACTGTTTAAAGTGGTATCATACTGCTTTAAATATATGGTGCAGATAGGATTGCCAGGTTCAGAGCCTGAGACTGATCCTGTATCTTTAGGACAGTGTTTCCCAAACGTTTTTTTATTTTCTTTTTGTTGCTGGACTACAGTTCCCATAATTCCTGACCATTGGCCATGCTGGCTGGGGCTGATGGGAGTTGTAGTCCAGCAACAAAAAAAATTAAAAAAAGTTTGGGAAACACTGCTTAGGAGAAGAGAAAGTCAGCCAAGTGCAGGTGTCCTTGCAACACTGTAAGGGTAAAACCACAAGGTGGAATTCTCCCTTCCCCCTGCCCAACTTTTAAAGATACAGAAGACCTCTTGGAGGCCAGGCCCGACATCCAAGAGGTCTTCTGTATCTTTAAAAGTTGTGGAGGGGGGAGGGAGAATTCCACCTTGTGGTTTTTCCCATTACAGAGTTGCAAGAACACCAGCACTTGACTGACTTTCTCTTCTCCTAAAGATACAGGATCAGTCTCAGGCCATGGACCTGGCAACCCTATTGTTGTCATAAGCGCACACGCATGCACGCACGCACACACACACACAGAGCTTTTCAGCACCCCCCCCCCAAAGTGGCTTCTTTACATGCAATTGCATGTAATGCATATTTTGGCAAGTCAAGTAGACCAGAGGCTGGACTATGTCAGCTTGCAAAGCTCTCTGGCTGTCTTCTGCTATGGCTTGCCCACTCACACTTTCTGATCTCTGTGGCTGCAGTCGCTGAAGACTACTGCAGGAACAAAAAGTGAAATTATTTTCTTACCGTTGCTTGGCAAGATTTGAATTGAAAAGTGCGGATTTCAATCAGTCTGTGAAAATGGAAAGTTCAAACTGGGAGATTTTTTTTTTAAAGCTTTGAGTTGTAATATGATTTTTCTTTTATGGCTGAATATGTCTGCAAATGTTACAAGAGCCCCATCTAGAGTTCCCTCTGCCCTTCTGCAATGCGTATGTAGTTCTGACGTCATTACACTTCATGTTGGCGCAGCTCCACTTCATGTCACCGACTGGCAGGGTTGGAAAAATGCACATCATAATGGCATCAGTATATGGAATAAGTCGTACTGGATATTACAGAGGAAGGGAAGAGAACTCAGCATCAGGCAGGTCTTCTCAGCTGTTTCTTACTATATGTGGCTTATTCCATGTTAGAACAAAAGTTTTACTACAGCCCTATTCGGCTGCTCATTTTACTTGTGTAGGGGTGTGCTGCCAAGCTCTCCTCCCTGAACATCACTTTCATCCAGCTGACAGCCCTCCGCAGGTTTGAGAGTGAATGTCTGGAGCAGAGAGCTTCCTCTGCTCATGAGTTTGAATCCTGATCGTTCAGGGTTCAAAGCTGTGCAGAAACTCTATTCACGAGCAGAAGTAGCCTGCTCCAGATCTTCACCCTCAAAATTTCATGAAAGTGATGCATCAGAAGCTGTAGAGCTTGGCAGTGCAGCCCTCCTCCCCCTCATGTGTTTGATTATACGCGGGTGAAATGAATAGCTAAGTAGGGCTTGAGCTGCTGTTAAAGTCATTCTGGGACTCAGTATCTGTAATGAATGAAGTTGGGAAAGTATTATAGTATGAAATTCTGCATTCTTCAGAGTAATTTACCAGCATTCTTGCACACACATTCTAAGCAAATTTATTTTGGATTAAGTACTATTGATTTTAATAGGATTAACTTCTAAATTAATCTGAGTACCCGTCATATGCTGGGGGGTAAAGAAAGGCCGGGGAAGGAACTGGCAATCCCACCCCATATATACGGTCTGCCTAGTAAACGTTGCAAGACGTCACCCTAAGAGTCGGAAACGACTTGCACTATAAGTGCAGGGACACCTTTACCTTTTTTTAACTTCTGAGCAATGTGTTTAGGAGCAGGGTGTTAGAAATGAAGATCTATCACTTGCACTTTACCGCAGAACTGGCTGAAATTACACATCCCTGGTCTCCTGTGAGTTAATACACCACCCTGCCCTCCTCCTCTTCAAAGAATATTTTCACCACATTAATGGCATCCAAAGTTCAAATGCCAGAGTTAATCACAGGAGTGGCAAATGCAGTATATTCTTTGCATTTTCTGTGGAGCAGCCAATTTCCCCAAAACTTGCTCCTCTTTAAGTGGAAGAGCATACATTGGGATTGATATCAGCTAAACACCCAAGTTAATCACACTTCTAGCTATCACAGTAGGATAGCGTGCTGAAGCCAAAGTGGGGGTTTGCATTTAATAGATGAAATTCTATTTGCTACCAACTGATAGTGAATTTTGGCAGCTGAATGATGTATTTCCGGAAAGAAGATGTCCTAGAAGTAACTTGTGGCTGTTTCAAAAGATTTATTAAAACGAAGTTGACACTTGCATCGCTGATAGAGGTAATTTCAGAGCTCTTGAAATTCTACTGACCCTAAGATAATGAAACCACCACCTCCCACACATTTGTATTCTGTGGTGTGTAGCATGGCTCGTGGCTACGAATGCGAAACATTGTCATTATCTGCTAGGAAAATTCACAATAGTAACTGAGGGCAAATGCATCGGCTGAGAGATATAGAAAGGAAAGGTAGATACAGTAGACAGAACCCGATGGGTTGCTTGGTGCATAAACAATAACGATAACAGGCTATTTAGACAGTTAATAAAACTTGGGGCTTCCTGAGATGATAGCCTTATAACTAGACCAGGTTTCTTAAAAGCACATTTTTAATCCTGTATCATAGGGGGGAAAAATGCATATTATGCTCCAAAACAAATCCAAACCACTTCCTGTGAATGAAAAGTACCATGAAATGCTCTTGGAAAAGTCTGACTGTGGCAGTGATATGTGCATATTTATGACACAGACAGGCATAGGCTGTACAAATGAAAGCTTTGATTATAATCCAAACAACATTTTTCACATTATTTCAGATGAGAAGAATACTGTTAAACTCTGATCAAATGTATCTAGTCTGTCAGCTCATTCAAAATGCTGATCAGCCTATGAAGTGAGGAAGGACAGGGCCTTATGTTTAAACTTTTCCAAAATGTTAAGCAAAATCAAGAGGAACTGCTGAGAGATTTTATTGCTTTTGCAAATAATAATAATAATCCCTCGGATGCATTAATTATGTTTGTAGCTATGGAGTTTTGAAATATGCCATTTAAAGAAAAAATGGTGTTATAAAACATATTAAAAAATTGAATGACTGGGAAATTTAGCAATATTTTATTTTTAAAGTACCAGTTACGCATAAGACATTGCAAATGAGTTTTAAAGGAGATATTCAAGAGGCTGCTGATTTAATTAAATTGCTACCATGGCCACAGAATACCTCACTTAACATTGTGGATAACCCCAAAGCCCCTCCTTAACTAGTTCATATGCTTCAGTAACCTTCCCTCCCCTTACCCCATTCACAAAAGCTTCAGTATGATTGTCCTGTGCCATGCTAAGACTTTCCATAGGTACTGGGACAGTGGTATTAATGGTGGCTGTTGGCTGAACACAGAGTACAGAGCCAACTCACAGCACTAGATCAAAAGGAATAGAAATGTTGCTCCAGCATTATCAGTCTATTAAACAAACCACGCTTAAACCCAGAGCTTGGAAAAGTTACTTTTTTGAACTACAACTCCCATCAGCCCCAGCCAGCATGGCCACTGGATTGGGCTGATGGGAGTTGTAGTTCAAAAAAGTAACTTTTCCAAGCTCTGCTTAAACCACAAATTAACCACAGATGATCAAACAAACTTTGGCTTATTTCATGAGAGTTTGGCGGTTTTCATGCTATTTTTCCACCTATTTGGTTCTCCTCATCCAATATCCCCAAATCCTTTGCAGCACATTGCTCCTGGTGTCACTTCACTGCATCACCATGCTCCTTTCCATTGGCCATCTACAAGAGCAAGAGTGTGGAAATCCTCTCAGAGTTCTTAGCCCCCTTTTATCCACTTCTGATTACCATCCAAAGTTCTTAGCAGTGTAGAATTTCTTAACCCTTTCCTTCTACTATTTTACTGTGCTTTATCCTCCTACTTGCCAATCATTCATCAGCCTCTCTTGGCTAGCATCTCTACAGCTTGGAGGGTGATTGAGGCAAGGCAAACAAATAAAACACAATCCATAGTAGGGATGGAAGAGAAATTCGATTCAGTTCACATTTAAAGCTGGATTTATCAAATTCACACTTTCCAAAACAACATGAGAACCAAAACATATCCATCCTTTGAAATTCACACTTATCTGGATTTTGTGATGCAGTTCTCCAACTAAGCAATGTTTACAAAAATCAAATATTAAGGGAAAGTGTGTATTAAAATTAGCATATTAGTGAGAATAACTTACAGAAATGCATTGCATTAGGAGAAATTGCTTGTAAACATGTATACGTTAGACAAAACTGCACACAAAAATGTGTTTAGTAGGAGAAATTATCACTAAAATGCTGGAGAATCATCATGTGGATTTTTTTTTAAAAAAATGCATAGTGCTGCAGAAATGTGGAGAACTGAATTTAAGATTTGAAAAATGAGAAAGTGAGAGAATTGAAATTGACAGATCTTTCCATCCCGCTAAGGAACTGTCCAGCTTCACACATAATGCTAAACCATAGTGAAAGTTAGCAAGCCAACAACAAACCATGGCTTTTTTGTGAATAATAAATCATAGTTAAAGAACTGAGTTGGGCTTGTGCATAACACTAAACGATTTATTTATTTTTATTTATTTTATTCGATTTTTATACCGCCCAAAGCCAGAGGTTGGTTTCTTAACAGGTTTATTTAAATCTTGGTTTAATGTTATGTGTGAACCAGGATTGCTGTACTCTGTTTTGAGTTCTTTTACATAAAAACCATGGTTGATTCAAACAAATGTACTGTTGATGTGAAGACAACATAATTCAAGATAAGTTTCTGCTTCAGGGACAACAGCTTTCACATCATGCTGTATGCATGTGCTCTGATGGACCCTGCTTATCTGGGACAGTCTGTATCTTCTGTTACCTTTCCCTGACAAAACATTGTCCCTGTTTTTTCCCTCTTTGGAGGAATTTGGGGGATACCTTTTAGAAACTGTGTTAGTGTGAGTTGTTCAGGCTTCTACCTCCTCTGTGACTCTAGAACAAAAATCTCCATGTGGTGTGGAGATGCATCTTGACTTTAGTCTGTCTTCAGAGAGACAAGTCTGTCTTCAGATAGTGAGGTCAAACGTTTGTTGGAGTCCCAACCACCAGCAAAGGGTTCACCATCTCAACAGTTCTCTATTCTCACTTTGTGTGGAGCACCAAGGAAGATTAGAGGCAGCATGAGGGAAATGTCAATTTGCCCATCCCTCCTTGTTCAGCTTAAGAGGGCCCATCAAGTGTGCCTTGGTTGAGGGCCCCCAGAATCCTGGAGCCATGCCATCACTGCCTTAGTGAATATGCATGTAAATGCACATATGTGGCCTCAAAATGCCAATAGTGCATAGCTCCCTCCCATCCAGACTGTAGTATGTAGACAGAAAATATTCACTCGTGTGGCCAACGCAAAACAATACTTCATGAAATTTTTTAAATGTATAAAAATAACTTTCCCCATAGTGGGTATTAAAATGAAATGTCTTCTGTTAGAATTGTAGCATCAGGAGTGAAAAGAGGCTAGCAGGCCACAGAGATTCATCCTCTGCTCATGATAAGCACACATCTTGCCTTGAGCTCCACCAACGGAAGTCCCAGCATTTTAAAAGGGAAGAAATTATACAGCCTGTGGAAAATGACAACTAACAGACTAACTAGAGAAGATGTTAACTTACAGAACAAACCACACTGCTGCCACTTTCACTGATTCAGCTCAGTTTCTCAAGGCAAACACAGTTTAGGTTCCCAAAGCTTAAACCAGTAAAAAGGAGGGGGGAAATGTGTGAACCTGCAAAGATAGCCTCCAGTGGTCCCATGTTCTCTTGAGAAAGAGTAAGAGGAATTCTTTTTATCCCAAAGGAGTCGCTTTAAGAGACTCTTGGAAGATACTTATAGGAACGGAAGGTACCAGAGGAGAACTGGCTGGGGAACTGAGGAGAAAAAGAAGCAGAGCCGGAGTGGGAGCTGTGTAGAGAACAGACTAAGAGGATGTAGTACAAGCACTTCAGACATGGGGTTTACCACATTCGTTTTACTGATTATAATGGTAGCACTTCTGCCCCAATTTCTAACATTTCTTCACACTGCAGTACCTGTTGCATTATGGAACTGTGGCTTTTTGACCAATATACCACCAGTAGGTAAGGTGTGACACGTCCATGAATGCCACTGGACATATTGCTGTTCCCCCACCCTCTCCACACATGCACACTTCTGTTCCCCCATGATTCTCCCATGAAAATGGCAGAAAAAGAACTGTATGTCAGTATACTGCCCCAAATTTCATCACTTTACTCCCACGATCTTCTGGGTTGATGGGGTTGCAAACTGATTTTTTTTCTGGAAGCAATTAACATGAAAATGAGTGCTAAGCTTCCACTAGATTTCCAGAAGCGACTTTCACATTGTGTGAAAGTTCAAATAAAATGAGGAAAATGTCAGGTAAGGAAATGCCTGGGAAACTGAATAAACTATCATCTGAATGCAGCCATGGTGCTTCCCATGCTTGATCTCCAAAACTGACATGCAAGACTGATTATTAGTTCTTTCTTTCTTGGGGTTAAGCAGGCCATTCTAATCGCAGCTTTCCCAACTCACATCTGGTTCAGTCGTCATTCACACACCGAAAAGCCAATTAAAGTCCTCCTCTTAATCTACATCACAAAAACGGCAAGTTCTGAAAAAAGTTTGAATACGAAGAGCATTAGAGGAATGACAAAACAAATAACTGATAAAAAGAGGAAAGACCAGGCATAGCTCTAGCCACTGGGCTGTAGAGTAAACGGGAATCCCATTATCATCTGATCAGTTCACACCCCATGGAAAATGAGGAAAAGCTTCACCATTTCATAGACAATTCTGGATTCATCCTGGGGAGAATGCGCAGCAGGAAAATTGGACACTACTTCTGTAGTAATAGCAGCACATTTCACACATTACTTATGTGAAGAGGTATTATGTGCTTATTGGAGAGTAGCACCATGCTCTTCCTGGCCCTGCTTCTAGTGTTGAGAATGCTGCTGGCCCCATCTCCAGACATCCGCACATGAGCATGGTCCTCTGCAGTGAAGAAGCCTATGCAAAATCACACATAAGCTTTCCAGCATGACTGGGTGTCCTAGTTCTGTGGAAGTCTATGCTACAGCTCCTATTCATGCATAGGCTTCTACACTGCAGGGGGCACTCTAATAATAAATCCAGAGGTGAGACCACTAGCATGACCAATACGAGGGCCAAGCATGGTCTCATCTGCCCATTCCCCAGAAATCACATGCTGGTTGCTTTATGAAAGTAACATGTGAAGGGGGCTATAAGCGATCAAGCAATTGTGTGGTAGAAATCTTATCACACAGTAAACTGTTTTTGTCTGTATATGATCAAAGACGGGTTTTGTATGTGTGAAAAGGATGGTTATTTTATCTAAATCCAGATTCACGTTGCCATCTTTAGATTTCAAAGTAGTTGCGAGGGCAAGTTGACCAGAGGAAAAACATATAAAAAAATTGTCTGGCTCAGTTGGATACAATTCCACCTAATCAAGCATTCTGTTTCCAACAAAGGTCAGTAAGTAACTCAAGGCATGAAGTAACAAAACAGGCATGAAGGTGATGGCCTTCTCTTGTTGTTTGACTCAAACACTTGGTATTCAGATATATACTGCTTCTGGGCATGGAGGCTCCATTCAGTTGTTGTTGTTGTTGCTAATAGTTTATTAATCACTTCCCATGAGGAATCTCAAAGCAATGTACAATACGATAAAAACATGTATCAGAAAATTGCACATATGAGAAATGAGTTAAAACATTTGCATACATAAAATGATTAAAGCATATATAGATACATAACAATTCTATATGAAATCAACTCATATTCAATGCAGATATTAGCTGGGATAAAAGTCTGCACTTACAAGACTTGTTGAATGTGGAACATGTCAAAAAACAATAGAGAAGATGCCCTTCGGGAGTTCCAAAGGTGCTGGCATGCTAATGGCCCAATTCTGACATTGTGTGAAACTGGCCTCCTGATAGGATGGTATCTGCAGGATGCCCTCTCCTACAGAATGTAATGTTTAGTTGGGTATGTAAGGGATGAGATGATTGATTATCTTTGTGAAATCATGGAGGATGGGTGAAGTGCCAGATGACTGAAAGAGGGCTAATGTTGTCTCTATCTTCAAAAAGGGCAAAAAGGAGACACCTGGAAGCTACAGACCAGTCAGTCTGACATCAATCCCTGGGAACATTTTGGGAGCAGATTATGAAGCAGTCAATCTGCAAGTACCTTGAAAACAATGCAGTGATTACTAGAAGCCAACATGGCTTTGTAAAGAGCAAATCCTGCCAGATTAATCTTACCTTGTTTTTTGATTGAGAAAACTCCCTGGTAGACTATGCAAATGCTTTGGACATAATATATCTCGTCTTCAGCAAACTTTTGACAAAATGCCCCATGATATTCTGATTAGCAAGCAAGCTAAATGTGGGCTGGATAGAACAATGATTAGGTGGATCCACAGTTGGCTGCTGAAGTGTACTCAAAGAGTGCTTATCAATCGTTCCTTCTCAAACTGGGGGGAGGTAACGGGTGGGGTACCACAGGGCTTGGTCCTGGGCCCAGTGTTCTTCAACATCTTTATTAATGACTTGGATGAAGAGGTGCAGGGAATGCTTATCAAATTTGCAGATGATACAATATTGGGATGGATAGTTAATACCCTGGAGGACAGAAACAAAATTCAATGTGATCTTGATAGGCTGGAACCCTGGGCAGAAAACAACAGAATGAAATTTAACAGGGATAAGTGCAAAGTTTTACACATAGGGAAAAGAAACCAATGTACAGTTATAAGATGCGGGATACCTGGCTCAGGAATACTACATGTGAGAAGGATCTTGGAATAGTTGTTGATCACAAGCTGGATATGACCCATCAGTGCAATGTGGCTGCAAAAAAGGCAAATTCTATTTTAGACTGCATTAACAGAAGTATAGCTTCCAAATCACATGAAGTACAAGTTCTCCTTTATTCAGCACTGGTTAGGTCTCATCTTGAGCACTGTGTCCAGTTGTGGACACCACACTTTAAGAAGGATGCAGACAACGTGGAACAGGTTCAGAGGAGGGCAACAAGCATGATCAGGGGACTGGAAACAAAGCCCTATGAGGAGAGACTGAAAGAACTGGGCATGTTTAGCCTTGAGAAAAGAAGAGTAAGGGGAGATATGATAACACTCTTCAAGTACTTGAAATGTTGTCACACAGAGGAGGGCCAGAATCTCTTCTTGATCCTTCCAAAGTGTAGGACACGAAATAATAGGCTCAAGTTACAAGAAGCCAGATTTTGACTTACAAACCTAAACAGCTTGAGACCAGGCTATCTCTGAGGCTGCCTTTTCTGCCATAGTTATTGTGCCCAAGTCACTAGTATTTCTACAGTTGGGGACACCACAGCCTACTGAAATTGGATTGTTGTTATTATTTTGATTTATTACCTGCCCTTCACCTTAAGGTCCCAGGGTGTGTCACAACAATTTAAAATACAACATTGAAAGTTTAAAATCGATTACAATCAGAAAAAATAGGGTGGTTCCTAAAAATATACATTTCAAGTGATCAAAGGCCCAGGGTAGGTATGGGAGAGAAATTTGATTCAATTTGCATTTCAAGTCAAATTGATCAAACTCACACTTTCCGAAACAATATGGGGACCAAAACAGAGCCACCCTTTGAAATCCACACTTATCTGAATTTTGGGATGCAGTCCCCCAACCAAGCAATGATTACAAAAATGCTTATATTAGGAGAACATATGCACAAAATGAATATATTGATGAAAATAACATACCCAAATGCATTATATAAGGATGAATTGCTTAGAAAACTGTGTCCATTAGTCAAAATGGCATACAAAAATGTATTTATTAGGAGAAATTCACATTAACATGCTGAAGAATTTTCATGAAGATAAAAAAAACCCCACAAATTGCTGCAGAAATGTGGAGAACCGAATTTAAGTTTAGAAAAATGAGAAACTGAGGGAACTGAAATTGACAGATCATTCCAACCCTAGCCTGGGTTTGGAGGAATGGAGATCAGGCTATCGAGTCCTCTTTCCTGACTGTTGATATTGAGTCCTTTTTTGGTGTTGGATGCTATAGCTGCTGAAATTAGGTGCTATGCTATCTGGATGTTTTAATTATCACTGTGGACTGTTTTTAATGGCTTTTATGTATATTGTGAACTGTTTTGAGATTTATAAATGAAAAGTGGTATACAAGTTTTAAAAATGAATAAATAAATTTGGTTAGCTCCAACCCATAATCTTCTTGCTGTTTTTGACATGCCATAATTTCTGCAGACAACTGTACTGGTCAAAATTGGGGGGGGGGTTGTGAGGCTGGTTCTCAAACCCTGACATTCCATTATCTGCCAGAATTTGTTTTTGTTATGATTAGGTTTTTTAATAACAGCCTTGTACAAAGATGCTGTTAGGTGCAAAGGATCGGGATTTCTATTATTTCTCCCCTGCTGAAACTAGACATGGATGTGCTTTTTAGCATCTTTTGTCATTTTGCAGCTCCCCTAATATTATTCATTTTACTGTATTACCAAGGTTGAAAAACGAAAGAGGTGACATGAAGTTCTTGAGATCATGTACAGTTTCCAAGAACAGACTAATACTCTGTTCACAAAACTAAGCTCATCAGATTTAAAATGACTTAGTATTCACCTAGCCCCGTTCTGATTACCAAACCTCATTTGAAATTTATATTAGAGCTACAGAAGCTTCCAGATACCTTACAAGTTTTTCACAGAGTTATTCAAAGGTGTTAAGTTTTTGAACAGGCAAATATCTGTCACAGCTTAAGCAAAACTGATCAGTTACAAGTAATATGGCTGCTCACCTATAAGAGAAGAATTCAGGTCATTGGGAACAGGCAATTTTAAGTTTCCTTCTGTGTGGTAGGACAAGAATTTTGTCATAAACATAGAGCAGTAGGGTCTAAATCCACCATAAGAAACCATAAAAAGACCATAAAGCTCAGTAAAAAACCTAGTTGCCATGCACATAATACAGCTCCCAAAGGACAATGTTTGCTTTAAAGCTACTCAAATTACAATGGATGGAGTTTTAAGGTCTGTATAAAAAAAGAGCTCAAAAAGATGTTTACTCCTAACCTAAAGGTCACAATTTCAATAAAGTTGCTTATTTTTATCTAACTCATCAAGGTTGTCCAAAAATACTTAGAAATATGTTGACAATAAAATGGTGACAATGACTATATGGATCTTCAAAGAAACAACTCAGGCATTCAATGACTATGAGTGGGAGCAGTGGAAAAGTACATACTGGCCCCACATATCAATGGGTCCACTCATGATGGACCCAGGAGGTCATGCCTGATGCTCATTGAGAATATATAGAGGACCCCTTTATACACAGCTGTGTTTCTGTAGGGTTTTACCACACAATAGAGAACCAATCAGAGGGCTTGCTCTGTTGTGGAATGCTAGCCTCTCTCATGATATATATGTCATTTTGAACATTTTGCTGATTAGGTACAAAAATGTTCTACTTTCAGACTTGCAGTCAGTTGTGAAATATTTATGTACCAAAATCCATTTAGATGGTCTGGAAATACATTAACTAGTGGGGATACAGCCCCCCCCCCACATACTTTTAGAGAAAAACCCTTACAAATGTCTCTCAGGTATTTCTGGGTATTGTACTGTATATGGGACTAAATTGGTCGTGGTAGCCCTGATGGATTACTTTTATCAAGAGTGGGACATGGGGCGGGATATCTTGTTGCTCAGCAACATTTGATACCATTGACCATGGTATCTTACTGGACCAGCTTAATGGGTTGGCAGTTGGAGGCACTGTTTTGCAGAGACTCGACTCCAACCACCAGGACTGGTTTTATTTATTTATTATTTATTTATCATATTTATATCCCACCCTTCCTCCCAGCAGAAGCCCAGGGTAGTTTCAATGCTGTTGTGCTACATTATGGCACAGGATTTTAAAATTTGCTTTTAAGAAACCTTCTCTAGTTACAGGGCTGTCCTCATCGCAGGAAGCCCCAAGTTTTACTAACTGACTAAATTGCCTGTTTATTATTGTTTATATGTCTAACTTCCCTTAGAGAAATTCCAAGTGGATGGGTGGCCTAGAAGTACGATGACAATTTCAAGTCCCCTGTTTTGAGAAAAATGCAGAAACAAGAAAGACACAAGTTTTTCCAATGAGTCTTAAAAATGTAAAGGAGTGAGCAAAAAGTAGTGTTTTATACAAAATGTACAAAAATAATTGAAATTATATAATTTCTTCAAATAAAAATATTATTCAAATAATTAAAAATGAATAAATAAGAAATAAAGCCTAGCTGAGGACAACTTGTTGGTTTTATGTGTTAAATTGATTGATTCAAAAGCATATTATATCTATATGATTTATATATTTTTGTACAAACGTATTTTAGGTATTTTTTACCTTGACGTTTATATTCTTGTGCTGGGAGAGAGAAGGGGAGGAGGAAGAGGGAGAAATGCTCACCCTTCAGACATTTCTAGTAATCAGGATGTCTCGGGTACATACTAGGGCTTTGCACAGCCCCCCCCCGACCCAACCCTGGGCCCCAGTCTGGGGACTAGATCATGCTGGCCTGGCCTGGTCCAACCTGGGGATGATCCAGGCCCTGGAATCTGGCCCTGAACCAATTTGGGGGCAGGGCTAATGTTTTCTTAAAGGCCTAATTTACTTTAATTTGAAGTCTAATGAAACATATAGTGGGCAGGGCGAGGGGAGGGGAAAAGGAGACGCTGCATCTCCCACCCCCACCGAGTGAGAGTAGAAGGGTTCAAACCTGGGGGATGGAAGATGAACCTTCACAAATGCCTTGTCTGCAGGAAATGTGCTTGCAAAGGAACGCCCTGCAGGATTGAATCCCAACTCCCCCTCTCCACAAGGCCTTGCCACCCATTCCTTATTGGTATGAAGCCACCCACACCTACCTCTGCTGCCATGGCTTCCCATCAACTTCTTCCCTGCCCAGTTCCTCTGTCACTACCGACCTCCTGCAGTCCAGCTGCAGAGTGCTGCTTCACTAGCCCCTTCCCCTCAGCTGTTGATTGGAGGATTAGATCATGCCGGGTGCTATTTCAGGAGGTGAGGCATTGGGCAGGAAAGAGAGACAGATGCTGGGTGGGAAGGAGAGGCTAGGTGAGAGAACCACCTGCAAAGGAGCACCTGACCCTGGCCTGCAGCCCACATCCAAAGGCATCCACCCCCTCACATACCTCTAGCTTTCCCCAGGAAAACACAGAGCAAGTAGGTTTTCCTCCTCTGAGGCCATTTCACTGCATCTTCTACTTCCCACCTGAATCCTTCCTGTTCCTGCTGTCCTATGTCCCCACCCAGATCTCTCTGGGCTGCATGACTTGCAGCAATTTGGGCCTATCTCCATCCAACTTGGATAAAGTCCAGATCCCTTCTCAGTCAGCCAGATTTGGTTTGGGCTTTTGTCAAATCTGCTGCCCAGCCCTACAGTCCCTCTCAAGTGTTATGATCAGCAGAGGGGGGCTTCTTGGCAGTTCTGCCACCCTCAGAAGTTTGGAGGATGGTGGCCCGGGAAACAGCTTTCTCTGTGGCAGCCCCAAGTTGTGGAATTCCCTCCCTATAGAAGTGTGTCTGGCACCTTCTCTGTACAGTTTTTGGTGAAAGCTAAAGACACACCTCTTTACCTGAGATTTATGTTTTCAGAATCCACCTTATTCTTGTGGTTGAAATGTATTTTAATTCTTTTTCATATTGTTTTTTAGGTTTTGCAACCCATTCTGGAACTTGTTAGTGAAGGGTAGGATGATGATGTTGTGATGATGATGATGATGATCCTTACTCCTTTGACACAGAGAGAGTAAAGCTGGGGCTGAGAGGAGGCAGAAATAGTCGGGCAAAGGGGTGGGAGGGGAAGTGCAAACCAAGGGGCTTGGAAGGGACACAATAGAGAGATTAAGACATGAGAAGAGAGTTTTTCTCAGCTGCTCTGCAAGAAAGGGAGTCCTTTTCTTCCACTAAAGCACAGACACCAAATGTTCCTGCAGGGGATTGGTTGGTGTTATTCTTGAGCAAGCTACATCCTGCAAATTGTAGCAACTAACTGTCCTGATTTGGTAGGTGTTTCCAATCTCAAGGAAATAAGGCTATTTAGAGGATCAGTGAGTTTTGTTGTCCTGCCTAAACACTATTTTACTATAGGAAATTGCTTGGGGAAAACTTTTTTTTCTCCCTTTCTCCCAGAGTTATGGGGTGGGCCATGCCACAGCAATACAGACTCCAAGCATCAAGACAAGCAGAGAATAAGTGATTACAAGAAGGGAGGAGGGAGACTGGCAAACTCTGGGGTTAAGGGGGAATTGGGAGAAGCTGGCTGCCCTTGGTGGGTCTCTGCCCTTGGTGGGTCTCTGCCCCTTACGAGTCAGTAATCCCTGTCCATCCCAGGCCCACTGCATTGTTCAACCCCTCTCAAAATATCCTTGTGTCTGCTGGTTCTTCCCCATCACCACTGCATATTCAACAAAACTCTGAAGTGGGAGCCCATTGTGATTGCATAGGTTCCTCCATACTCTGCACGATCAGGTCTTCCACAAGCATGAGGAACTTTCACAACTATAGCCAGTTCTCCCCTTCAGACTTTTGCCAAACATACAGTCAGATGGGTAGACCCAGTGCCTCCTAGGGGTGTGGACTGACCACATGATTAATTTCAGACTTGGGACCCTGATTTGGCACTACATAAAACAGCTCACCTCAGTCCAAGGCACTTTGTAGGCTGCCTGATTCAGTTCAGACTTCAGCCAAATTTACTTTATTGCCCCCAACACACACACTACTGAAAAATAAAAATGGGTGTAAATTTTCTCCCTTTTGAAGGAGTGGATAGAATTTGCAGGCATAGTAGCCTCTCCACAATGGATGTGCTGCCTCTGCAAGGTTTAGAATTGTACATAGGGAGACTCCCTCTAGTAGTTGTTTTAAATAATATATTTATTAGGCTAGAGTTATGGTACTCTAAGGGCCTTGGCTCTATGCTCCCTTAGCTATAAAGTAACTTCCTGTCAGGTGATATCACCCCCCTTTTATTGGCCAGTTCTATCTAGTTTCCTGCAGTTAGTTTTTTCCTCCAAAACTTGCTTCAGTTTGTTTCAGCCACTGGCAAAGCTGGCAGCAGGGCTTGTATCTCCATAAGACAACACTCCTTTTTTTACCTATCTCTCTGACAGTAGCTATCTCTACCACCAAACGATCTTCAAAGATGTCTCTCTGAAAACCCTTCTTTCTCAAAGAACTATTTCTCCCATTGAACCTACCTTCTCAACAATCCTACAGTCAACAATAAATATATCATTACACTTCTCCACCATTATCACCATACTCAGTGCACTAGCCCCACAGACTGTAAGCTTTCTTAAAGATTCTATATACCATTTGTTTATTTGGTTTAATAAAATAGTTCCTGATTAAAAAGAGAGATTGAGTTGACTGTTTCACCAATTGGGTTTCAAAGCCATGGGCATAGAACAGTGGATAAAGCCTGTCAACTTACAAAAATGTCCAGAGTAGTGTTGCCAGGTTCAGGACCTGAGAACGATTCTGTATCTTTAAGAGAGGAGAAAATTCAGCTAAGTGCAGGTTTTCTTGCAACACTGTAATGGGAAAAACCACAAGGTGGAATTCTCCCTTCCCCCTGCACAACTTTTAAAGATACAGAAGACCTCTTGGAGGTCAATGTTGCAAGAACACCTGCACTTGGTTGCAAATCAAACTGTCTGTGCTGCTGATGGGATCTAATGTACATGGGCAGGATGATGCTAAATGAAACATTTATTGGTTCATCTGAAAATTACCATCTATCAGCTGTGTTTTACTAAATTAGATATTATATCCTCCAAATCTCCCAGCTCAGCGAGGACAGGAGTCAGCCATGAACTCTTCAAGTTACCTTATCTTAGGATCCATGCCTTATTTGTCCTGTGTTTAGCTCTATTTCCATTTTCCTCCATTTCCTTTGTATAAAAAGAATTTTTGTAAGCCTCTCAGGACAGAGGCCTGTGCTCTTGTACTTGGTAAAGCACTAGGTATAGTAATAGTGGGCTGCTGTAGCCATTTCTTCTCCTTCTCCTGCCTGTGCAATCTTCAAAATCGGGTGGCAGGTTTTTGCCTTTCTTTTCTTTCTGAGAGAACTTTGGAGTCTTATAGGCAAATTAGGTGCTTTTATTATTGGGTAGTTCTCCATGCTTCTTCAGCCTACTGAGTGCCCTGCCCAAAGTCTCAGATGGGGCTGTGATTTTTCTCTTTTTATTAAAGTTACAGTTACATCAAAAGAAGTGCGTCTCATTAACGTAACTACACTTTCTAGGAACTTTTCTCTAACTCTGACTAAGCATGACTTTGCAGTGCTATGACACAGAGTCAGCAACGAACCCCTCTTCTGCATCCCCTTAAGAAGGCTTCGCTTTCATGCAAAGCCTCCTCCTCAATGTCTGTTGAATCTCCTGCTTCTCCTGCCAGCGTGCGTGGGGCAATGGGGGCTGGCTCAGCTTCCCACTCTGAGAGTGGTGGGCAGTCAGCTTGCTTGACCGTGGGAACCTGTGGGGCACCTGACTGTGAAATGTTAGGTGAAGCAGGTGGTGCCTCTGCTGTGGGCGCAGGCAATGAGTGTGTGTCTAACAGAACAGTCTCCAAAGGGGCAGTCTCTAACAGTTCTGGTTGCACTTCAGAGAGGGGGGCAGAATCGGGGGCAGTTGAGGTGTCAGTGACTGGAATTTGCATGCTCTGAGGACTATTCCTGCTGCTTGTCTCCTCCCCCAGCTCATCCTCACAGTCCTCAATGTCAGAGTCTGGCACCTCAAAACTTCCCCTCCCAACCTGGGGCACAACGTTGAGTTTTGGAGAAAGCCAGATGGAAGTCCTGCTGAAGTTTGCAGGCTTAGGGCAGGAGGAACAGGAGTAGCTTGGGCAAATGAAACGCTTGATTCAGCCTTTCATCCTCTCCCTTAATTTACCTACTTTTAATAAATAAATGCATCTGTATTTTGTTTTTAATCTCCTGGTCCTGCAAGTGCTTCAACCATGAGCCATTGCAGAGGTGGATCGGATGGTGTTTCTCCCCACGCTGACCTGACAATAAGTTTAATTTATTTTCAAATGCTGGTTGGTAGGAATGCATAGAATTCCTAACTCGTATTAGTATGGTTCCCTTCACATTTTTTCCTAGAAATTTTGCTTGAGAGGGAATCTTCAGTTTTGCTATAAGAGAAATTCAGCAGTAATTCTTGGAAGCTCTGCTGCCCAAGATCCTTTAAATGGAGGGACTAGGGACTAAATCTGGAAGTTCCTGTATGGAAACCATATACTCTGCCACTGAGCTATGGCTTTCTTAATTACTCATGTGTTTAAATCCATATTTTCTCTTTATATGTTTATCATTGATATAATGGAGGTCACAAGTGCAAAACAACATCCACAAAATCCATGTGTAAATTTTAGAAAAAGGACTTTGTCACTAATCAGCACCTACATTTTTCCATTTAGATGTCATTATCAATAGGATTGAAAGATATGTCTTAGTTACAAGGAATGTCTAAAACATTCCTAATGTTGACATCTGTATATGCATATTGACAATCTCAGAGACATTTTGTGAATGTGTAGAAATTCCCCAATGGATGTGGATGGTTACTTAATTGTAATGGTCACTGATATGTAAAAAAATGGGGAAACTGATATATCTAGATATATTTTCAGACATATGTAAAATTCATTTGGAATTGTCAGTGTTCATATTTGAATGTCATTTTTGGATGACACTATAATATAATAAAAGCAAGTTGTGATAGAATTGCAGTGAGAGCCATGTGGAAGTGGAACACAGTCACAACAATTTATGTCTGGTTGCATCCTCCACCTTGTCAAGTAAGCCCAATTTCTGAACCTTGAATGATTGGGGAAGGGAATAGATAAATTGATGTAGAATACATTCCACTTGGATCTCTACACCAAAGGGACTTCAGAAACTTATTTCATGGTGGGACAGAAGCTCTTCTCAGACCAAACTTCCCTGGGTTCAGAAAACAGGTCAAGTGAATAAGCAGGGGTGAATGTGTAAGCTCTGAACCTGTCCACCATCATTCTGTCCCTTTCAACTCATGGAGGGCAACTGTGTAAAGCTGAGAGTCTCCTGGATTCATGGAGACTCTCCATGCATTTTGAAAAATACATTTGAAAATGCACAGGGAGCCTTCATGGGGACAGAAGGTTCCCCACTTCACACTCACCCTTCATGAAATGGAGGCCAGTGGAAATGATTATGGGGGGGGGAGTTGTTGGAGCTAGCATACTTGCCCCTGCTTCTCCCCTCCCCCCACCCCTTAACATATTTTTGGAAGGTAAGGCCTGAAGAGGGCTGAAGAAGTATAGGAGAAATGTTTTTTGATAAATGTTTCCTAATCCTATTGAAATTATTTTAACTTCCCTCAAATTCTACTGCTGTTTTGCCTGAACACTATACTCCAGATTAGTTGGCATGAATCTCCTCTGAAGTGTAGTCTTGAAATTATTTATATGTCTTAATGTTCAAGGAATTCTTCACAGTTCAGAAGGTAAACCGGCACAGGTTGAGAATCTCCTTAGAGGTGAATATTTATGTTACAGTATGTTTTTCTAGATCTATAGTCTGAATTGAATTACCATGTATTACACTTTCAGTGTTTGAGGAATATAAGCTAATGTTCCTAGCTTAGATAGAAAGCACACAGCTTCCATAACTCTGAATTAAATTTGGTTTATTAGTCAAGGTCAGTTCCTTTAAGGAGAAATTGCTTTAATAAGGTAAATGATGCTCCATTCAACATTGCATTACTAGTGCAAGATAACATTCCATTAAAAACATATTCAGAGTATATTTTCCCATTGATTTACTGCTGGAACTGGTATAAATAAATAAATTGAAGATATAGATACCACATCAATAGGTTACTGTAAGTTTCATATGGAGGATCAAGCAGAAATTCCAAGCTCCCAAAACCAACAGTTGTTAAACAGGCGGTACACACTCTAGCTGTATTTGAAATCGCAACAGGGTTGTCAATTTCTCAATTCAAAGTTCCTGCATATAGATTTAAATGTTTTGAGAGAGGATGCACCTTCATCCTGTCTGGTTACTGTTATCTTCACTCACCCACTTCTATCTGCTCTGGTGTATGGAATAAAACTGGAACTCACCACAACAAATACAGACAGAAAGTAGCTCAAGGGGAAGTGTAGGAATGAGATAGGGGAGCAGTAGCTTAATGCCCTGTCTTGTTCTGGTAGCAGTCAGATATCTGGGCAATCCAGATACACAGGGTCTGAAAGAAAACCTGAGGTCATGCACAGTGAGGCATCGCAAGAGTGGGCATGGTCCAATAGCAGGGTCATGAGGCAAGGCCAAACTCAAACCCAGCAAAGCAATTTAAAGGCAGGCAGGATTCAAGAGCATGGCCCATTGCATACTATCAGCCAGAGTAGTCATCAGAAGCAATTAATAGTTTGCAGTAGGCCCAGTTGCAATAGGTTAGCCCAGTCTTCCAGGTTTCCTGCTCCTGAGAGGCTGCTTACACGCAAGGACACTGGTTCTTCTGCATCTCAAGATGTGCATTGCATCCAAGGGTGGCTGATTCCACTTGCAGCTGGCATTCCCTGGTTCTAGGAAGTAGTTTGACCTCCTGCTCTGATTATGCAGATGAAACAGCTGCCACATGTGAGTCAGGTATCTTATCTATGTGTCCCTTTGGATCCTCTGCTGCAGAAAGGCCCGCTGTTGCTT
Source organism: Rhineura floridana (assembly GCF_030035675.1). Taxonomy (NCBI): domain Eukaryota; kingdom Metazoa; phylum Chordata; class Lepidosauria; order Squamata; family Rhineuridae; genus Rhineura; species Rhineura floridana. The sequence continues at coordinate 9,036,305 of NC_084484.1, read as the reverse complement.
CTCTGGAAATTCTGGAGGTGTTTGGGATAGTACTGGAGCCAGGAGACCCCATAAAGTCTTCGGATCTTGCATCATCAGTGTCTCCATCGGAGAAGTCCTCCTGGCTCGGGCCTGGGTCAGACATGACACCTAGATTAACTTGCCAGGGTGGATCCAGGCTGAAGGGGCCTTGGGCAAAGTGCCAGTGGGCCCTGGGGGGGGGGTTACTTGGCTGTGGTGGCAGGACTCCAAGTGGTACTGGGCAGCTGAATTTATCTACCCTTACCTCATCATCAAATGTGTAGTTATAGCCATTACACGAGCACAACATGTATAATGAAAACCACACGTCATTAAAAACTAAGGGGCATTGTATGAATTTCTGCAGAGGAAGTATTAAGCACAAAAAGTTAGCATAAATTAACATCTTGATAGTTTTTTTTTGCTTCAAGACACTTTCTCCAAACCTTTTGTGCTTCCACCACAAATCTATCCATTTTTAAAAATAGCATATTTATGTTTCTTAAAAAGTGTACCATGTCGGACAGGTTGTCAATATTGAATATGCCAGTTTACAAATAATTTCCCTCTTGGTTCCCCGTGGATGGGAGAGTACAATCCGGAGTGACACAAACTTTCAGCAGTCTCACCAGAGGCAGTTAATGTGTGCCAAATGTTGGGTTGGCATTGTTTGAAATTGTCAATGCCCCAAAGGCCTTTTGCAGGGAGCTGTGCCAAATATCATGAAAACAGCAGTCTAGGGCATATACCTCTATAATTAATAACAATGATGAGGATCATACCTGAAACAGCCCTCTTTCTCCCATTATATCTACATGGCTGGTATAAGTTTAAAGCCCTTTGGTTTCAGAAATGTGTATCAAGTTCCTTTAACCTTACCTTCACAGGCAGTGAATGCTTTCAGTGAGACTTTTTTCCAAGTCTCACATTGATTTGCAACCTAAAGCATGAGTTATTGCAGTAGAATTGTCCCTTAAAAGCTTTGCCCAGCATGGCCAAAAGCTTGTCCAACCACAAAACCAACACCTCCAAGACTCATATTTGCCCCTTGCCAGAGGAACCTTAGTAAGGCTCTATGAATCAGCAATGATAAAGTAATACCATTTTTGTACAGATGAAATATGAAAACAACTGTTGGCAAAGCTGAGCCCCATTTGACAAACCAGCTTGACTGCCAGAGGCATTCAGATGGAGTCTAAACAAGGAAATCTCTGAATCATTTTACAGGGTTTTCTCTTTTCTACTTCTACTTCTAGAGTTCATTTTATGCACTGTGGGAAGAAAATATCAAGATTGTGCCAAACAATACAGTCAGCATTTGATTTTCTTTAAAAACGTGGAGATTAAAGACAAAAAGGCTCTGATAAAGCATCAGAGATCCGCTCAGATCGTAAGTCCATGGGCACATCAGATAGAGAGATGTTTGCTCAAACAGAGACACAGCCTTAGAGAAAAAATGTAACATCTGGCAAGAAAGCAAGCTTTACTTTTTCCTAACTGCCTGCTGTTTAGACAATTGAGTTACTAATGGGAAGAACTAGAGCAGGTAGGAGAAACTACCTCCAGGAAAGCACTCTGTAAGAAAACAGCAAAATTATACTCCAAATCCGTAATATGCACAAAATGATATTCGGAAAAGATACAGCCATATTTATGAGGTAATCCAATGGGGGGGGGAAAGACACGTCCTCATTTATTCATTAGAAGACATCAATATTTGAATATACTTATATACGCTTAGAAAAAATACTTTAAAAAGGCATAGGGCCCCATCAGCCAGAGGTTCTCCTGCACAAGTTCCATTAAAATAAATGATTGGAACAAGCGTGTGTTTAAATATTCTTCCAGACTAAGGACCGAAATGCTGCAGCTGTACAGATTCTTTGTTTCTTTACAGCTTTCACCAATGCAATTGCCCCCACACCCAAGAAGACTCGTGACTCAAGTTGGAATAATGTTATATTTATTAAATATAACATTCTACATCAAATGCAGATAAGCCAATTCATCAGATTAAATTGCTTCGGGCAGGTGAGGCCTCCTACATGTGGGAATATTCCCACGCCTTCTAAAGGCAAATAATTCTCTTCAGATCTTAACTCCATAGTCAAGGACGTGGGGGAAAACCTCCCTCCTTGCTGCTGAAGTCAGCTGTGGCTCCAACCTCCGCACCATGGCCCCGCCATACAGGCGTTCACCATGATGCGCAAGCAGGTCCCACAAAGACACTCCTCAGTTCGCCACCAGGCATTAAGCTTTGATGGTTCCCTGGGGAGTCCCCCTTACCTGTATACCTTAACCGCCTCAAAATAACCCAATATACCTCACCTGCCCAAATTCCATACCAGCCAAGCTAAAACTCCACAACCCATCCCAACAAGCCAATTGAATTAAACCCAAGCAGTATGGAGTAGGCAAAACGAAAGGGATTCTGAAATCAGGATCCCCCCCAAAAAAATCCTACTCAGCCCCAGTACGGCGACTAGCAAAGCCCATACTGACAAGGGAGGGAGGGTGCCGCGAGGCAAAAAAGGCAAACGCTGAGGGAAGGAGCGGCTTAAATACTCCGCTCAATCCCGAACCTGATTGGCCCCTTTGATCTCACGTGGCGCACTAGAAAAGCTTCGAGATCATTCCCGAGCCTTCTCTTACATTTCTGGTGGAGGTAAAAACGCCCCTTAACAGGAACGACAATGTAAAGAATGCTCTAACCTGGGGATCTAAAATGTTTATTTTGCACTACTTGCAGAATTTGGGTGCCTCTAGCCCTACATTTACACCCCACATGCTATGAAGTTCTCAAACTTGTCTCTTAGAACTTTTAAAGTTGGCAAGATTAAATCCACACCTTCTTGTTTACATAGTAGCTGGTGAAGCAGCAGGGGGGAGTAAATGCCTGCCTGTTCTGACTGGCAACAAAGGGAAATGGGCACCATAACTTTTTGTTTTCCCCTTTGCTGGTGGTATAAGAAAGAGGCTGGTTTGGGCCATTCTGTGCAAGTGAGATTCTAGGGAATGGAAGAGGTACCCATAATTGGCCCATGCTCAAAGGCACCGCTAGCCATTGACCACTAGCAGTGCTTTTATTTTATTTTTAAAATGTGTATCCCGCATTTCACGATAGAGGTCCCAAAGTGGCTTACAACAATAAAAATACACAATGTACAAAATTTAAAATATAAATTAAACTGCAAACTAAGAGATTAGTTATCTCAGATATTTAAAACAACAAATATAAAAAATTAAAAAACACAGATCTGAGAAACCCTCATGGTGCAAAGTCCTCCTGAAATAAAATAGTTTCATCAGGTGTCTGAAACTCAGCAGGGACAGTGCCTGAATAACTTCCAATAAGAGGGAGTTCCATAAAGTTGGGCCCGCAACACTAAAGTATGACTTCTTATTGATACGAGTCATGCTTCTGGTCCACGGGGGACCACTAATAGTGCTCCCACAGATGATCTTAGTGATTGACTTGGAACATATAGGGTAAAGTGATCCTTTATGTATCCTGGGCCCAAGAACTGTGAACCTGGCCCTGTAGCAAACAGAAAGCCAATGCAAGTTTTTTGACATTTGGTGTCATGCGTTGGCCGTAGTCTGTTCCTCTCACCAGTCTAGACACTGCATTCTGTACTAGCTGAAGCTTCTGGACCAGTAGAGATCAGTAGTGCCTCAAGTGACAACAATGGTTCAAGGAGTACCTTCAAACTAGTATCTGTACTTTCACAAGGGAGTACAAACTTCTGAAGTATAGTTAATGCTCTATTAGGCTGCATTAATAGAAGTGTAGTTTCCAAATCGTGTGAAGTATTGTTGTTGTTATGTGCCTCCAAGTCGACTACGACTTATGGCGACCCTATGAGTCAGCGACCTCCAAGAGCATCTGTCATGAACCACCCTGTTCAGATCTTGTAAGTTCAGGTCTGTGGCTCCCTTTATGGAATCAATCCATCTCTTGTTTGGCCTTCCTCTTTTTCTACTTCCTTCCGTTTTCCCCAGCATTATTATCTTTTCTGATGAATCAGGTCTTCTCATTATGTATCCAAAGCATGATAACCTCAGTTGCATCATTTTAGCTTCTAGTGATAGTTCTGGTTTCATTTGTTCTAACACCCAATTATTTGTCTTTTTTGCAGTCCATGGTATCCGCAAACCTCTTCTCCAACACCACATTTCAAATGAGTTGATTTTTCTCTTAATCAGCTTTTTTCACTGTCCAACTTTCACATCCATACATAGAGATCGGAAATACCGTGGTCTGAATGATCCTAACTTTAGTGTTCAGTGATACATCTTTGCATTTGAGGACCTTTTCTAGTTCTCTCACAGCTGCCCTCCCCAGTCCTAGCCTTCTTCTGATTTCTTGACTATTGTCTCCATTTTGGTTAATGATTGTGCCAAGGTATTGATAATCTTTGACAAGTTCAATGTCCTCTTTGTCAACTGTAAAGTTGCATAAATATTCTGTTGTCATTACTTTAGTCTTTTTGACATTCAGCTGTAGTCCTGCTTTTGTGCTTTCCCCTTGAACTTTAAACAGCATTTGTTTCGAATCATTACTGGTTTCTGCTAGTAGTACGGTATTGTCTGCATATCTTAAATTATTGATGTTTCTCCCTCCAGTTTTCACACCTCCTTCATCTTGGTCCAATCCTGCTTTCCATATGATGTTTTGCATATAGATTAAATAAATAGGGTGATAAAATACACCTCTGTCTCATACCCTTTCCAATGGGGAATCAATCAGTTTCTCCATATTCTGTCCTTACAGTAGCCTCTTGTGCAGAGTATAGGTTGCGCATCAGGACAATCAGATGCTGTGGCACCCCCATTTCTTTTAAAGCATTCCATAGTTTTTCATGATCTATGCAGTCAAAGGCTTTGCTGTAATCTATAAAGAACAGGGTGATTTTCTTCTGAAATTCCTTGGTCCGTTCCATTATCCAATGTATGTTTGCGATATGATCTCTGGTGCCTCTTCCCTTTCTAAATCCAGCTTGGACATCTGGCATTTCTCGCTCCATATATGGTAACAGCCTTTGTTGTAGAATCTTGAGCATTACTTTATTTGCATGGGATATTAAGGCAATAGTTCAATAATTACTGCATTCCCTGGGATCCCCTTTCTTTGGAATTGGGATGTATATTGAATGCTTCCAGTCTGTGGGCCATTGTTTAGTTTTCCATATTTCTTGACAAATTTTTCTCAAAATTTGGACAGATTTAGTCTCACTAGTTTGTAGCAACTCTATTGGTATGCCATCTATTCCTGGTGATTTGTTTCTTTCAAGAATTTTAAGAGCAGCTTTCACCTCACATTCTAAAATTTCTGGTTCTTCATCATATGGTTCCTCCATGAATGAATCTGTCATCCTGGCATCTTTTTCATAGAGTTCTTCAGTGTATTGCTTCCATCTTCCTTTCATTTCATCTCGATCAGTCACTGTGTTTCCCTGTTGATTATTCAACATCCCTACTCGTGGTTTAAATTTCCCTTTCATTTCTCTAATCTTTTGGAACAGGGCTCTTGTTCTTCCCTTTTTGTTGTCCTCTTCTATTTCTATACAGTAACTATTGTAATAGTTCTCTTTGTCCCTACGTACTAGTCGCTGTATAGTTGCATTTAGGGTTCTGACTGTGTTTCTATCTCCTTTTGCTTTTGCTTTCCTTCTCTCTTGAACCATGTGAAGAGTTTCTTCAGTCATCCATTGAGGTCTTTCTCTCTTTTTAACTAGAGGTATTGTCTTTTTGCATTCTTCCCTGACAATGTCCCTGACTTCATTCCATAGTTCTTCTGGTTCTTTGTCAACTAACTTTAAACCCTCAAACCTGTGCTTTATTTGATCTGTATATGCTTCTGGGATTTATTTAAATTGTATTTTGGCATTATGATTGCTTTGTTGGTCTTCTTTAGCTTTACTCTGATTTTTGATACGACCAGTTCATGATCTGTACCGCAGTCTGCTCCTGGTCTTGTTTTTGCAGAAAGTATGGAACTTCTCCATCTTCTGCTACCAATTATATAATCAATTTGATTCCTATATTGACCATTTGGTGATGTCCATGTGTACATTTTCGGTTGTTCAAAAAATGTGTTCACAATAAACAAATTATTGGCTTCACAGAATTCAATAAGTCTTTATCCTGCTTCATTTCTGTCTCCTAGGCCCCATTTCCTCACAATTCCTAATTCTTCTCTGTTCCCTACTTTTGCATTCCAATCCCCCATGATTATCAGCACATCTTGTTTTGGTGTGTGATCAATTTCTTCCTGTACATCTGCGTAAAATCTCTGCAATTCCTCTTCTTCTGCGTTTGCTGTTGGAGCATAGACTTGGATGATGGTTATGTTGATAGGTTTCCCGTTGAATCTCATTGATATAACTCACTCAGACCTTGCGTTGTAGCTCCTAACTGCTTTTGCTACATCACTTCTCACTATTAAAGCAACCCCATTTCTTCTTAATTTCTCATTTCCTGCATAAAATATTTTGTAGTTGCTTGATTGAAAATGTCCCATTCCCGTCCATTTTTGTTCGCTCACACCAAGTATTGTAATGTTGATGCATTCCATTTCTTGCTTGACAATTTCTAACTTTCCCTGGTTCATGCTTCTCACATTCCATCTTCCTACTGTGTGCATCGTACAACTCCGGACTCTCCTTTTGCATCTGTGCGCATCAGCCTCTGGGCTTCCTTTCGGCTTTGACCCAGTTGCGTCATTAGTCACAGCGCTACTCGTACTTTGTTCTTCCCCAGTAGCTCAGTGAGTGCCTTCTGACCTGGGGGTCTCATCTTCCAGCACTATCTCGTGTTGCATTTTGGATACTCTGTTCATAGGGTTTTCGTGGTAAGAGATATTCAGAGGTGGTTTACATTGCCTTCCTCTGAGTTTGGATGCATCTTAGTCTGGTGTCTCAGCTTTGACCATTCCGCCATGGGTGCCCCTGCTAGGAGTCTAGCCTGTTGGTCTAGACTCCTGACAGCATTGCTCTTAGCTTCTTCAGCACTCTCAAACCCCCTCACCATGTTAAGGTGTGCATCCTAGAGGGGGTGAAGTATCAGTTCCCCTCTATTCGGCACTGGTTAGGCCTCATCTTGAGTACTGCTTCCAGTTCTGGTCTCCGCACTTCAAGAAGGATGCTGACAAACTGGAACAGGTTCAGAGGAAGGCAACAAGGATGAACAAGGGACTGGAAACAAAGCCCTATGAGGAGAGACTGAAAGAAGTGGGCATGTTTAGCCTGGAGAAGAGAAGACTAAGGGGAGATATGATAGCACTCTTCAAGTACATGAGAGGTTGTCACACAGAGGAGGGCTGGGATCTCTTCTCGATAGTCCCAGAGTGCAGGACACGGAATAATGGGCTCAAGTTGCAGGAAGCCAGATTTTGACTGAATGTCAGGAAAAACTTCCTACCTTTTAGAGCCATACAACAATGGGACCAATTACCTAGAGAGGTAGTAGGCTCTCCGACACTGGATGCATTCAAGAGGCAGCTGGACAGGCATCTGTCGGGAATGCTTTGATTTGGATTCCTGCACTGAGCAGGGGGTTGGACTTGATGGCCTTATAGGCCCCTTCCAACTCTACTATTCTATGATTCTACGATTCTAACCACATCCAGGGCAGGCAACTGGTCTGTCTCCCAGATCTGGGAACCTCTCACCCACAAAGCATTTGTCTTCCCAGGATTCAACTTCATATGTTATGGGTCCTCATCCAGTCCACTACTGCATCCAGGTCTTTCACAGCCCCTCCTGATTCAGATGTAGTAGAGAAATAGAGCTGGGCATCAACAGTGTACTGATGACACCTTGCTCCCCAAACACCTCTTCCATTGGTGTTGCCCATAAGCATTCCATCTCCTATGCATTCTGTCAGTGGTTACTGATAAGCCTCCACTTAGTCACAGCTCCTGGGGATACAATTATGCCCAAGGTGCACTTTTCATTGCAGAACTCACACAGAAGCAGGCCTACAATGTAGTCCTAACTAGGGCAGAGAACAATGTAGTCCTACTAGGGTAAGGATGGGAACCCTCTTTAGTCCAAGTGTTACATGCCAAAGTGCAAAAGTAGGTGGAGCAATGGCAAGTACCTTGCGTTCCAACCACACGAAAGTGAGAGGTTTTCCTTTACAGAGATACCTATGCACATCTCTGTGTCTTCCATCTCGGCATACAAGAGGCATTAGCACAGTTCAAGGACATGTTCCAGCCAGGCAAAAGCATTTGGGAAAGGCACAGAGCAGCCTGCAGAGGGTCATGGCCCACCCCTTTTCTAGGACATTCATAGAAAAGCACCTCGGACAAAATATATCCTAAGAAAACCAACTGAATGTTACATGTGGGGTCCTTTTTTTTATCTGAGCCAGTATAAAATGTTGGAGTAAAAAAGGTCAACAAAAAATGTTGCAGCGTGTGTGCGTGTGTGCGGATACAATGAAGTTTCTGAAACAGGTTTAACTGCAAATGAGCCAGACCAGGCAAAGAATTCTTTCAGAGTCTTTACTGACAATAAGTTATTCAAACACAAATCTTCCACCATACTAAACCCCCACACCCACTGTCTGAGTGCTCTGCTTTTTATCTAGATGGTTGCCCTTGTCAACCAGCTGTCGGCCTTGGTAAACCTGGCAACCGCTCCAGTAGTTATTAACCCCTTTACTGCAGGTTTTTCCCTTTTCTCTCCTCTCTCTTTTTGTGAGGAACACAGAAGATAGATTTGTTCAACAGCCCCCACCTGTTTCTCACAAACATGAGATTCCTCTTTACATCATTATTTACATACACAGATTATTGTGACATACGTTACATTATTAAGTTGCCAGTTTGATACAATGTTTTTGTTTTCTCTTTCACTTACAAAACATTTGTTATCTTTATTTGACATCATTTCTCTCAGAATGAATTATGTTACATACACCAAGCATATTCACCAGATTTACATATTAACATCCTCACAATATTTCCACAGTAAATCCAATGTTCCTGACTCTATAGGTCCTTCTTTCACCCATTCTGTGTGATTTGCCTGTTCTATTTCACTGTTAACATGTTGAATTATACCAACTGTGTATCTTTGAGGAGGTTGTCCTTTGTTTGCTCTTTCAGAGCGTCTTATACTTTCTGTGTTAATATCTCTGTCTATACTTGTTTCTGCACTTGTACCTGGTGTTTCTGTGTCTTCAATACTAAGTCTCTTAATGTTACATTTTTCACAACCTTGTTCCTTTACAGCGTCCTTCAAAGGAATTTGCAATATCTCTCCTGCACTACGCCCTGGCTGTATGCGCTCCTCTTTTATCAATTGAGGTTTGTGTGCTTCACCTAGATCAATTGTTTGACTTTGTTTCCATGTTGGATCTGCAATTTTGATACTACGACTGAGTATTACTTGTTTCAACTCAGGATTCCAGATCCTATAATAGGCATTTTGAAAACCTAGTACACGTCCTTCCTTGGCTCTTGGAGCTATTTTTCCACGCCTTTTAATCTTGGGAATATGAAACCAACATTTGGCTCCAAAGCGTTCATTGTGTTTTACTGTTGGCTTTCTCCCTGTTAGTTTTTCATAAGGTGACATTCCAATCATTCTATGCATTAATCTATTCTGTATATACACTGCATAAAGAATACATTCACCCCAAAAAGAATTATTCAATTCTGCATCTTCAAGCATGGCTCTCATGGAATCTTGCAAAGACCTGTTTCTTCTCTCTGCCACCCCGTTGGCAGATGGAGTAAAAGGGGCAGTAAAATTCTGAATTATTCCCTTCTTTTCAAGATATTCATGCAGCGCATGACTAGTGAACTCTCCCCCCTGATCTGAGTGAATTTTCTGTATAGTGACCCCATGTTGAGTCTCTATTTTCTTTATAAACAAACGTAATTTTTCTTCTGCCTCACTTTTCCTTTTAAGTAAGTACACGTGAGTAAACCTTGTAAAATCATCCACTATCACCATGAAAAATCTCGCTCCTCCCTTTGAACATTGCAGGGGTCCAGATAGGTCAATATGAATTAGTTGATATGGCTCAGTGGTTGTGCATTCAGCTCTTTTATTAACAGGTGCTAGTGTTGTTTTCATCTTATAGCAAGCATCACAATCATATGCATACTCACAGCCTTTTAGTTTTAAGTCTTTGCTGTGTATTAGAGTATTTTTAATCTTTTCAAAGTTGGCATGACCCAGTTTTCTATGCCACTCATGAATGCAGTTTTCATGCACCTGTTTATTTATGCTCAACCAAGCACATTCTGGTTCGTAGTGATTGTTTTGTATCACAAACATAGAATTCTGCGATCTTCCTGTCATACATATTTCATTGCCTCTTTTTATAATACATCTTCCTCTTCCAAATACTACATCAAAACCAATTTCTGTTAACTTCTTAACTGAAAGCACGTTATATTGTAAATTAGGGACTAACAGAACATCAGTTAGAATAGTGTTAAGTTTACTTAACCTTAAAGTTCCCCTCGCGATAACGTCCCGTTGCGATCCATCAGCTAAACAAATAAATTCTTTCACAGCCTTTGATGTGTGAAACAGGCTTGCTTCGGTAATTAGGCAATTTGACGCTCCACTGTCAATTAGCCATTTACAGTCATTTGTTTCATTCTTCTCTTTCGTTACTAAGTTCACACTTGGGTTTTTCCATCCATTATCTCTATTTTTCCATTTGTTTACACAATTTCTCTGAATATGTCCTCGAGATCCACAAAAATAGCATGTTTTAAGTCCATGTCTTTCCTTGGAGTTAAATTGCTTCATTGTGACGGGTTCTTTAGTCTCAGTCTTTTTGAATTCTTGTTTCCTGCTCCATTCCTGCTGCAGTTTCTGTTCAATGAAATCCAAATTTAAACTGCCATCTGGTAATCCTTCCATGGCTGTCACTAAATTGTCCCATTTCTCACTGAGTGATGATAACACAATATACGATTTTTGCAGGTTACTGTGTTCAACACCTCGGTCCTGTAATTCAGCGAATAGACGTCAAAACTCAGCAAGATGCTCTGTCATGTTTCCATCATCTGTGAAACGAAGTTTATACAACTGTCTGGCTAAACACAGTCTGCTCCCCGCTGTCTGTTGAATGTGAGCTGTTTTCAGAGTTTCCCACATTTGATGTGCAGTCGGCTCATCCCTCACGTGCAAAAGTTGAGTATCAGACAGTCCCAATGTAATGAATGCTTTCGCCTTTTCATCTCTCTTCGTCCAAGCCGCTGATGGTGCAGCCGGTGGGGTGGTCTCAACTACTTCAAATAAATCTTCTCTGACAAGAACCGCTTTCATTCTTAACTTCCAACTGCTGTAATTCACCGCAGTCAGTCTTTCCATCGGCATCCCGGCTGACAGGTTTATCGCCATTCTCAGCTCTCTGCTTTCGCTTACAGCTGCGCCTTCTGATGTCTCGACTTTGCTTCTCAGCTTCTGTCTCTTGATTTAGAACCAGCTCCAGAACCTCAAAGTAGTCCGGATCCTGGGCCCATAACCCTTGTTGCAGCGTGTGTGCGGATACAATGAAGTTTCTGAAACAGGTTTAACTGCAAATGAGCCAGACCAGGCAAAGAATTCTTTCAGAGTCTTTACTGACAATAAGTTATTCAAACACAAATCTTCCACCATACTAAACCCCCACACCCACTGTCTGAGTGCTCTGCTTTTTATCTAGATGGTTGCCCTTGTCAACTAGCTGTCGGCCTTGGTAAACCTGGCAACCACTCCAGTAGTTATTAACCCCTTTACTGCAGGTTTTTCCCTTTTCTCTCCTCTCTCTTTTTGGGAGGAACACAGAAGATAGATTTGTTCAACAAAAAATGCTGCAGTGATGCAGGCTTAAGTTCCCAGAACTTTCTTTTTGAAAACCAAAAAGGAGATGGGGACAAAAAAGTAAATAAGAAATCCAAAGAAATCTATTGATTTTTGCAACCAGGATGCTTCTTTGTCCTGTCCAATATTAATACATTTTGGGTTTAATAAAGTGTTCCATGGCTTTTTCAAACAAAAACTGATCCGTGGAAGCAGACTTCCATCCATTTAGGGTTTGGTTTTGGACATATTACTGCCTTGCAAATGAAATGTAGGTTGGGGTAAAAAAAAAAGTATCCAAAGCCCATTTGTATCACATTTTGTAGGGATATGGATGGTTGTTATTGATGCATATCCACCAGTGTGTAAAGTGCAGGCCTTTCATCAGGCATCCCTGACCCTTTTGTGTGCTTGTTGTTAACATCATATATTAGCATATAGAAAAGCTGAAATTTCATTATTTAAACTAATGAACGTAAACTATTGAGCTTCCTGAAAGGGAAACACTACATTTTTAATGCAAAAATTAAATGGAAAGGATGCCTAAAATCCAACTTTATGTAATAAAAAGTTCTTTAAAATCTGCACTAGATGTTTCTTAGCATGATTTTTTTGCTGTTTTATGGAGTAGGAATTCTCCCTGAAAAACACATTTGGTGATATACATCAAACAGTAGTAATACTCAGATGGCATGGGGGGCATAGCTGCACCAAGAGAGGGGAGGAAGGCAAACAAAGCAGCTGAACCAACTCCTCCTTATTGTTAACTTCACTGGTGCCACTAAGAGATACAGATAGATAGATTTATTTATTTTTTTTACTGAATTCTTATTAATATTTTAATTTATATTCCACCATTATTATTCATTATCATTTAGGCTCACATCCTGATGCCTTATAAAAGGACTGCAAACATTTATATAAGTTAATTATAGCAGCAGCACTAGTGAATTGGTAAGTTTGTTATGTATTAATTTTAGCATTATGTATTCATTCGTTTGGGCACACCCTGTGTATTAAAGGTGCTAATTTTTATTTGCTATTTAGAATTGCACAAATTGATTCTGTTTCAAGGAGAAGCCACTGAGGAAGACTTTCCTATAGTCAAAACGTGTCTGGCTCCTTTGTTACATTGATCCATTTTTGGTGTGCAAATCAGGTACTTTTGTTGTAATCCAGTTTTCTTGGTGTGGATTTTACTGGCATTCTTATTGCTTATATTCATTTCTGACGTGATTTTTTTTGTTTAGTGTTCATGTTTTGTATATTCTGTGGTTATTACCTTCTTATTATTGTTTGTGTATGTTTGTACCATGTTTTTATTATATTTTATTTACTAACAACCAAGTATAGTATACTCATCTATTAAAAGTACCAAGTAATTTACTTTGGGCATTTTGGCACATTCTGTCCTTCATTAGAATTTTTTATACTTTAGTATTTATTTGCATATGGGTTTTAGTGTGTTCATACCTTGATTTTTGTTTTGTTTTTCTTGTCACTTTCATCAAGGACCATTTTTTCTTCCTCTGTTTTTTGTGACCTGAGTGAGTAAACAGAGTCCCTGAACACCAGCACTGCAGTCCCTGATATAACAGGAGGAACCTCCCCAGGACTACCTTCAGGGGATGCCCTGGAGGGACTCTTGGGGTCAGTTCCTGATCTTTGAGGTGGGCTCCTACCCCCCCCCAGCCCTCTAGAGCATCTGTGCCACAAGGTCCAAACCCAGGCAGCTGGTGTTCAATTAAATGCATATCTGAGATGTCAATGCCAGTGTCAGCATGAGATTATTGAATAAAGGTCTTCTTGTGACTAATGCCACTCCACAAGAATATAGCCTCAAACATCTACAGCTTGTGTTGGCCAGGGTCTGGGAGGCCAGGTTATATCAGGCTTCAGTTACTGTATGCTAGTTGCTAGAAACAATTCCTGTCATGCAACTCCCTTCCCTTCCCTCTTATAGCTCAGTTGCTGAATACTGCACTCCTGTTTATTAATGCTGCACCTAGATTATGTTTGTATTCAGGCTGAATCTCTTGTGCCTAATTTTGACCTTTCTTTCTAAACTCACGTTACTAAAGTGTGGTGATATTGTGTGTGAGAGTAAGCCTGCAGTGGGTTATACCGGGAAACCTGCCCCTGGACTAGTTCACTGACCTAGCCAGAGTAGAACATCTGATTAACTACCCTGTTTTGTTGATTGACATATTCAATATTTTCACTGCGCCTTCCATCTAGAAGACGAGTAGACCTCTGTTTAGGTTTCTGTTTCCCCTTAGCTGCCACATTCTTAGGATGAACTTTTGAACCTCCTGTGCACAACGTCATCTTGCACTTTTAACCTTCGCATTAACATTTGATCCTCCTATGCATGGGAGCCTTTAAAGCAAAAGGAACTGTTTTACAACTCAAATTTTATAACAAAAAACAAATACAAAATGGCTAAAAGTCCTATTCTTTCACAAACTATTCTATGTAAGACTAGGTTAGATATCACCCATTGTGCAAATACTCATTTTAACTCCAGACCTGTTCAGCGCCCTTGTTTTCTTGGTTGCTGCCATTGCTTCAGTACCATTTCTCCCAGGTCCCCCCCTGCCCATATATAAGCCACATAGGTGATCCCACAAAAACAATGAGAATGCTATGAATGAGAAGACATAATATTTCCATCCAATCCTATTTGGCTGTGTGATGGTATCACAGTGGGCAAGTCTTGACAAGTAAGGGCAATATAAATAAATGTGATCATTTCACAATGTTTGCAAAAAAAACCTGAGTAATTTTGGCTCAGTGTACTCAGGAAAACTATGAAACTGCTTTCCTTATTTATGAGTTTAAAATAGGAGAATCGATGTGCTTAATTTATCAATGATTTGAATGCATAGAATCCTGCACTTTGAGGATTTGGTATAGTTCAGCTTTGAGGTCCCTCTCATTCATTTCTGGAAGTGAATCCCCTAGCCAAAAGGTTTACCTGCCAGCTTCAAGAGACCGCTGATGAGTTTGGGAAGTTATAACGCTCAGAGCCACTATTCAAATAATTTGTTCAGGTTCCCTGCTGGCTCATTCTGGAGCAGCAGTGATCAATTAGAATTGAGCTCCTGGTGCCATGTCAGAAGAAACTGATTTATGTTCTCCCTAAAGAAATCACAGATGTTATTGGGACTTAATTGATATCTAGGGTTTTCATTTGTAGGGTTGCAGATCCTTGGCTCTTGGAGAGTGCCCTTTCTTTGAAAAAGATAGCCAATCTGATAAGAATTGCAGGTTTCATTAAGGATGAAATCCATCCAGCAATTCATATAGATACCTCTATGTAAACCAGTTTAGTCTTATTGACTATGCATGGCCTAAATCTGCTTAAGTATAAGTGCTGTGGTCAAGTATTTTGTAGATTGAGTTCTCAGTAGATAATTTACAGCATGATGTATATATAATGAAATGCATAATGCATGATTTAAGAAATAATCTGTTCAAATATAGGCTGCAGTCCTATGGCCCTTGGGAGGGCATCCCAGGGACCATGAATCTTGCTATCTGAGGCCAAAGAGAGCACTCTAGAGCCTGGAGAGGGAGATGGGTAGGGCCAAAAAGGGTATATGTTTGGGGTTGTTTGGGACATGTTGGGGGAGGACCAGAAAAACACTTGGATTTGAGAACCCAGTACTTTCCTGTTTACCCAACATACTTCCAATCCTGGAATAATTTTACATCTGCCCCTGAGCTGCCATAAAGAAGAGCAGCCCACCCTAGATAATAGTCTTTCCCAGTCCCCTGTCCTCCTTACTAAGACAATCTTAAATGAACATGCTTGCAGTTTAACCTGGGACCTTCTGTTAACAAAATAATAAGTATGAGACAACTGGGTGCAGCTTTAGGACGTTGACAAGGTGCCTGGACAGGTTCGTGCAACCACTTCTGTGCTGGATCCTTGCCCTTCTTGGCTAATAAAAGCTAGCAGGGATGGAACAGCCGGCTGGGCCAGGGAAGTGATTAATGCCTCTCTGTGAGAGGGGGTGGTCCCTTGCTGCCTGAAACAGGCAGTAGTGAGACCACTCCTGAAGAGGCCCTCCCTGGACCCAGAAAATCTTAATAACTATAGGCCAGCAGCAAATGTTCCATTCCTGGGCAAGGTCCTTGAATGAGTGGTTGCAGGCCAGCTCCAGGCACTCTTGGATGAGACCGATTATCTGGATCCATTTCAGTTGGGTTTCAGGCCTGGTTTTGGCACGGAAACAGCCTTGGTCACCCTGTATGATGACCTCTGATGGGAGAGAGACGGGGGAGTGTGACTCTGTTGATTGTTCTTGATCTCTCAGAGGCTTTTGATCCCATCTACCACGGTATCCTTGTGGGAATACTGGCTGAGTTGAGAGTGGAGGTACTGCATGGTGGTGGTTCCGCTCCTACTTGGCGGGTCGGCTCCAGAAGGTGGTGCTCGGCACCCTGGACTCTCCAGTATGGGGTTCCACAGGGGTCAGTTCTGTCCCCCATGCTGTTCAACATCTACATGAAATCGTTGGGTGCAGTCATCCGGAGCTTTAGAGTGCGTTGCCATCAGTATGCTGATGACACGCAGCTCTATTTCTCCTTTTCATCTTCTTCAAGTGAGGCTGTCAATGTGCCTGGCTGCGACAATGGACTGGATGAGGGCTAATAAACTGAGGCTCAATCCAGACAAGACTGAGATGCTGCTAGTGAGTGGTTCTTCTGACCAGATGGTGGATGTCCAACCTGCATGGGGTTGCACTCCCCCTGAAGGAGCAGGTTCATAGCTTGGGGGTTCTCCTAGAACCATCTCTGTCACTTGAGGCTCAGGTAGCCTTGGTGGCACAGAGTGCCTTCTACCAACTTCGGTTGGTGGCACAACTACATCCCTATCTGGACAGGGATAATCTGGCTTCAGTTGTCCATGCTCTGGTAACTTCCAAATTGGATTACTGTAATGCACTCTACGTGGGGCTGCCTTTGAAGACGGTTCGGAAACTGCAGCTTGTGCAAAATGCAGCGGCCAGATTGGTAACAGGGAGCAGACGGTCCGAACATATAAAACCGATTCTGGCCCGCTTGCATTGGCTGCCTGTATGTTTCCGAGCTCGATTCAAGGTGCTGGTTTTGACCTATAAAGCCTTACACGGCTTGGGACCACAATACCTGATGGAACGCCTCTCCCAATACGAACCCACCCGTACACTACGTTCAAGATCAAAGGCTCTCCTCCGGGTGCCTACTCCAAGGGAAGCTTGGAGGGTGGCAACAAGGGAGAGGACCTTCTCAGTGGTGGCCCCCAAATTACGGAATTATTTCCCTGACGAGGTGCACCTGGCACCAACACTGTTATCTTTGCGGCGCCAGGTCAAGACTTTCCTCTTCTCCCAGGCATTTTAGCATGTGTTTTAAATTGTTTTTATATTGTTTTAAATTTTAAAATTGTGTTTTAAATTGTTTTTAAAATATGTGTTTTAAATTGTATATTTGTTTTAATGTTTTTGATTGCTGTAAACCACCCAGAGAGCTTCGGCTATGGGGCGGTATACAAGTGTAATAAATAAATAAATAAATAAACTGGGGAAAGTATGGAGGATCAGAACTCTTCAACCCTCACTTCCAGCCTCTGAGCAAAAACCAGAAAGCCTTTGGAGAAATCACTTAGACCGTTTTCAAATTCACCCCCCATCCATGTCTTAGTATTGCACTGTAAATATATTTATGTTTCAAATACACACTAAACCAAAATCCATGAATATTTGGGTATTGCATCCTGCATATGGAGGATAGTCAGGTTAGACCTTATGAGTTCAAACTCACTTTAAAAAATCCTCCAGATTCTATAGTCAATATCCAAAGCATACGAGTTCCTTATATCCAAGGGAAGGAAATTTTCAAATGCAACTTGTAATTTGGCACAGTGATCTTCTGTTGAGAGAAAAATATCCATCTGGGCCTGCATAAAATAGTTTTTAAGATCCCAGCTACTAAGTGCTGGTTTTATTGGAAATGTACTGCCTTCAAGTTGATTCTGACTTATAGGCGACCCTTTGAATAGGGTTTTCATGGTATGCAGTAGTCAGAGGAGGTTTACCATTGCCATCCTCTGAGGCTGAGAGGCAGTGACTGGCCCAAGGTCACCCAGTGAGCTTCATGGCTGTGTGGGGATTCGAACCCTGGTCTCCCAGGTCGTAGTCCAACACCTTAACCACTACACCACACTGGCTTTTGCTGGTTTTATAGAGATCCAGTTTTCACTAGAGCTCTGTGTAATTTGTTGCTGAAATTTTCCATGCTATATGCGGGCAGAGAAATTGTGGAGACCAGTTCACCACATATCTTCACAGGGAGAAGAAATCTTCCAACAGTTTCTTGGGAGTGAGGCTCACATCAGCAGTGGCAGTAGCACAGCTTCTTTCTTTCTCCCGCCCTCCCAAATGCTTTGACAGCATCCTTCCAGGGCATGGTGTGCATGTGTGTGAGTTTAGGGGGAAGAATGGTGCTCACCATAAAAAAAATAGGAGAGAATATAAAGAATAAGTTCTGCAAAGTGGCCATATTTCTAGGGGAGTGAGAAAAAGAAAAATCTCAGAAATTTTCTGAGAGGAAAGTCTTCTTAGAAATTTCATCCCAGCTCCAGTTTTTGCTGGGATAGTAAGCCTCTCTCTCTTGGATCACTTTACACCACATATGAGGCCTCACATAATTGAATGATCCTCTATACAAATAGTTATCCCTACATAGAAAGCTAGCTATCACTGAGAAGGGTTCTAACCTAGTATTCTCTCCGACATGCAATTTTTCTCATGGGGATATATTTTCTCCCATTGAATCATTTGAGTCTCAAACTGCAGTCTAAAGAAGTACAGTTTTGATATTTATATTTTATAATTTCTCAGTGAAACTTAGCTAAAACAGAGTTACATGTGCCATCCTTCTGAACACTGACATTCAATTATCACATGCATCTATGGTATTCATATAACAGCTTGGCATGTTAGTTGTACATATCATCCTGCCACATGGTGAGAAGAATTTTACTGATTTATTTTTACTGAACTAGGGGCCCTACTCCTGGGCTCGCTTCACTCACTAACCCTGCTACACCCCACCATTCAATAACCCTAAACTACCTTAGAGGTCACTGGAATTCCCCTGCCCTTTTCTCTCCCCCACCCCAAACCAACCCATGTGTCGCTGGAGCTCTCCTGGCCATTTCTCTCCCCCCCAAAAAACCATCCCAGGGGTTGCCAGAGCTCCCTTGCCCATTTCCATTCCCTCTAAATTACCATGGGTCACCAGAGCTCCCCTAGCCATTTCTATTATCCCTAAACTACCCCAGGGGCTGTCAGAGCTTCTCTACCCTCTTTTCTCCCCTCAAAAAACTCATCTAGGGGTGCCAGAGTCCCCTCCCCTTTTATCCCACCCCGAGGTCATCCAGGCCGGCCTCTCATCCACCTGGTGAGTCCAACCTAGGCCATGGCTGGAATTCCCCTGAGCTCCAGGAATTGTCACAGATGGGCCTGCTGAGCTCCAGGCCTTCTTGTGTGTGTGGGCTGGTCCTCTGCGCTCTGGCCCTTCTCGCTGCTGCTGCCCCCCAAGGCTTGCTACCACCACCGCTACCCTCCCTCTGGGTCTGCTTTGGCTGCTAGTCTACCTCCAGGCCTGCTATAGCTGCTGCCCCCCAGGGCCTGCTGTCACACACCCTGCTGAGCCTACTGCTGCTGTACTGCCACCACCTTCCAGGCCGTTGCCACCACCATGCTCAGACCCAATTATTTTTTTTGTAAAATACGTTGCCGAATCACCTGCATGATGTCATAATGGCATGATGCCTTAACGTCTTACAAAAATATAGTATAGAGAGATATTAATCCTGCCTTAGAGCCTGTGCTGAATACACAAGGTGGCCCACAATGTAAATAATAATCATTAAATGTAATGGGCAGTATTCAACTAGATCAGCCTTCCCCAACCTTTGGGTCCTCAGGTGTTGTTGGACTATAACTCTCATCAGCCCTAGCCAGTATGGTCAATGTTCAAGAAAGATGATAATTGTGTTCCAGCCAGGGCAGGTGCCAGACATGACTGTGTCCTTGGGCACCAGCCTGCCCCAGGCCTATGGCACACAGAGGCATCAGCCCCTTAGGGAAGCCTCTGCTGCCATCTTGGTTGATGGCAGGCATGCGTACAGTGCAGCCAGCATTCACCCCAATGGGAGAGGTAGGTGGAGCATGCAGGCGGATGTCATGGGCCTGCATCGTTGTAGTGGGGATGCCTGGGAACTCCCTCTCTGGAGTCCATGGCAGGGTTGAAGGCCAATGCTGCCGTGATGATGGAACTGGAGCACTACCCACCCACCATAAGGAGGGGCTGATCAGGGGCCCTCGGCCAGAGTCTGACCTCTAGTATACCCTATGGCACCAGCCCTGCAACATCTGGGAACCCAAAGGTTAGGAAAGACTGAACAAAATAATTGCACTAGTACCACTAGTACCACTAGATTACCACTAGTGCACTGGGACATCCCCCTTTTTCTCCCCTATGCACACCCCACACCATCTCCAGATCTGCTCCACAGGATTGGGCAGAAACCCAGAACAGATTTAGGGGGACGCATGGAGGAGGACAGGGGGAGAATGTTCCATTGCACAAGGAAAAATCCTTGCAATGACAGAATCAATGACTTAGCACTATGTTGAATATGTTATACATAACACAAAAAGTTAATAAAAAGTGTATTATTAGCACAAAAACCAGTTTTCCACCAGGGATAGCCTGTTTTTCAGTGGAAGATTCACTCAACTTTGCACTGAAACTAAAATTTTGCAGCATGAAAATCTGATGCTTTACTCTAATATGCCTTGGCTGAGCTGATTTATTTGCAGGACATAATTAAATGCAGATATAGAGCAATTAGGAATGTGTTGTGTTTATTTTTGCATATCAATAACATTCAGAGTAGACATTATACATCTCCTATGTGGGGACAGATAGCACATCTTTCTTTGGGGGTGATATGTGAGTCACCACTTTGGATATTACTTAAATGAGTAGAAGAACAACTTGCTTGCACATACTGTATTTATGCAAGTTGGCTATCCCCATTGTTGACTATAGCTTGGCCACTGTAAAGATTTACCGCAGCCAACACCACTAGCATCAAACCTACAGCTTGCAACCCACTAGCCATGTATGGATATTGGTCATGTATCTGTGCACTTTACCTTGGTTCTGTTGTTTGTTTGTTTATTTATTTATTCATTTATTATGTGGTGGAAGAATTACAGGAGACCCTGTGCAACAACAAGCAAGAGGGTGAAGCTCGGTCAAGCAGGGGCAATGAAACCACACCCCACAACAAGAAGAGAAGAGTACTAGTAGTGGGAGACTCCCTACTGCATGGGATCGAAACCCAAGTATGCAGAGAGGATCTGTGGACTCGCCAGCTATGCTGTCTACCAGGAAGGCGGATTAGAGATGTGACAGAAGGGTTGCCATCACTCATCAAGCCCACCAACAGGTATCCCTTTCTCTTCATCTATGTAGGAACAAATGATACTACCAAAAGGAGCTATGAAGAAATCACATCAGACTTTCAAGCTCTGGGAAGAAAACTCAAGGACTTTGGGGCCCAGAAAGTTATTTCATCCATCCTTGCAGTACTTAGATGAGGAGTAGAAAGGGAAAGGGAAATACTGTGTGTGAATGAATGGCTACGAAGGTGGTGCCAACATGAGAGATTTGGATTCTGGGACCACGGGCTATGCTTCCTGGAAGATGGATTGCTGGCAAGTGATGGCTTGCATCTCACAAGGACTGGGAAGAATGTGTTTGGCCACAGCATGGAGAAGTTAATCAGGAGGGCTTTAAACTGAATCCTAAGGGGGAGGGAGACGTAAACTTGGTGGTAATGACTGATGAAGGCTTGTGGACAGAACCGGGAACAGAGAGATCAGCTTTAATAGGGACCAGTGACAGTCCTCAGAAAAATGTAGTAAGGAAGCCAAGCCATAAATCACATGGTCCAATGCCTGTATACTAATGTGCAGAGCATGGGAAACAAGCAGGATGAACTTGAACTCTTAATACAGGAGAGCAATTACGACTTGATAGGTATAACTGAAACTTGGGATGACTCCCATGACTGGACCACAGCAATTGAAGGATATAACTTGTTCAAAAAGAACAGAAGGAATAAAAAGGGAGGTGGAGTCACGCTATATGTTAAAAATATATATCCCTGCATGGAAATACAGGAAGATGAGCTTGGTAGTTCCATCGAGAGTATCTGGATTAAAATTAATGGGGCAAGTAATAAAAGGAATGTAGTGTTTGGAGTCTATTACCGACCGCCCAATCAAGGAGAAGATGAGAATGTAACTTTTGAAAAGCAAATTGCCAATGATAACAGATGACAAAGAAAAGGCAGAAGTCCTCAATTCCTACTTTGGCTCAGTCTTCTCCCAAAAAAGGATCTGTGACCCTCCCAGGAAACATGAAGTAGAAGGGGCAGGATTCGGCCTTTAGATTGATAGACAAATGGTCAAGGAATACCTAATCACTTCAAATGAGTTCAAATCGGCAGGGCCCAATAAACTGCATCCTAGAGTATTGAAGGAACTGGCTGAAGAACTCTCAGAACCGCTGCCTATTATCTTTGTGAAATTGTGGAGGACTAGTGAAGTGCTGGATGACTGGAAGAGAGCTAATGTTGTCCCTATTTTCAAAAAAGGGAAAAGGGAGGAAACGGGGAACTACAGACCAGTCAGCCTAACATCAATCCCTGGAAAAACTCTGGAGCAGATTATAAGCACCTTGAAAACAATGAAGTGATTACTAGGAGCCAACATGGATTTATGAAGAACAAATCCTGCCAAACTAATCATATCTCATTTTTTGACCAGGTAACCTCCCTTGTAGACTGTGGGAATGCTGTGGACATAATATACCTCAACTTCAGCAAAGCTTTTGACAAAGTGCCCTAGGATATTCTGATTAGCAAGCTAGCTAAATGTGGGCTGGATGGAACAACTATCAGATGGATCCACAGTTGGCTCCAGAATCATACTCAAATAATACTTATCAATGGTTCCTTCTCAAACTGGGCAGAAGTAACAAGTCGGGTACCACAGGGCTTGGTCCTGGGCCCAGTGTTCTTGGAATTGTTGTTGATCACAAGCTGAATATGAGTCAACAGTGTGATGTGGATGCAAAAAAGGCAAATGCTATTTTAGGCTGCATTAACAGAAGTATAGTTTCCAAATTGTGTGAAGTATTAGTTCCCCTCTATTCAGCACTGGTTAGGCCTCATCTTGAATATTGCATCCAGTTCTGGTCTCCGCACTTCAAGAAGGATACAGACAAACTGGAACAGGTTCAGAGGAGGGCAACAAGTGTCATGGCCCCGTCAGAGGACTCCTCAGATGAGGACGACTCGGGAGTAACAGCAGCAGACCCAGGAGCAGCAGGAGACACGGAGGAGCCTCCTGAGAATCCAACTCCTTCTGCCCCTCAGCTGCAGAGCACCCCAGGGACAGCAGAGGCCCTGCAGCCAGACACAGACAGTGAACAGGATACTCCCCCCTCACCTGCAGAACGTAGACAGCAGAAGGTCAGGCAGAAGAGAGGCAGGCCTGTCTCCTTAAGGCCCAAACGCTGAGGGCTCACACCTGCTGTCCATCCTGCTCTTTATAAGGCACACCTTGGCTGCAGCTTGTTGCTGACTGCAACGTCAGGCATGGCTTTGTGTAGACCTAGTTTCCCTGCAGCATCTCTTTGACTGACCTCCTTGGCAATTGATCCCGGACCTCCACTGACCTCGCTTCTGGACTTCTGACTCGGCAAGTATGCTTCGGATAGGCCTGGCAGATTTACAGCCCGACTGCTGGCTAAGGACTTTCCTTCCCTGCCAAAGACCCAGGAATTTCCAGCCCCCCCTGACACTGCTGATGCAGTGTAGAGCTGACAACAAGGATGATAAGGGGACTGGAAACAAAGCCCTATGAGGAGAGACTGAAAGAATTGGGCATGTTTAGCATGGAGAAGAGAAGACTAAGGGGAGATATGATAGCACTCTTCAAGTACATGAAAGGTTGTCACATAGAGGAGGGCCGGGATCTCTTCTCGATAGTCCCAGAGTGCAGGACATGGAATAATGGGCTCAAGTTGCAGGAAGCCAGATTTTGTCTGGATATCAGGAAAAACTTCATAACTGTTAGAGCCATATGAGAATGGAATCAATTACCTAGTGAGTAGAGTTACCAGGTCTCCTGTTTTTGGCCAGAGTCTCCAGTTTTTGGGGGGCCCTCCAGCTCTCTGGCTAGCACCCTCTCTGGACTCTCAGCTTCAATTAAAAAAAAAGTTTCTAGGTGGTCTAGTTCCCGAGATATACACCGAAATGCCAGCCGCCACCCCCACGACTGTTTAATCTATTTAACTGATACGACACTGAAGTTGGTTCCTAGTTCCCAGTTCCTTATTTGCTTGAAAGTTCAAAACACTAAAAAAGAAGAGTTGACAACTACAGCAACTTCAAACCAAACTTAACACGTCTCTGAACCCCAAAATATATGTTGGGGTACCCTGTATGATATATCACTGTGATCGGCGGACTCTCCCCATCAAGAATAACAATACATTTATGCAATCAAAATCATCAGGATTCTGATATTATCATAAATACATAATGATGTCATAAAATCATAAAAAAATAAGTAACTGGGGTGCCCACCCCAAACTCTGCTCTGGGACAGGACAAATCATATAACCCAGGAAAGGGGAGGGTGTCCTCTATGAGATGCCACTGCGTCCCGCCTGGCCCAGAGCTTCTGCTGGGCGCAGGGCACAGATGAGGGCATCTATACAAAATCAAAGCAGAAAAAGACATACAGGAAAAATAAGTAATTGGGGGTGCCCACCCCAAAACCTGCTCTGGGCCAGGACAAATCATACGCCCCATGAAAGGGGAGGGTGTCCTCTATGAGATGCCACTGCATCCTGCCTGGCCCAGAGCTTCTGCTGGGCACAGGGGAAGGATGAGGGCATCTATGCAGACAGAAAGGGTAGATAATCTTCTTACTCTTACTCATTTCTCAGACCTCTTTCTGAAGTGAATTGGTCAAATCTGTAAAGAAGTTTGGAGCAGCCACATTAAAAGATAAGGGCAGGGCATTCCAGGAAGGGGGTTGCTAACCCTGCTTGGATATGGATGTCTTTGCAGAGGATCCCTAGTCAAGCTTTACCAACAGCACAATCCAAACTATCTACTCAGAAGTAAGTCCTGTTGAGTTCTATGGGTGCATCCCTTAGTACGTGTGTTTAGAATTGCAGCCTTCAGGGGCATCCATCTTTACTCCCGAATGCTCCCATCTAACATCTCCACAACACTAGGTTCCATTCTTCATACAGTGACCTTCTGGTGACTGGCCTGGCCTGAAGGCACTTAAACCAAAAGCAAGTAGGCTAGATTAAATGTTCTCTATCCAGGCTCCATCTTTTAGCTAAGATGTGTAGCTTAATTTCCAGTCAGATTTTTTTTAATTGTACGCTCCAAGCAACTGTGATTGATGCTTAATGTATCATGCTTAATGACATCACTCGGGCCCGCCCTGTGACATCACTCAGGCCTGCCCCGTGACATCACTCGGGCCCGCCCCATGACATCAGTTGGGACTGCCCCATGACATCAGTTGGGACCGCCCCTAAAATCTCAGGTTTGGGGATGCTTCTGACCTGGCAACCCTACTAGAGAGGTAGTGGGCTCTCCAACACTGGAGGCATTCAAGAGGCAGCTGGACAAAGCGGGAATGCTTTGATTTATTTATTTATTTATTATTTGTTAAATTTCTATACTGCCCGACTAGCATAGCTCTCTGGGCGGTGTACAACAGAAAAAATATAAATATATACAATAAAATCCTATAATTCAGTGCGAGGAACACGTAAGTAAAAATCCACAGATCTAAAATTTGGATTCCTGCATTGTGCAGGGGGTTGGACTTGATGTCCTTATAGCTCCCTTCCAACTCTACTATTCTATGATATCCCACCCTTCCTCCCAGCAGGAGCCCAGGGTGGCAAACAGAAATGCTAAAAACACTTTAAAACATCATAAAAACAGACCTTAAAATACATTAAAACAAAACATTAAAAACATTTTTTTAAAAGATTTAAAGACATCTTTTAAAAAAGGGTTAAAAACATATTATTAAAAAATGAATGAATGAATGAATGAGTCTTTATTTTTACCCCGCCCTTTTTCCAAAACTGGAACTCAGGGCGGCTTACAAATAAAAACTACACATAGGTAAAAAACATACAAAAATATACAATTAAAATAGAATTAAACTATTCGTAACATTAAAATCATGAAACATACACTTAGCCACATATTAACAAGCAATTCTAATACAGACGCAGACTGGGATAGGTCTCAACTTAAAAGGCTTGTTGAAAGAGGAAAGTCTTCAAAAGGCGCCGCAAAGATAGCAGAGATGGTGCCTGCCTAATATTGGTCTATGACAATTGGAGTGTGTGCCAACAATCACCTGACCGTCCATAATATATGGTTGATAAGCTGTGTTCAGTTTTGTGATGTGGCTCACAAATTATACAGGCATGGCTTAACACTGGGGTGTCCAACATGGTGCCTCCAACATAATGGCACCTCCTCTCATCTCTTGGCACCTGCTGAGGATTATGCATTTTAGCTTATGCGGCTGCCAGCAGCGTAGGCCTGTAGTGGTCCTGGCATTTGGGGTTTAAGCACAACCTCTCCCTTGTACTTGGGCTAGTTACTTATCTGTTGTTGAGCTTTGTGGGAGGACATAGGGGTTTGGTACTTACCTTCTTGGGCAAGGTACTTGTCCTTGTGACTAGGCAGGCCCCCACAGAAGCTATTTTGTGGTGGTGGCCCCCACAGTTTCTCACATTTTCAAATATGCTTACAAGCCCCCAAAGGCTGGGGGCCCTTTGTTTAACATCTGCCTCTGTGAGGCTGGCTGATTTCCACTAGAAACTCCATGGTGCTAGTAAATATATATAAATATACTGTATGTTATGAAGAACCACTAAGGATCGCCCTGTTGCACCCTGCTTAGAGGCAGAATCAGGGCCTCAGTCAACGTATGTATTATGCTTTTTTGCTGAACAAGACTAACATGACAACTTACCCTTCTGGATATTATTTTATATATATTTTCAATACATGCATACATACCGCAGTTTAAGAACCTTTGGGGGTCATTTCATTGCCACATACACAAAGTGCTGTAGTCTCCAGCCTCATTTGCCTGAGCAACTTTCAAAGATACTTTATTTTTTCTTTTAAAATTTACATCAGAAATATTTCTATAGTGATAAAATTGTATGTAAATGCCAGATGAAAGCACTCATTTTGCTATTATTAGGAAAACACATAATGATTGTTAATTACTTTCATGAAAATAGGCACATACCTAATTAGTTACCTTTATCTTAATTTGCACCTGGGGATATTACTGTGAAAGGGTTACATCATGCACAATTTAGCTTATGAAAGTATGCACTTAAAATCAGAAAAGTAAGCAAAGTGATGCACATGGATGCAGCCTATTATACAATGTATCATGACTATGGTCTTAATTGGTGTGTGGTTTTTTTAAAAAATAATGAGCTTATCAAATTGACCTTTAGAGAGAATGAGTTTGAAAAAAATATTGCACTGCAGATTTGGGGGAAAATATGTTCATAAAATATAAACATAAGAAATAGAAACAATATGCATCAAAACATTTTGATAAAAGTCAGCAGTGGAAAGTATAGCCAGAAAATGTTACTTTTTCTGCAAGCTGAAATGATTAAGGCCAAATCACAAGGAAGACTGATGGAAAATTCAGGGACTCCCTTCCAGAGAGAATGTATATCATAGAGGTGTTGACCTTGATCTAGTGGGAAGAGGAACAAAGAGCTTGATTTGTTCTTTTCATATTACACCCCCTTGACAGATGATCTATGGATCAATAAGAACCATATCTTCAGAGAGAGCCATATGACCTGCCATGATCCCAAGACAAATTCATGCAGTGTAGAAAAGGGAGCTGGGTTAAGAGAAGGTCAAGCCTTTGCTAGGAAGAAGACATTTCAGCACACTAAAATTCACCAGATGGGGCTGCTCCATAAAAACACAGAATGATTTCAAATTGCACCAGAATGTAATGGGGCCACTTAATATTTCACTGCAGCGTAGTCCAATATTTCAAACTGTGTCTATATACAGATACAATCATATTTAATGATTCAGGTGAGGTGATCAAAATGGCTGCACCAGTGTTTGAGTTCAGTAATGGATTAGATGAGGGCCAATACATTGAAAGTCAGTCCCGATAAGATGAAGGTACTTCTGGTGCATGGTTTGCCTGTCCAGGCTGCTGGAGCTCAACATCTTCTCGATGGGGTTGTGCTCTCCCTAGAGAAGCAAGTTCAAAGTTTGGGGTTCCTCCTAGATCTACTAGATATTACTGGAGGGGTAGTGTGGGTGGTATCTTTAGCATAGGGTGCCTTCTGATAGCTTTTGCCTGGTATGACAACTGCATCCCAGACCCTTCCTAGATAAAGGTAGCCCACTGCCCTTCTTAAGACTCAGTGAGTGGGATTTATGGTGTGTGTGTGTTTCACCTTTATCAGTTCAATACTGTGTAAGCTGACCTCAGAGCCAGTCCTGTTCAATAAAGCAACTGTTCTGCTGTTCACTTGGAATCTGCTCTGGTGCATGATCAACAGGAAGGTGTACAACTGTGTGAGTACATCCACTTAAGTATATTACAGAGAGTAAGCCCCGTTGCACACAAGAGGACTACTTTCAAATAAATATGCATAGGATTGTGCTATACAATAACATTCTAACCTTTGGGTCCCTAGATGTTGCTGGACTACAGTTCCCATCATTCCTGACCATTGGCTATGCTGACTGGGGCTGATGGAAGCTATAGTTCAACAACATTTGGGAACACAATGGTTGGGAAAGACTGTTCTAAACAATAATAATATAGCTTTTAGTAAGCAAAATGTTTTCAAACATTCCTGCCTCCCTTAGTTAGCCATAAGAAGTGATTAAACACTTTATATTACGATATAAACATATTCTACAGCAAACCTGGTAACAGATGTTTACCAACCACTGAGAAATTTTGCATATTTAAAAAATGGGAAATGGCTTTTACAGATGACGTTGATGTAATTACAGCTACATACTCAAATGCCTGGAAAAATAAAATCTGACTGCTGGAGGATAAACATAAAACAAAAGTTAGTTGATAGGGAGAGCTGGCCACATTGCAAGTATAATTAAAGGTAAATAAAACTAAGCCTTTTGTAACCTAATTCTAAGCCTTGGGGTTCCAAGCTGGCATACAGGAATTGCTGGAAAGTCTTGGCAAATTCCCAGGAAAACACAAGTAAATAAGGAGGTGCCTGTAAAGTAACCAGTTAGTTGCCCTGATTCAGAGACTCACTAAAAGCAGAATGCACTCCTATAGTTGAACAACAGCAGACAGTGGGCCAATTTGGGTGTTATTCCCTGCGCATGCCTGCCCCACACAGGCAACTGTGCTCCATAACAGAATAAAAGGCATAGGTACACATACCATGTTGTTGCTTATAGCCAAAGGCTACAATCCAAAAACAAGATATCTGGAACATCCAATATACCCAAAACAATCAAGCAACTTTAACAGTGATTTCTTTACCTCCCCTCATATTATAAACAAGTAAAATAAATCGCCTGTCTCCAGCAGGATAAAAATGATTTGTGTAAAAATTATGTGTATGTAAATTTTTAAAAAAGAAACCAGAAAAGCCTTCTTCCCGGGAGGGGGGGGCACGACGACTTATTAATTACTTAGATTTTTTTTATTAAAAAATGCCACCTTTCTGCAAGAGCATGCAAGCACTTCAGAAAGGAGATAAAATAATAAGCTCTCTCTCTTTTTTCATAAATTGAATGAATTTGGGAAGATCCATCTCCCAATGTCTTTTTCCAAAAGCAGCTGAGGGTGCTGTTTCACTTGTGCATTATGTTTACCACTCTGCACCTAATAGTAGCTCAAGTGTGTGTGTGTGTGAGAGAGAGAGAGAGAGAGAGAGAGAGTGTGAGTGTGTGTGTGTGAGAGAGAGAGAGAGAGAGAATATATAAAAGTATAAAGGGTTACACTTTCTACAAATAGTGATCCAAATTCTCTCCCCCCCCTCCCTGCCTCCCCCCACACACATAGGATGGGTAAGAATTTTAATTCATTTCACATTTATTTATTTATTTGATTTATATCCTGCCCTTCCTCCCAGCAGGAGCCCAGGGTGGCAAACAGAAGTGCTAAAAACACATCAAAACATCATAAAAACAGACTCTAAAACACACCAAAATGAAACAACTTCAAAAACATTTTTTTAAAAAGCTTTTAAAACATCTTTTAAAAAAGGTTTAAAAACATATTGTTTTTTTAAAAAAAAAATATTACAAAGCAATTCCTACACAGATGTAGGCTGGGATAGGTCTCAATTTAAAAGGCTTGTTGAAAGAGGATGGTTTTCAGTAGGTGCCAAAAAGATAACAGAGATTACGCCTGCCTAATATTTAAGGGGAGGGAATTCCACAGGGTAGGTGCAGCCACACTAAAGGTCCACTAAAGGTGCAAAATGGATCTCCTGATAAGATGGTATCTGCAGGAGCCCCTCACCTGCAGAGTGCAGTGATCGACTGAGTATATAAGGGGTAAGACAGTCTTTCAGGTATCCTGGTCCCAAGGTGTATAGGGCTTTGTACACCAAAACTAGAACCTTGAACTTGGCCCAGTAGCAAATGGGCAGCTAGTGCAATTCTTTTAGTAGCGAGGTGACATGTTGGCAATACCCTGCCCCAGTGAGCAGTCTTGCCACCGCATTTTGCACCAGCTGCAGCTTCCGGACCAACCACAAGGGCAGCCCCAGCAATTATAGCGCATTACAGTAATCCAGCCTGGAGGTTACCAGTGCGTGGACAACAGTGGTCAGGCTATCCCAGTCTAGAAACGGCCACAGACGTCTTACCAGCCGAAGCTGGTAAAAGGCACTCCCAGCCACTGAGGTCAGCTGAGCCTCTAGTGACAAAGATGGATCCAGGAGTAATTCAAGCTGAATGTATCACATGTGTACTTTCCGAAACAATATGAGAACCAAAACACAGCCATCCTTCATAATTCACATTTATTAGGATTTTGGGATGCAGTTCGCCAACTAAACAATATTTAGAAAAATACGTATGTTGGGAAAAAGTGTGCATAAAAATGAATATATGGGTTAAAATAACATGGAAAATGCATTATATAATGAGAAATTGGTTGCAAAATTTGTACATTAATAAAAACTCCCTACAAAACTGTATTTGTTAGGAGAAATTTGCACTAAAATGCTGGAGAATTTGTTGCGTGTGAGGATTTAAAAAAACAAAATCGCAAATTGCTGCAGAAATGTGGAGAAATGAATTTAAGTTTGGAAACATGAGGGAGAGAACTGAAACTGACAGATCTTTCCACCCACCCCCCTCTCTCTCATACACACACACACATCTGGGGGGGGAGGTATTCTATGCCCAGAGATCAAAATAAGTATGTCTATGACAGAGCGTGGAAAAGTTACTTTTTTGAACTACAACTCCCATCAGCCCAATCCAGTGGCCATGCTGGCTGGGGCTGATGGCAGTTGTAGTTCAAAAAAGTAACTTTTCCAAGCTCTGGTCTATGATACCTTTCCAAGTGGTACACTTAAGGTAATCTAGTTTCTTCCCCCAACAAGATGTTCATCACCTGCTTCCAGAGGCATCTAGACGGTTTTTGTTGAAAACAGAAACCAAAACTAGGTGGACCTGGGTGTTAAAAAGCATATTCATGATTTCAGCAAACAAAGCAAGACTATGCAGGAAACCACTGCAGAGTTTCTTGCTGTGGACTTCCTGCTGATGCCTAGTTTGGAAAATATTGAGCAGTCACTATATGCTTTAATTCTAGGATAAACTGGAAAACAAGTCAATGAAAACTTTTTGTTCCATTCATCATTCATCACAAGCAAACAATTCCTTTGGAAGCTGAAGGAGCTATGCATTTGGCACCATTTCTTGCCTCCATTGTCTTTTTTGACATTTATGTTGAATGGCTAATACAGGGAAGAAGGAGGAAGAGAGTGAGCAGGGGAAAATGATCGACACCATAAAACTTACAGTGTAAATCTCCAGTCTCCAACTCAGATGAATTAAATGACAAAATAGGCAAAAGTTCACAACAAAATGAATGTCATTTTGAAGTATGAATGTATTGAGGTTCCAATAACAAAAATGGAGAAACAAAATATTTTTGCTTGCACGCCCTTATCAAGGACTTATTAGATGTGCAGAGGTCTTATTGGGCAATCTCTGCCCCAGAACAATTTCCACCCAAGTCTTGCTTCTTTTTTCATTTCTTTCCTTTCTTTTTCCTTTTAATACTTACTACTGTCAGCATACACGTTTGATAGTATTAAAAAGAAACCCTCTGTCTTTTATTTAATTACAAATAAATAGGAGAGAGCAGCATGCAGCATATTGCAAATAAAGGAGGGAAGGCTGGCCACTATGGGATAATGCATGTGTTTTCGCTTTGCTCCTGCTGTTCCTGGCCTCTCTCGCTTTGACTTAATGAATGTGTGTTGGAAAGAGGTGTATAATTAGAGCTGTCAATATTGAATTCCAAATGTGCACGGTACTCCGGATTTAATTTAAGTTTCTTATTCCCCAATCCTCCCTTCCCGTTGCCACTGGGAGTAAACTGAAGCACTTGGCTGATGCTGTGGCAAATTGGGTCCTAATGAGTATGATGCTTTACTGCTTCTTGTTTTTGCTAAGATACAACTGTGATATTTCAGGGGATCTCAACTGGGCATTAATTCTACAAGAAATGCTAGTACAAGTATTATGTTTCCCCCATTTGGATCTTGTACAGAGCAACTTGCATGTAAAGTGGCCTGGCAGCTGTTTTGTGTCAATGACTGATGCCCTTGTCATTTCTTGACTCAGAGCTGGCTGATCTTAACCTATGACAGACATCAGGAATAACATTTGCCTCTATATTTCCTATTATTCTGAAAACTTAACAAGCAAACAAATATGAAAAAGAACTCCTCAAAGCGGCCTGCTGCATATGATGGGATTGTTGCTGTCATGTGTAACTGGCAACAGTAGCAACAGTGGGGGGGGGCAGTATGCACTTCTGAATCTGGTTTGCAAATTATTACTTTCATGGTGAGCAAGCCAATGGCATTCAAATGTAGGATTTGGGTACATTGCCTCTTCTTAGGGAAAGAGGCATGCAATTTCAAAATCTCAAGATTTTAAGTGCTTGTTTGTTTTGCTTTGCCTGAACTCCAGAGAGAGAGAGAGAGTTGGTCTAGTTCAGCTTTTACCAGCCTTCCCTGTCCGTCAACTTCTCCTATGTATGAGAACAATTTAAAATTGAATCTATCTATCTATCTATCTATCTATCTATCTATCTATCTATCTATCTGTTATTTGATTTATATCCCGCCCTTCCTCCCAGCAGGAGCCCAGGGTGGCAAACAAAAGCACTAAAAAAACTTTAAAACATCAGAAAAACAGACCTTAAATCAAAACAACTTTAAAAACATTTTTAAAAGCTTTAAAGACATCTTAAAAAGGGTTAAAATATTATTGTTTTTAAAGTTAAAAATATATATATTATAAAGCAATTCCAACACAGATGCAGACTGGGATGGGTCTCAACTTAAAAGACTTGTTGAAACTAGTTGGTAGTTAGCAACTTTTGGAAGATATAGGGGACGTCAAGAAACATCTGTTTTCCTATCCTGCCCAATAAGAAACATTTGCATTAGAGCTGCCTTTGTTAACCTGGTGCTTTCCAGAAGTTTTGGAGTGCTACTCCCATTTGCCCTGGCCAGCACTGGCTGGGGATGGTAACAGTTGTAATCCAAAGCATCTGAAGAGCCTCAGGTTGGTGACAGTTGGTCTAGCAGGAATCCTTAAGGAGTGAAATCCAAGAATGCCAGTGTCATTCCCCCCCCCGTTTGTTTTAGCTTTTGACTGATTCATGGATTTTGAGGAATTGACTCTGTTCATTCTCTCTTACTTTCCTTCATGTCTGAATTTCCTCCTATTTGTTTATTTATTAAATCTGAACATGTATATTTCACTCTTCCACACAAGCACCACACAAAAGAAATAAAAACACTATAAAGCATATTAAAACAGCAGAGCAACATAGAATCAAATAAACAAAAAAGTCCAGTTCACGGGTGAAAAAGACCATCGCAGATAGCTGGCCCAAAGAGCTTACAAGATGAATTTTGATAATGTGGAAGATGACAAAATTATTATCAGTCAAGATAAAAAACAATACAGTGATTAAGGGATGCTGAAGGAATCTCCTTTAGGGGTTAGATATATATATATATATTTAAAAAACTTTCTGCATTGACTAATCAGTGTAGCAGCATGGTAGCAAACTGGGATATCTTAAACCAGCCTTTCCAAACCTTTGGGTCCCCAGATGTTGCTGGACTACAGTTCCCATGCTGGTTGGGGCTGATGGGAGTTGGGAAAGGCTGTCTTAAACATTTGATAACTTATTTTAACCATTCACAGCACAGTCCTAATCATGTCCACCTAGACGTAAGCTGTATTCATTTCAGTGGAGCTTACTCCCAGGTATATGGGGTTAGGACTGTAGGCTTAGTGTATGATGAAACAAACAGTCCCATTCATTTGTTTTTAGTCTAAATGCAAAGTTTGAGTAACGACACAAAGAAGTTCCAGTCTACAAAACTATAGTTTTGAATTTTAGGTGAAAAAATGGACCAGGAATTTGCTGAAACAGTTAGGTGTGCATATATATGCATATATAGGTATGTGCATTGATCCATAAGAGCCATCTCTATCATTGGTATGGAGAACTGTCTGATGGTCTTCCAGAATCTCACAAACTTCTCGGGATTACAATGACTTCTACAAGTGAAGATACATGCAAATACTTCAGACTACAGTCTGGGATTACTACTCATCATACAGTATGCAGTGCTTTAATTTGAGATATCTCACCTCCTGCCCCCCACCCCACCCCCCCGGGCATCATGAAAGACCCAGTCCTGGGCTCAGAAAGAAAATAAATATCTGGTCCTCTTCAAAATACTCATAAGCCTCTTGTTTTAATTAAAATAATAATGATAAATTCTTGCTCTTATCACTAATGGGAGTTAATTATCTTGCATATGCTGCTGTTGCTTCTATGGCTGTAACGGAGTGAGGTTAAAGATAAGTGAAATGCAAATAAGAAAAAAACAACACAAAAGGCAGTATCACTTTCCTAAATGTAATACCATACCAACCACAACAAGATTCCTATGAGTAAGGCAGAAAACTCAGCATCCCACAACCAGTCAGGATTCATAACCAAAAACCCAAACTAAAAAAATCCTGGCAGCCAGTCAGCCAAGGTCACAGAAATCCCCATGCAGCACAACCTGACCTGGGACTACAGTTAATGCAGAATGCTGCAGCACAATTGCTGACATGAGTGAGATCCTATCAGCACATAATACCTCTGCTCTGAAATCTGCATTGGTTGCTGATTTGCTACCAGGCCAAGTTCAAGCTGTGCTTTCCATGTTATGGGTGCCACATAGTACTTGTTCTGCCCTTGTAAGAAATCAATCCTGTAAAGTGGCAGCACCTACGCTTTGGAACTCCTTGCCTATTGACATTAGGCAGATGCCTCTTTTCAGCACCTGCTAAAATCAGTTTTCTTGAGGCAAGCCTCTCCAGGCATGTGGAAGCTATTGTGTTTTTAAATCTGTTTTTAACTCATTGTTGGTTTTATTATTTTGAATGATTTTAAGTATCTGTCCTTAACGCTTTTGCCAATAATTTTATTGTTTTAATTCTTTCTGTAAACCACTTTGAGATTTTTTACAATAAAGCGGTATATAAATGTTGTAAATAAAAATACATCAATAAATGTTGGAGTCATTGTGGCCCTTGAGTCTCTTCCCACTTTTAGGAACCAAGGAATCTGCCTTATACTGATTCAGACCATTTTGTACCATGATTTCTTAAATGCAACACCGTACCAACCACAACAAGATTCCTATGAGTAAGGCAGAAAACTAAGCATCTCACATCCAGTCAGGATTCCTAACCAAAAACCAAAAATATGATAAATGAAGAAATATTTATATAAGCATGAGTATCAAATATATTTATTATTTACACAAACTGTAAAGATATTTATAGTGCAATCCTAGGTTTATTTATTCAGAAGCAAGTCCCAGTGTATTCAGTG
The DNA here is from genome assembly GCF_030035675.1 of Rhineura floridana. NCBI lineage: Eukaryota > Metazoa > Chordata > Lepidosauria > Squamata > Rhineuridae > Rhineura > Rhineura floridana. The sequence continues at coordinate 9,000,142 of NC_084484.1, read as the reverse complement.
GGGCTTACTCAAACAGGGACAGAAATGCAACCTCAAGTGATAAGCAACTTCATTCACACAACCCAAAATTCCGAATCATAAGACTCCATACATGCACACACACACACTGCAGATATATCAGAGCTTGGAAAAGTTACTTTTTTGAACTACAACTCCCATCAGCCCAATCCAGTGGCCATGCTGGCTGGGGCTGATGGGAGTTGTAGTTCAAAAAAGTAACTTTTCCAAGCTCTGAGATATATAAATACATACAGCCCATATAACAGTTTATTGTCAAACTAGTTGGTCATTGCAGAAAAATCAGTATTAGTTTTAAAGAAATCAGTATTAGTTTCCTAAGAATAAAAACTGTAATACCTAAGTAAGCCCTGCCTACTTGCTTTAAAATAGGACTGGAGGGGGAGAGACAGAAAGAATTAGAACACAAACACAATTCTTTTTTACATTCACTCCAAAGTCCCATTGATTTTCAGCTCATTCATAACCATGTCTACTCAAAAGTAAGTCCTATTGAATTCAATGGGATTTACTCTGGGCATATGGGATTAGCATTGCCTTTACAAAAGCAAGTATTGGGAAGGTTTTCAAAACACTGCCCAGGATCTGACTCCTGCACACAAGAGGAAAAAAACTTGAAATGTATATACTTACCCAATTTATGTTCAGATAAACGGGGGGGGGACACCATTTTCTGGCACTACAATGAGGTTTTTTAGAGTGAACAGGCACTGGGTGACATGCAAAGAATCTGGGTAAAACCCGGCTAACCGGGCAATATGGCAACCCTAGCAGCAGGGGAGTGAGGAAATGCAACTCTCAGATGCTCACAGCTCACTTTTAAGGTGAGTGGAGGAAGAAAGGCAGAGGTCAGTTAATTTTCTGACTGAATGATCAGAGTCTGGGCTGTGTTTCCCATAAGGAAAAGGATGGGAGGCTCTACCTCAAACTAGGGTTCCATTGCAGCAGATACTTGATATCTTAATAAAGTTGTTACCTTTAACCCCCTTTCTTACCACACCAACTGCCACAAGAGGAAATCCCATGGCTTCACTCTGGGGAGTGGGAGCAATGTGAGGTCTTCCTGTTTGATACATAGCCATCTAACCCAATCATCACCATGTTTACTGAAACCTTAGTCCTCTCTATTTCAATCAGATTTATTTATAAATAATATGCTTGGGATTGTGGCCCATGTAACTTGGTAGATCTGACTTTTCAGCAATTATACACAGGACTGGAGTTTCTACTTTAGTTTGAACAAATATACTCACCTTTTTTGTGTCATATCTTTATCATCTAATTTGTGACTTTTAAACACCTGGGTGCAATCGAATTAAAGTTTAGCGTATTTTAAGTACCATTGATTTTAGTGGAAGAGCTGAGCACTTGCTTAATTGTCCTATTAATTGGAATCCTCTGTGTGTGTGTGTGTGTACTGTCTCAGTTTTTTAGCAATGCACAAGATATATCTAATTAAATCTATTATTATTATTATTATTATTATTATTAACTTTATTTATACCCCACCGTTTTTCCAAATTAGAAATCAGTCAATTATATTACCAGCTAATAACATATTTAAGATTAGGGATGGAGAACTTGTGGGCCTCCTGATATTGCTGGATCACAACACCCCTTATCTCTGACCATTGGCCATGCTGGCTGGGGCTGATGGGCCGCAGGTTCCCCACCCTTGTTTTAGATCATACAATACACACATACCTTTACCTGAACATAAGAACATAAGAAGAGCCTGCTGGATCAGGCCAGTGGCCCATCTAGTCCAGCATCCTGCCCTCACAGCGGCCAACCAGGCGCCCGGGGGAAGCCCGCAAGCAGGACCTGAGTGCAAGAACACTCTCCCCTCCTGAGGCTTCCGGCAACTGGTTTTCAGAAGCATGCTGCCTCTGACTAGGGTGGCAGAGCACAGCCATCATGGCTAGTAGCCATTGATAGCCCTGTCCTCCATGAATTTGTCTAATCTTCTTTTAAAGCCATCCAAGCTGGTGGCCATTACTGCATCTTGTGGGAGCAAATTCCATAGTTTAACTATGCGCTGAGTAAAGAAGTACTTCCTTTTGTCTGTCCTGAATCTTCCAACATTCAGCTTCTTTGAATGTCGACGAGTTCTAGTATTATGAGAGAGGGAGAAGAACTTTTCTCTATCCACTTTCTCAATGCCATGCATAATTTTATACACTTCTATCATGTCTCCTCTGACCCGCCTTTTCTCTAAACTAAAAAGCCCCAAATGCTGCAACCTTTCCTCGTAAGGGAGTCGCTCCATCCCCTTGATCATTCTGGTTGCCCTCTTCTGAACCTTTTCCAACTCTATAATATCCTTTTTGAGATGAGGCGACCAGAACTGTACACAGTATTCCAAATGCGGCCGCACCATAGATTTATACAACGGCATTATGATATCGGCTGTTTTATTTTCAATACCTTTCCTAATTATCGCTAGCATGGAATTTGCCTTTTTCACAGCTGCCGCACACTGGGTCGACATTTTCATCGTGCTGTCCACTACAACCCCGAGGTCTCTCTCCTGGTCGGTCACCGCCAGTTCAGACCCCATGAGCGTATATGTGAAATTAAGATTTTTTGCTCCAATATGCATAATTTTACACTTGTTTATATTGAATTGCATTTGCCATTTTTCCGCCCATTCACTCAGTTTGGAGAGGTCTTTTTGGAGCTCTTCGCAATCCCTTTTTGTTTTAACAACCCTGAACAATTTAGTGTCGTCAGCAAACTTGGCCACTTCACTGCTCACTCCTAATTCTAGGTCATTTATGAACAAGTTGAAAAGTACAGGTCCCAATACCGATCCTTGAGGGACTCCACTTTCTACAGCCCTCCATTGGGAGAACTGTCCGTTTATTCCTACTCTCTGCTTTCTGCTTCTTAACCAATTCCTTATCCACAAGAGGACCTCTCCTCTTATTCCATGACTGCTAAGCTTCCCCAGAAGCCTTTGGTGAGGTACCTTGTCAAACGCTTTTTGAAAGTCTAAGTACACTATGTCCACTGGATCACCTCTATCTATATGCTTGTTGACACTCTCAAAGAATTCTAATAGGTTACTGAGACAGGACTTTCCCTTGCAGAAGCCATGCTGGCTCTGCTTCAGCAAGGCTTGTTCTTCTATGTGCTTAGTTAATCTAGCTTTAATCATACTTTCTACCAGTTTTCCAGGGACAGAAGTTAAGCTAACTGGCCTGTAATTCCGGGATCCCCTCTGGATCCCTTTTTGAAGATTGGCGTTACATTTGCCACTTTCCAGTCCTCAGGCACGGAGGAGGACCCGAGTGACAAGTTACATATTTTAGTTAGCAGATCAGCAATTTCACCTTTGAGTTCTTTGAGAACTCTTGGGTGGATGCCATCCGGGCCCGGTGATTTGTCAGTTTTTATATTGTCCATTAAGCTTAGAACTTCCTCTCTCGTTACCACTATTTGCCTTAGTTCCTCAGAATCCCTTCCTGCAAACGTTAGTTCAGGTTCAGGGATCTGCCCTATATCTTCCACTGTGAAGACAGATGCAAAGAATTCATTTAGCTTCTCTGCAATCTCCTTATCGTTCTTTAGTACACCTTTGACTCCCTTATCATCCAAGGGTCCAATTGTCTCCCTAGATGGTCTCCTGCTTTGAATGTATTTATAGAATTTTTTGTTGTTGGTTTTTATGTTCTTAGCAATGTGCTCCTCAAATTCTTTTTTAGCATCCCTTATTGTCTTCTTGCATTTCTTTTGCCAGAGTTTGTGTTCTTTTTTATTTTCTTCATTCGGACAAGACTTCCATTTTCTGAAGGAAGACTTTTTGCCTCTAAGAGCTTCCTTGACTTTGCTCGTTAACCATGCTGGCATCTTCTTGGCCCTGGCGGTACCTTTTCTGATCTGCGGTATGCACTCCAGTTGAGCTTCTAATATAGTGTTTTTAAACAACTTCCAAGCATTTTTGAGTGATGTGACCCTCTGGACTTTGTTTTTCAGCTTTCTTTTTACCAATCCCCTCATTTTTGTGAAGTTTCCTCTTTTGAAGTCAAATGTGACCGTGTTGGATTTTCTTGGCAATTGGCCAGTTACATGTATGTTTAATTTAATAGCACTGTGGTCACTGCTCCCAATCGGTTCAACAACACTTACATCTCGCACCAGGTCCCGGTCCCTACTGAGGATTAAGTCCAGGGTTGCCGTCCCTCTGGTCGGTTCCATGACCAACTGATCTAGGGAATAGTCATTTAGAATATCTAGAAACTTTGCTTCTTTGTCATGACTGGAACACATATTTATTTATTTATTTATTTAATTTCATTTTTAAACCGCCCATAGTGAATAGCTCTCTGGGTGGTGTACAAAAGATTAAAAGTACAGAAATACAAAATATCACAATAAATAAACTGAAACAAAGAGATTTAAAATTGTAACATTAAACGCTTTAAAATGCCTGGGAGCATAGCCAGGTCTTAACCTGGCGCCGAAAAGATAGAAGCGTCGGCGCCAGGTGTATGCAGCCAGTCTATGTCTGGGTAGTTGAAGTCACCCATTACTACCACATTTCCTAGTTTGGATGCTTCCTCAATTTCATATCTCATCTCAAGGTCTCCCTGAGCATTTTGATCAGGGGGACGATAGATCGTTCCCAGTATTAAGTCCCTCCTGGGGCACGGTATCACCACCCACAATGATTCTGTGGAGGAGTCTGCCTCTTTTGGGGTTTCGAGCTTGCTGGATTCAATGCCTTCTTTCACGTATAGAGCGACTCCGCCACCAATACGTCCTTCCCTGTCCTTCCGATATAGTTTATATCCAGGGATAACCGTATCCCACTGGTTTTCTCCATTCCACCAGGTCTCGGTTATGCTCACTATATCAATGCTCTTCTCTAAGACCAAGCACTCCAGTTCTCCCATCTTGGTTCGGAGGCTCCTAGCATTAGCGTACAGGCACTTGTAAGCAGTGTCTCTCTTCAAGTGTCTTTGGCACTTGTGGTTAGGCCTGTGGTAATTTTGCTCTTCTGAATTTATATCCTGTGCCCCTGCTCTCACAATGCCTACTTCTAGGCCTACCCCTTTTAAAATTTCGTAATTTCTTTGGTTTTTATCCCAGGGGGGAGGTTTATTCCGAACTGGACCTTTCTCAGCTCCTGTCGGGTTTCCCCCCTCAGTCAGTTTAAAAGCTGCTCTGCTACCTTTTTAATTTTAAGTGCCAGCAGTCTGGTTCCATTCTGGTTCAAGTGGAGCCCGTCCCTTTTGTACAGGCCCGGCTTGTCCCAAAATGTTCCCTAGTGCCTAACAAATCCAAACCCTTCCACCCGACACCATCGTCTCATCCACGCATTGAGACTGCGAAGCTGTGCCTGTCTGGCTGGTCCTGCGCGTGGAACTGGTAGCATTTCAGAGAAAGCCACCTTGGAGGTCCTGGCTTTCAGCATCCTACCTAGCAACCTAAATTTTGCTTCCAGGACCTCACGGCTGCATTTCCCCATGTCGTTAGTGCCAACGTGCACCACGACCACTGACTCCTTCCCAGCACTGTCTACCAAACTATCTAAACGACGGGCGATATCCGCAACCTTCGCACCAGGCGAAGACTGTTCCATTCATTTGAATTGGGGAAGGAGCCGTACACACCTAATAAGATGTGCATACAGTTAAAGTTAAAGTGTTAATACAGTTAAATACAGTTAAAGTGAATGAGGAAGTTTTTTGTGCATCAAATGTCCTGGATTTCAACCAGAGAAGCAGATTCAGAATTCAAAGACTGGGTTTTACATAGAGTTTTATTCCACAGGTTAGCACAGGAATGTAGCATCAAAACATACTAGGCATGAACCAGCAGGTACAACTAGGCTGTGGAAGCAATGGAAAGCTGTTCCAACAAAACTGTCACTCCAAGACACTCCAAATAAAAGAGAGGGGGTGGGCACTCTTCCTGCATGAGCTAAATCTGGGATTTTCCAGTCTTGAAGTAAAGCTGGGGCTTCTCCAGGGAAAAGAAGAAAATTTCTCAAGTTGTAACATTCTCTTCTCCCATTTTTATGACCTTGAGGAAACTGTCAGCTCTGACTCTGTGAGAAATTCCCCCTCCTTATGTCTCTGGAATTGTCCAGCAGATTCATTAATGCCTGGCTAATGCATGGATAAGTCTGGGCTAGGTGCCAGCAATGATGGTAGACTTGATTCCTCACTCTCCACTGCAGGTGAGGGAGGAAGTCGCTGAAGCTTTCCTCAACAGAAACACTAACAGGACCACTGGGCACAGGGCTGACAGGGGTTTCAGAAAGGATTTCCTCTGTGGTCTCACCAGACCCTTTCCCAACATCTGCAACCCCCTCCCCATTCTCCCAACCCTGCCAAATATTCTGTATGGGGCCCATGACATCAGAGAGTCTTGGGTCTGGGCTAGTGCTGAGATGGCCAATATAAAATGTAAATATGAAAACATACAATATAAAATGTAAATATAAAAACATAGCCAATTACTGTTATCCCAATATATTTTGGAAGCAATTTTTAGTAATGGGCTAACTATCCTTTGAGTTTGCTCAGTATTTACAAACTTTCATAGAGGATACTCAGGGATACTATTCTGAGAATTCTCATCTAGTTTAAAATGTTGGTGCACTGTATTTAGTTTTGTTTTAATTATTGTTATTGTGTTAAAAAAGAAAGTGGAGTAGGGAAAGCAATGCTCTGTTTTCTACCATGTTTTGCACTGCCCCCCAAATTTAATCTATTTTTCCCAATACTAGGCTGAACATTAATCATAGGTCAGGCAGAGCTATGCTGGGCAAAAGGTCCCAAAGGCTAATTTTTAAGTCTTCAGGGAACTATGTGGCCCCTGTGTATGAGACATCGCATAGGAAAGCCCCTGAGCCTTGAAAGCAAGGAGACTATGCAATTTCTGAGCTTTTCTAATTAAAGGAAGCTCCCTTACTCAAATGAATTGAAGTTTATTCTGCCTCTCTTTACCTACTTGTTCTAAGGCTGCCCTCCCTCTAGTTGATAGCCCATGTAAGAGCTCCATCCAAGCTCTACCTCTAATCTCGAACTACAGTCAGACGGGTTACAGGGAGGAGGCAGCTTAAAGAGAGTAAAGGGACTCTTTCTAAGCTTCAGCTCATTTGGAACAGGGAGCTTCACAGAGTTTGGTCAGATAAGTTATCAGTGAAGACATGTTCCTTGTAGCAAACTAGGGAAAGCAACAGGTATGCTCCAGAACAATAGTGCAGTAGTAGACAGCTTATAATACAGTGCTACATAACTTTCTGGTCTTCCAGTCATGATCAAATAATGGGAATATCCTGAGTTATCTTTTCTTATCCCCTCCCTCAACTCTTAAGGAGGAAAACCTCACAAACTCCTCTCTTCGACTAACCTGGAACTGGGTTCTTATAAAATAATAGCCCCTTCATTGATCCATAAGAGCCATCTCTATCATTGGTATGGAGAACTGTCTGATGGTCTTCCAGAATCTCACAAACTTCTGGGGATTACAATGACTTCTACAAGTGAAGATACATGCAAATACTTCAGACTACAGTCTGGGATTACTACTCATCATACAGTATGCAGTGCTTTAATCTGAGATATCTCACCTCTTAAAAGATTCATTTTTATTTTCAGAAATTCAGAAAGATATTTTGTATGAGGCTTGAGGGAATTGCACATTCAGGAAACGTATAGTTGGAGAACTTCAAACTGTGCTGGAATTGGATTCCCAAATGCTAATGATGATAACTGCTATATTATCAAAGTTCCTTTTAACAAACTAGTAGTATCAAAAGCCGCTGGCTGGGGCTGATGGGAGTTGTAGTTCAAAAAAGTAACTTTTCAGAGCTCTCTAGGTAATAAGGTACAGAAAGTAGGCCTCTTCCATGAACCAGCTCCAGTGCTCTTGTGGCTTTCCATAGCCACAGAGACAATTGAAGGCAAAAGTTAGCCCATTTTCTGCCAAATTTTTCAATTTCCCTTTTGAGCAAACACTTATTTCAACTGTGCTCTCACAGCTAGACAGGAAAGCCACAGAACAGCATGTCAATTTACTTTTATGGTTTCACTGACTAATGCAATCTCTGTGTAATAAATATATAAAAGTTATGTTAGTTCATTGCATCATTGCAACAGGGTTTGAGTCCCTAGATCTAGTCAAGGGAAAGATGCACTGGAATGTTTAAGCTACCCAGTAAAGCCCTTGTGTTCCAGGTCAGTCTCCAGGACAAATTTAACAGAGACAAACTGAAATGACTTACCTAATTTTGTATTAGGTTTCATGTTGAAAAGCACCTTCCATTTTTAGCTATTCTTGGCACTTGTTGCAAACACACTCGTGTTGTTTTGATGCTGTTTTTCCCAGTGCCATTTTCTTCTTCTTCTTCTTCTTACTCTCACAACACTCATTCTTACTGATCCATACTTCCATTTATTCTATTGGCTGTAGTGATCCATGTGATTTTTGTTGAGAAATCCGGAAGTGTCAACAACAGGATTTTTGGTTTTCAAGATTTGATATTTGTATGTTATGTGCCAGAGAAAGGAAGGAAAGTGATTATCCTGTCTTCAGTGAAAAACAATGAAGTAATCTCAGTCCAGAATTTCAAGCCTAAAATCATTATTTCTGCATACATATAATAAAAATGAAAGTTTCATGCTGCAATTTGCAATGCTACAGAAACGTTGTGCTGTGAAATGCAGCCTGACTGAGCCGCCCTGGACTCAAGGCCAGAGGAACAGGGGAAGAAAGCTGGGGGGAAGGCAGTCAGGCCAGCAGGATGCTGGTAAGCTGTCTAGGCATGCTGTGCAGTGTGATGGCATTTGTTGTGGGGGGTCACGGGGCAGGGGTACTGGTGGGCTAGGCACACTGTGCAGTGGCATTTATTGAGGGGGCAGCATGTAGGGTTGCCATATTCCAGTTCCACAAATCCGGGCAGGCTAATTTGCATATTATGCAAATTATTTGCATATTATGCATATTATTTGCATATTAATATTTGGATTGTCCAGTTGTTTTGTTTTTGTACCTAGGAATTACCACCAAAAACTGGGGAAAGACGTGAGAAATCTTTTTTTTTTAAGCAACATTTTCAGCCTTAAATGCCTAGACTCTAGTTTCCAACACTATGGAGTATTGATTGATTGATTAAGAGGATTTATATCCTGCCCTTCTGCTGTTAAAAACAGAGCTCAGCACAGCTTACAAGTATAATAAAAACAATAAAAATACACAATCATTATAAAAACATAATAAAAACACAAAATAGCAACAAACATAAAGTAAGTCAGGGCAGCAGTACGGTTAACCATATACGATATATTTCAAAGATGTGGTGGGTGGAGAAAAACAAGAAGCCAAAATGTTAGGAAAAGGAGTCTTTTACACCACATGCTCAGTTCTAAATACTGCCGCAGCAAGTTTTACAAGTTCCTCCAGTATTCCACTGGTGCAGGCACTCAGACATTCAAAGTATCTGTATGTTTCTTAGGTTTTATAAAAGCAAAGCTTTGCTTAACTCAAAATTTATTCTCCCTGTGATCAACCACATCTACACAGTTTCCACCTCCATACTCAAAATGAAACTGGGCCTGGAAGTGTGCAACAACCCCACACATACCTTGCTAATTAGATTACCAATGCCAGGATGTCTGTCTTATCGACTACTCTCCTGCTCCCCCCCCCACCAGGCATCATGAAAGACCCAGTCCTGGGTTCAGAAAGAAAATAAATATCTGGTCCTTTCAAAGTATTGATAAGCCTCTTGTTTTAATTGAAATAATAATTATAAATTCTTGCTCTTATCACTAATGGGAGTTAATTATCTTGCATATGCTGCTGTTGCTTCTATGGCTGTAACAGAGTGTGGTTAAAGATAAGTGAAATGCAAATAGGAAAAAAACAACACAAAAGGCAGTATCACTTTCCTAAATGTAATACCATACCAACCACAACAAGATTCCTATGAGTAAGGCAGAAAACTCAGCATCCCACAACCAGTCAGGATTCCTAACCAAAAACCAAAAATACGATAAATGAAGAAATATTTATATAAGCATGACTATCAAATATATTTATTATTTACACAAACTGTAAAGATATTTATAGTGCAATCCTAGGTTTATTTATTCAGAAGCAAGTCCCAGTGTATTCAGTGGGGCCTACTCAAACAGGGACAGAAATGGAACCTCAAGTGATAAGCAACATATGGGATTAGCATTGCTTTTACAAAAAGCAAGTATTGGGAAGGTTTTCAAAACACTGCCCAAGATCTGACTCCTGCACACAAGAGGAAAAGAAACTGAAATGTATATACTTACCCAATTTATGAGATTTTCAGATAAACGGGAGGGGGGGGACCACAATTTTGTTTTCTAGACACTGCCTCAGGTCAATGAAAGTGAAACAATCCTGGCTTCTCTGATTGGCTGCAATGCTGAACGGGCGGGGTTAAAGCTACGAAGTGCTATAGTACTGTATACAGTACTGTTTAAAGAAAGATTTAACAGTCGGGGGGGCTGATGTTTTTCTGTATATCTCCAGAACCGGACCACCTAGAAACTTAATTTTTTTTAAAATTAAAGGTGAGAATCCGGGCCACCTAAGGGGCTAGCCGGGCGCCGGGTGGCATGCAAAGAATCCGGGTAAAACCCAGCTAACCGGGCAATATGGCAACCCTAGCAGCGTGGGGTGCTGGCAGCCTAGGTGCATTTTTGGTGGCTGCACTTGTCGAGGGGGGTGCAATGCAGGGCAACAGTGTGGGGATGAGGCAGAGCAGGAACAGGCAATGCAAGTGGGTGAGGAGCACGAGCAGGCCCATAGTGCCCTGTGTGCACCAATGCCTTCAGGCACTGAAGGGTATTGTGAGGGTGTGGGCATGGGTGCCTGGGGGGAGTGCCTCAGGGGAGTGGGAGTGCCTAGGAGGGGTAGGGTTAGCATGCAAAGTGTGCAGAGGCAAAGCCCCTAGTATTATAATAAAACTTATGGTGGTATGGACACCTGTGACCAGATTTTCTGCACACATACTTCCAGGGCATGAACAGAATGCAGCCAGTGTTGTCCTCCCACACACACAAAAAAAGCCTGCTGAAATGCCTATATTGTTTGGAAGCTGAACAATTTACAATGATGTGAACATTCCAGAAGAATATCTTTCATTTAACATCTCCATAACACTAGGCTCCCTTCTTCCTACAATGGCCTTCTGGTGACTAGCCTGGCCTGACTTGAAGGCACTTAAACCATTATTACCAGAAACAGGTAGGCTAGATTAAATGTTCCCTAGCCAGGCTCCCTAAGCAGGTGAGAAGAAATGATCCCATCACTTCAGCTGGACCTGGAAGCAATGCTGATGGGGAGCAGAGGAGTTGAGAACCTGTGGTGCTGAGGAGTGGGGGAGCTGACAGCAAGGGAGGTGATTTGGGACAGGAGGAGAAATAGCTTCACCCTTTTCATGGGTCTACCAAGTCATTTAGAACAGCTAGATCTTTACTGAATTATCCCTGCATTTTGCTATCCTGCCGTTTCTGAGACTCCCGGTAGTGATTTTAGAAAACAGCACAGCTGTGATCAGTAAGAAATGTTTTCATCATTACTGAAAATAATAATATTTTTGGTTAGTTTGGAAATAGACAGCAGACTTTAATATGCAGACTTTTCTCATAAGTAGTTTGTTCCAGCCTTTTGTTAGGCAAACATTTATATTTATTATTTGTTCTTCTATCTCTTCAAAGCACTGTTTAATAAATTTGTCTAAAAATAAAGTAATATTTCAGTATTCCAAAGAAGTTTCAAAATTTGAATTTAAAAGGATTGTCTGTATCACAAGATGAGATAGGTAGGAGTTGTGTTGCTCTGCATTAAAGATAGCTAGATTAATCGTTACGTTAAGTATGATGGAGAGCTAAATGCAGGTATGTGCTAGGAAAGGGGCAGGAGACATGTAGTCCTCCAAAATTTGCTGACTCTGACTCTTGGCTATGCTGGCTGCAGCTGATGAGAGCTGGAGTTCAACAACATTTTGAGGGTTCTTCATTCCTGTTTTACACTATAATGATCTACAGAGTGTGTATGTGTGGAGATGAAAGACAAACTGCACAATTCGGTATGTCCACTCAGATATAAGCTCCACATATGTAAACTCAATGGGAGTTACTCATCAGTGGGAACAGGATTACAGCCGAATATAGGAATTCTATACATGTTTATTCAGATCTAAGTCCCAATGAGTTCAGCTGAGCTTACTCCCGATCCCAAATAGGTGGGTACAAGACTGCAGCCTATGGCCATACTAACATACCCTCTTACCTGGGAGTAAGTGCTATTGAATTAAATTAGGCTTATTTTTAAGTATTTATTATTTATTTAAGCCATTTCCATAATGCTTTATATTTTTGGAACAAAATCTCAAAGCGGTTTATAAACTAGATTAAAACTTTGAACAAAACATCATAAAATATTAAAAGAAAACATGCACAGACATGCATAGGATTGTTTTTTTCATGGGGCCATTGGTTTCATGCAGCCATCCGCCTATTATCATCTTGTAGTGTAGTAAGTAATTACCAAGTGAAAACTATTTCTCTTTTGTCAGGCCTGCTTTCTCAGTCACTTTTCACAGTTCCTCCCCCACCCTACATACACTATGGGTGTGTTCTAACCACAGGATTTGGTTCACTCCTGAATTTGATGCTTCAGCCCTCATCAGTCCAACGCTCTGGCTGGTTCAGCTTGGGGTCCATCCAAGTCTGCTTCGTTTCCCTCTCATTCACCGCTGAAAAATAGAAAAAGGGATATAACTGTTTTTCTCTTTGACAGAATAGATGGCAGGCATACTAGCCCCTCCAGAGTTGATAAAACTTGTCTCAGGTCCAGATGCTTTGGGGCTGGGCACCTAGTTGGTTTTTTGGGGGGGAGGGAGAACTGAAAGAGATTCACTTTATGCATAAAATCATTCACTCTGATTACAAGCTTGTCCTGTCAAGAGTTAATGCCAGGTTCATCAAGATGTCATAAAGTACCTGCTTTTACTCATGCTATGTCACACAAATCCTGCTTCAGGGTTAGGAATGGGATCCAGTCGTTGGTGACTGATTGCATTTCATCGAACTGACAAGCAGTTTCATTTCAGGTTAGTTATTTTTCTGCTATCCTTTGCTTTTAGTGTTCTGATTTTTGCCCTCCTGAAAAATGTTTTCCTTTCAAAAAGAAAAGTAGCTTTTCCCCTGTCGAGTGCCTGCCCACCAACCAAATCCCTTCCTCCTCCCCATCTTTCTCCTCCCTTCCCTTCCACCAAATGGTATTGGATCCTTCCCCCAGCCCTGGGAGAAAGCAATAGATGGTTTTAATCAAAGCAAAGACACAAGCTGGTCACTTTAATGTTAACAAAGCAAAGGCAACAGAGTGGTGAATTTCACTTTTGCAAAGCAAACACACAGGCTTGTTAGTTTCAAGTCAGCAAAGCAAACAGGCAGGGTAGTCAGTTTCAAATTAGCAAAGCAAAGTTTGGTGCTTTTAAAAAAATAAAATATTCAGTGTTGGTAAAAGCTAGGAAAACTCACAGAATTCAGGATCAGTCCACAAAGATAGCGAACCTGTGGCTATCAAGTTAAATTTTAGCAAAATTCTTGCCCATCCCTATTCAGGGCTTGGGCTTGGAACATTTTGCATGCAAAAGTGCTCTGCCACTGAACTATGGCCCCTCAAACTGTGATCAGCCAAGACACATGAATTCCATGAGTTATATTTTATGGTGACTGACAACTCCTCTGTTTTGGCAGATGTATTAAGCTCAGTGTGGGTCATCATATATGGCTAGCAGTCTGTGGTTGACTCAGTGGGTACATGAGGTGAAGAGCCAACATAGCTGTGCCTGCCAGCTTTATTTCTTACATTTGGTAGTATTTTCTTGATAGGCATCAGCTTGTGCCGGTTAGTAATTCCTGAATTTGTGAAAAAAGAAATAATAAAAAGGAAATTATTCCTCCCTAAGCCAACTTCTGTACAATTTCAAAATCAACAAATTATTTTAGGACAATTTTAGGGGCAAAAGAAAGGCAGGGGACTTTAAAGGCCAAAGTACATCTGTAAGCTGTGCTGAGCAAAAGAAGGCTTTTATATAGTGACGTTGCCAGATGTTATGAGCTACTTGAATTCCAAGGCTGCATTAATATTCACACAAAAACACCACTTGCATGTACACACTTCTGACTCTCAGGGATGGAGCTGGGGAGGCAAAATGTGTGATAGTTATCATTATTTATTCATTTCAACATTGCTAAACAATGTTGTCATCCATCAATGGCTCTTGCAACGTGGCTCACAGCAGGAAAATGTTTTAAAAATTACTAATAAAAATTCATTGAAAAATGAAATTCCCTCTTTACTGGTATTTTTGCTTGCTTGTGATGCACATTTTGTTATTTATTTTGTTTATTTATTATTTGATTTATATCCCGCCCTTCCTCCCATGCACATGACCTTCGCCCATATTTATGTTGATACCACTCCCTCTGAGCCTTTAGTGCAGGATTTCTCAGGCTAATTTTACACCAACGTTTTTGAGTTATCCCATTTTGCTACCAAGTGCACTGGCAGCATTGTATTATTCCGGATATCAGTGGGAGTGGTTTTGTTTCTGCAGAACTGGTTTAGCACCCTTTTGCCTACCTTCCTTCCCCACCCCATCTGAGGGAAGGAAGTTTTATCCTCATTTTATTTTCCTTGATGGAAAAGTCATATTAATGATGGTCGGATACTACTTTGCAGTTCACACTTGTGCATCTGCACAGCTCCAAATAGATGTTTTCAATAAATAACACTGCTGTCTCTGTAGCTTTCTTGGACGGATGCAGGTTGTGCAAGTGCCTGCCCCGCTAGGGATGGCATGCAAAGGGAGGCATAAGCACAGGGACAGAAGTAGCAGGAGCCAGCCCCCCTCCGGAGGGGATTTATGCCAAATTTCAGGCAGGTAGATCCAGTTTTTCCTGTTTTTTTAAAAAATATTTCCCCCCAGATAGCCATAATTATTAAAACACTATGGCCAACATTGTGTGTGTATGTGTGTGTGTGATATTGCCTGAGCAACGAAGAACTGAAGACTAATAAGTAAAAAGAACCAATAAGTAAAAGAAGCTATCAAGACACAGACAATACACACAGACATATATTTTAAAAGGGAGTGAGTTGTATTGGGAAGGATGGAAAAGGATAGAAAAACCAACAAGTTAGGCTAGTTAGGAACTGAAGGATAAAGGAATAGGATTGATTGAGAGACAATACAGCTGTAGATAAAATGCAAAACCTAACACTATGGCTAAAATCAGGGAGAGGGTAGAGAAGTGGCATTACCTACGTAACTACTCTTAACTGAAGACTAAGGGTACATGCACACTAGTTGCTTAAAAAGTTGTGAGTCTGTTTTGTCTCTATGCGATTTGAAACAAATTAATCTGCCCCCGACTGTGCATGACTTTAGATTTGCCTCTCTTTTATCCTCTTTGGATCATAGTGTATCCTCGGACACACCAGTGGGTGAACCAGTGAATATGCTTTACCCCCATGTGCATTCATACCAGTCGCTGCCCGGCCCTTTTTGTCGTCATCAGTCTCTCAAGCGTTTTGTATGCATGCAGGTATTTTCTACCTGTGTGTAGACCCTTTCTTCTTTTATATGTGTTAAATTGAACCTTCCATTTCTGTCATCAATTTGTTTTCTGCGTTCACTAGGGCTGAGATCCAATAGTTGCAGTCAGTTCCACTGCATTCCATTGGACTCATAGGTGGCTTCTTTCCATTTCAGTTTGTTTTTTGTATCATTCCACTTTTTCCCTCCTGATTTTTTTCCTGCTGAGAAATACCACTGCTTAGATAAATTATTTCTGACAATACCACTCCCCTGTCTGAGGCTGAGAGCCTTCCGGGTGGGAGCACATTTGTGGCAGGACAGGAAGACTGGCAAGAGGCCACATCCAGGGCCTGTGTGCAAACATGCCAGCACCAGGGACAGGTGGGTGGGGGATATATAATATAAGGCCCTTCCGCCCAGCCCTCTCCCTCCTTCTCTGTTAGAGTGCGGCAACAGTAGTGTCATTACTCATTTAGAGAGGAGTTCTGACAGAGCAGAGCAGCCAGCGGTGGCTTTGCAGACCTGATTGGGAAACTGGCAGTGACGGAGGCATTTTCCTGGCACAGCAGAAGGAGCAGAATTGCTGGCAGAT
Organism: Rhineura floridana; assembly: GCF_030035675.1. Classification (NCBI taxonomy): domain Eukaryota; kingdom Metazoa; phylum Chordata; class Lepidosauria; order Squamata; family Rhineuridae; genus Rhineura; species Rhineura floridana. Next base: position 8,983,928 of record NC_084484.1, on the reverse strand, counting down.
GATCCTGTGGTCCTAAGGTGTTTTGGTTCAGTGGTCCCCCCCTCCAACATTGGGCACAAAAGATAGTTTAATTGCCCTCCCCTTGCTTCCATTTTTTCCTCCTTGGTTCTATTCTCTTGATACTGTTGGAATGTATGAAGTTCAACTTGGTGGGTTGAGGCTGCATGGGGTTCAAAAGGGTAGCTAGGGAGGAGATCTCTTTGTTGCTAGGCTATACCTGTCCTTTGATCCTTGCCGTCTCTCCCCCTCCTGCTAGACTGATATGCAAAGGATGTTGATCCCAGTTCCTTCCTGCCTTCCCGGTTTCTTCTTCTCTCTCGAGAGGGAAGCAGACATCTTTCCTTTGTCTCTCCCTCTCAACCAGCATGAGAGCTGCACTGGGACCAGTGCAGACTGCTCCAACATAGCTAGTTAGCTAGATATAGGACTCTTTCCTATCAAGCATGTACTTCCAGAATAAAGTAGTTGTTTCTTATTTTACAGCTTAAAGTCTCTGTCTGACTAATTTGCAGGGAAGGTAGAATCTTAGCAAAGATTCAAACACACACACATAAGCTCGCTCAATACTCTCCGCTCTGCTACGCAACTCAGTAGAATTCCAACCGATACTACCCCATCAGTGGCCTTTCTCCCATGGAGTTGTTAGAGGTGGTTGAGGTGGGGGGGTTGGTTTGTCAAGGGGTATTTCATTAGGGGGCAGGTTGGAGGGGCTGAGGGCTCTCAGGCCTATATGCACGCTTGGACACATGCTAGCATGAGCAGACCTGTTCAGGTGAATTTTGGGATATATTTTGGGAGAGGCCTGGTTCTTTCTGAGGTGGCCTCAGGTGGCTTGGGTGTCTGGGCTCTCGTGGAGTCTGAGCAGCCCATCCATCTCTGATCAGGTGGGGTAGGCTTGGTTTAGGATGGGATTTCAGGGGCTGGGTATCCCATCCGCCCCTAATTGGCTTTATGAGAGAAGTAAGGAACCATTTTCAGCCTGAAGCCCCCATTCCCTCAAGGGCAATCATCCAGAGCCTGCATGGTAATGTTGAGTGAGACCAAAGGCAAATGTGGACAGAACAAAGGACTTGACTTTCACATTGCAGAGCAGACTACATTTGAGCCACACAAAAGTCAGACTCACCACATACACATCTCTCTATCCTAGGGTTGCCATATTCCAGTTCCACAAATCTGGGCAGGCTGTTTTGCATATTATGCCAATTAACCATATTAATGGTTGTATTGTCCAGTTGTTGTGTTTTTTTTGCAAAGTACTAACCACCAAAAACTGGGGGAGGATGTGACAAACTTTTTTTCAAACAAAACTTACATTTTCAGCCTTACATGCCTAGGCTCTAGTTTCCAACACTTTGGGATATTTATTTATTTATTTGAAAGATTTGTATCCTGCCCACAGGGCAGCTTACAAAAACAATAAAAATTCAGAATCACTCAATTAAAAGCAAAAGTGTGACCTCGAGATTGTCTTAGCAACCTTAATTAGGATGAAATATGAAATAAACGCTACAACCTGTAACACAGATAGGAATCAAGATTTCAATATTATCAGTTCAGTCAATAATCTTATCTAATTAGCTTCAAAGCAAGCATTGTTGTCACTGAATCCTTTCCAACACCAGACTATACTCCTGCATATGTTTGAAGTACCTGAAGACACCCAAACTTATGTTTATGCTGAGCAGTAAATTGAAGATCAGCAAGTAAATAGGAATGGTATATTCGATCTTTAGAGTATTTAATATGCCACTAGAAACAACAGAATCATGGTGCTTGCCTGAACTTCAGAGTATACAGTGTATATGTAACCCTGCCAAAAATAGTAGTAGTAGTAAAAGTATTTATATACCGCTTTTCAACAAGTTTCCAAAGTGGTCTACATAGCAAAATATATAATGTTTGAAATTTGGCTGTATAAAAGAAGATAGTTAGAAACCAATCCTTTTCATTTCAAATTTTAAATAAAGGAAATTCTCCCCAGCCCTTGCAAAAAAAGAAGAATGGGCTTTGAATATGTGAAATAGTAATAAAGCAAATGGATCCTCTAAATACATGCAGAGTACATTCTACAGCACTAAATTATAAGCTTGCCTCTATTAATTTGGCATTAGAAATAAAGGATTTCAGCCACTACCAGGGGCAGACATGTACCACAAAGAGCAAAATATTCATTCATTCATTGGCGATCACTCGTGGCCAAGTAAGATTGTCTTCCAAGATAAGGTCTTTAACAGTATGTCCGTAAGTGACTGTGGAGGACAATTCTAGATCCACACAGCCTCTCACAGTGAGGACATAGGTTTCCAGATGGAAGATGGTCATGATGAGGATTTGCTTGATGTGCCTCCCACTTAGCTTGTTTATCCCTTTCGCCCTGTACTCATGCTTCTTCAAAGTCCATAGCACCTTTGATAGCTGACCTCCAGTTGGGACGCTCATGGACCAAAGCTTCCCAGTTCTCAATGCTCATGTTACATTTTTTTAGATTAGCTTTAAGAACATCTTTAATCCTCTTTTGCTGTCCACCAATATTCCATTTTCCATCCTTAAGTTGGGAGTAAAGTAATTAATTACTTTTTAAAGCAACGAATGGGTAATTCCTTTACATTTTGATTGTAATAGAACTAGGAGTAATTTTATTACTTTTGTAGGGTAATTGTAGTGTTTCTAACATTACTTTGGTGCATTACTTGGGGGGAAGCAGGGGAAGTCTCTGCTTCTCTGATTTGTGGATGAAACTCATGTGCTTCAAACTGGGCTTCTGTGCAGCATCGCTCTTCCCTTCTGCTCTGTGGGTGGTGATGAGGGAGGAGGTGGAGAGTGAGATGGGGTGGAGTGGAGAAAAATTGTTTTAAAAAATGGATGGTGGTGGTGAAGAATGGAGTGGAGGGAAAAAGGAGCTGGAGGGCAAGAACATGGATAAAAGAGGAGAAGAAGGCAGCAGCAGAATTCCGCTCCTTTCCATCCGGCACTAAACGGGGTCCGGGCAGGAGCGTTTCTGTGCAGGGAGTGGGAAGTAGGGCAAGAAGCCACTTCCGCTTCTTTGGCGCCAAGTGCGCCAATGTGGGGGAGGAGTAGGGGAGGCTATTTAGGGCCATGCCCCTGCTGACCTCCCTCCTTTGTTTTTGAGGGACCATGACACCCATCCCGCCCTCCCAGTGAGTGGTATGAGAGTAGTTGGTTGCCATACATGGAGCCAAGTAGGGATTTTTGACCCCTCCTGTGATTGGCTTGCAGGGGGGAGATTTTTCACCTACTCCATACTGCAACACCTGGGCTGGGGCAGTCAGGGGAAGGTGTTGGATAAACAGGTTAATTGGTTTAATTTGGCCACTTTGCAGGTGTGTGCTGGAAAAGGGAAGAAGGGAGTACAAGCGGTGAGTACCCTGAGGCACTTTCCAGGTGATCAGTTATCCCAGAGACTTGTGCACAGGGCTGTGGGGTCTTGTGGGGCCGGGTATGGGTCACTGTTGAGGTTAACCTGTGTCACTCACCTGGAGTTATGGGGCTTCAGGGGGGCGTGAGTCAGGAAGACCTCCCTCCACACCTGAAGGGTGTGGCAGGGGGAAAGACCTGGAAGCATGGCCAGCTTGACTCCCTGCGGGGTATGCTCGCCCGGGCATGACAGGCTTAGGAGCCTGACAGGGATTAATGGATTTCCCGCACATTTCCAATACCCTATGCAGTTTACTGGTTACAAATGTTTTAAATTCTTGAGTTCGTATGTACTTAAGTTCTTAAGTTATAGTTAATAAAGTGGCCCTAGTTTACCCCATACATGTGTCTGCTTCATTTATTTCCTGCCTCTTTGCACAATGGAGATAAAGAACTGTGGAGGTGAAAAATGACAACGTGTGTGTGTGTGTGTGAATACTGTGTTTGCACTTGGCACACAAAGTGGCCTCCACCACCCTCTCTGGCTACTGTGCTGCATTTGCAGTATTTTACCTTTTTTGCATCTCAGGGGAAAATGTTTGCTTGAGTGAGTGTCCCTTAGTTGGTGGCAGGGCAGGGTCTGGGAGGTGGGTAAGTGAGAGAGATTATGCTGGTTTGATGTGCCTCCCTCCCCACCTCCCTTACCAGTGGAGAGACCACCATTGCTATCTTATGGATAAAAAGAATTATTCTATTACTTCTCTCTCTGTGTGTTTATTTTTAATGTTGTTTTAGGCTACTTAGATTACTGAATGTAATTGTAGTGATTACTTTTGAGGAAAAGTAAAGTAATCAGTTACTTTCAAAGCAATTGTAATTGTAACGGTAATTACTACTTCGGGGTGCCATGTAATTGTAACTGTAATTTATTACTTTTTAAAATTAATCTTCCAAGCTCTGCTTAAGACACATACCCTGAAACACAGAGGCAATTGAGATGAAGGCTGCTTCTCCTTGCAGACTCAGGCAGAAAGTCTATGGGTAAGGGGTGGAGCTGCATGTGTTGATCAAGTGAGCATGTACCATTTTCTAAATTGCTAAATTCTGCATATGCTGCAGGCAGGCAGGCAGGCTAAAATTCTTGATTTTCCCAGGACAGTTGTGGTGTCTCTCATTGGCTAAGAACAATGGAAGGCAGGAATAGGATGATTTCTCACAAAATGGGCAAAAACCTGCCTTCACATTTTGCCTTGTATCTCTGAATCCACAAGAACTAGAGACTTGCTTTTGTAAAATGAAAGGTAGGAATATGGGCCACCTAATGGGCTAAGCAGGTAGCATGGCCAGAATCCAGGTAACATCAGGCTAACCAGGCAATATGGCAACCCTACTCCATCCACTACCCAAGCAAGCAAGAGATGTTATCACAATTCAAGATGGCATTCTAGCCAGGCACATGCCAGAACCAGTGAGGGGTGTGGCTTGGGGAGAGGGGTGTGGCTTGGGGAGAGGGGTGTGGCTTGGGGAGAGGGGTGTGGCTTGGGGAGAGGGGGATGGCCCTGGGATAATCTTGGGGGCCAGATAGAGAGGTTTAGAAGGCTAGATTTTGTTCCTGGGACTGAAGTTTCCAACTCCTGGTTTATGGTACCACTAGAAGACAGAGGTCTTTCATTATGTCAAGAAGTCAGTGTCTAATTTGGTGCAGCCCAACCAGTTTTTGGTTGCAATTTGATGATACTGAAACAACTTCAAGGTCACCATGGAATCCAGACGAAAGTGTAGTAATTTCTCAGACAAAGAAAAAATGGAAATGAATGGGGATCATTCATTTTCATATGTTATTAGTAAAGAAATAAATGTCAGAGTAACAAATGGGTTCAGAATGGCATATATTTACTCATTTTCATTAGTGAGTTTTGCTTTCACCTAACATCTGGAATTGGTTAGATGAATGGGGGCTGGGGGAAGCACAAAATTTTAGTTAAATCTATTTTTAGTCTATTCCTGCTCATACATGGCAAGGAATAAAATCAAAGGGATTTGATTGTAGGAACTGGTGAGATGCTTTTGAGCCTTGTCAAAAAGAAACCATAAAGCTGCAACATTTGTCTAGCCAAGCTTTAGGGAAGCTTCCTAACCCAGTGTGAAACAGGGGCAAAGGTAGAGTCTGAAAGCTGTTCCCCAAATCCTATTTCCCTTGAGCTATTTAGCTTATGGTGGGATTTTTGAAAGAAAAAGAGTTCCTCCCAAATGTGTGGAATACAACATTTTAACTGAACATCCAAGGAAGCAGGGCCGGTTCTAAAGGGCGGCCAGGTGGGGCACTGGCCCGAGGGCCCCTGGAGCTACAGGGGCCCCTCCTCTCTTCATCCACGATCTGCAGCAAGAGCTGCGGATTGCAGGACAGGAGCTTCCGAGCCGCCCACCATCTCCCCGCTTCACCTACCTTTCTCTCTACTTTTTTTGTGGCTGCACGCACTGCACATGCAGGATTCCCATCAATCAAGATGGCGGCTGAGGTTTCCCTAAGGGGCTGAAGCCTCTGCCGCCATCTTGGCTGATGGCAGCAATGCACACACAGCTGCAAAAAACAACAGAGAGGAAGGTAGGTGAAGCAGGGGGATGGTGGGCGGCTTGGAAGCTCCTGTCCTGTGATCTGCGGCTCCTGCTCCGGATTGCAGAAGGGGAACGGAGGGGCCCAGGGCAGGCTGGTGCTCAAGGGCCCTGGCATGTCTGGGGCCAGCCCAGCAAGGAAGATTAGTGGACTATAAGCTTCTGTTTGCTAAAAGTGTCAGGAGAAGAGGCAGTCAAGAAAACACCATTAGACTGCTCCATTAGACTGTTCTTCCCCCATCTCCCACAGAGCCATCTTTTACCAACTTCCCATCTATGGTTGCAGTAATAACTTATGGCCAATTCAGGCTGAGTTCTATAATATGTTGAGCACCTCTGGCAAATGTGCCAAGCACCTTCATACCCTTTGGCTTTCTAGTTACCCTTTTATTTGGTGAATTGGACTTGATGCTTATCAGCTTTATAGCTGGACAGGGAGCCTCAACAAGTCCTGAAGAGCTTAAATCTAAATCTACTCTAAATCCTTTACAGAACACATAACATAATATACCAAGCCAGAAATGTTTGTGTAACAAGGAATAGGTTTCATCAAACTAATAAAGATAGCTATGTACCCCTAAACAAAAGTGCATCTTTGAATAATCCCTATACGCAGTGTACCTAAGTATTTATTTGCTGTAATAAAATAGGCTTTCAGCAGTACTGATTAAAAAAACACCCCACCTTTAATATTATTCTGGGATTGTTACAAATCTTTTGCCTTTAATTCAGCTGCCCATTTTTGTCTTCCAGATCTGGATGAAGCACTGTAGGGACTATCATCAGGGTTTCATACACCGTGATAATCTTTCTGTATGTGCTGAGTGGTCTAGAGATGACATCAAACAATGTACTCCAGGCAGGTGATTAGGAAGTATCTTTTCTCCTCTTTTGAGAAGATAAAAATAACATAGATAAAAGCAACATCTTTAGAAGGCAGAATTCAAGTAATTTCAGGTGGAAGTCCAACCCCAAAAAACCCTAAGTATTGTTGACATGACGCATCTCCTCAGAAGCATAATCTATTTATCTGCATGTTTTTGTGATTCCTTTGAAGTCCTGTATCTTAGGAAATAATATATATTAAGAGTCCTTTGAAACAAGCTCACTTTTCCTTGGAGATCAGTGCACTGATTTTCTCTCTCTTCTTACCACTCACATATTGTCCCCACCCCCATAATGTCTGTAGCACTACTTTTACTGTGTATAACATTGATAAACTTCTGTTAGGGAAGGGTGAGATAGTTTTCAGGGCCAAACAAGATGACATGCTGTGATCATTCATTAAATCTAGTATCTTTAGCTCCCTTCTTATATGAATTGTGTGAATTATGGGCATGGGGCATCAAGTGATTACTAGCAGTGGGAACCACACTGCTGGTTCGATTGCTACAATCGGATGATGTGATACCTAGGCGAGGAGTCAGCACATGTCTGTAACCAGGGGCAGGGCAAGCAGCATGAGTCCACTCCCAGAAATCATTAAGGACAGCCATGGTGGAGGAGGGGTGAATTGGATTAAGGTTGGAGTGGGGGCATTACTGATCAAAATGGCTCCCAGTGGCTACTAATAGCTTCACTGGGGGTGGGGGATATGTATCTATATTGAACCTGTCTGCTTCCCCCAAAGTTGTTAGCAATTGGGGGAAAACTTAAATTCAGAAAATGGCATGAGGAGAAATAGTTAATTCCCCGTATTCTAACCATCACAGCCCTGATCTAATTTGGTCTCTTCTACGTGGCTACACGGACAGAGTGTTCATATGGACATCTGCACTCATAGCTTGTGTGCGATCTGGAACTCTGTGCACTCAGGGTTGCAAATAATGGGAAAGCCTTTTTGTGTGTGTAGTAGGGATGGAAAGATCTGTCAATTTTGGTTCTCTCAGTTTCTCATTTTCCAGTCTGAAATTTAGTTCTTTGAACTTCTGCAGTGATTTGTGAACTTTGTTCGCTAAAAAAATCCTCATGAAAATTCTTCAGCGTTTTAGTGTGAGTTTCTCCTAATAAACACATTATGGTATGCAGTTTTAACTAATGTACACATCTTAACAAGCAATTTCTCTTAATATAATGCATGTTTGTATGTTATTTTCACTAATAGATTCATTTTTATGTACACTTTCCCCTAATATACACATTTTTGGAAATATTGCTTGATTGGAGAACTGTGCTGCAAAATTCGGATAAGTGCAGATTTCAAAGGACAGCTGTGTTTCGGTTCTCATATTGTTTTGGAAAATGTGAATTTGATAGATTCAGCTTTCAATGCAAACTGAATTGAATTTATCCCTTATCCCTAGTGTGCAGTATACACACAAAGGCTCCACTCCCCACTCACACATTCTTCCATGCATGAGCAATAGCTTGTGCATAGGGCTGCTAGAAGATGTAGTCTCCACATAATGTTTAATTTGCCCCTCAATGAAACAGGAAATCTATATCTGGACTATGCCACTGCTGAGCTGCTGATGGGTATTTCACATGACTGAATATCCTTAAAAAAATTGCCCTTCGCCCAATAAACCAGCATGTTTGGATGTTCCTGGCCCATAATTTCTAGATACAGGAAATGTTTTTTATTCATTCATTGGCAATCACTCATGGCCAAGTAAGATTGTCTTCCAGGGTAAGGTCTTTAACAGTGGGTCCGTAAGTGACTGTGGAGGCCAATTCTGGATCCACACAGCCTCCCACAGTGAGGACATAGGTTGCCAGATGGAAGATGGTCGCTATGAGGATTTGCTTGACGTGCCTTCCGCTTAGCTCGTTTGTCCCTTTCGCCCTGTACTCGTGCTTCTTCAAAGTTCATAGCACCTTTCTCCAATTGGGATGCTCGTGGGCCAAAGCTTCCCAGTTGTTGATGCTCATGTTACATTTTTTTCAGGTTAGCTTTAAGAACATCTTTAATCCTCTTTTGCTATCCACCAATATTCCATTTTCCATCCTTAAGTTGGGAGTAAGGTAGCTGCTTTGGAAGACGGTGATCAGGCAGTCGAACAACATGGCCGGTCCAACGAAGTTGATGTTGGAGGATCATTGTTTCAACACTAGTAGTCTTTGCTTCTTCCAATATGCTAACATTAGTTTGCCTATCTTCCCAAATAATTTGCAGAATTTTCTGGATGCAGCATTGGTGGAATCTTTCAAGAAGTTGGGAATGGTGTTTATGGATGGTCCATGTTTCACAGGTATACAGTAAGGTCGATAGACAATGGCTTTGTAAATAAGCATTTTGGTCTCCCTGCGAATATCCCGATCCTCGAACACTCTACTCTTCATTTGGGAGAATGCGGCACTCGCAGAGCTCAGACGATGCTGAATTTCAGTGTTGATGTCAGCTTTTACAGAGAGATGGCTGCCAAGATAGGAAAAGTGATCAACATTCTCCAGCGTCGCACCATTAAGCTGGATTGATGGTGCTACAGAGGGATTGGTTTGCACCTGCTGATGAAGCACTTTGGTTTTTTTGATGTTAAGCAAGAGGCCAAGCTTTTCATATGCTTCTGCAAAGACATTTAGGATAGTTTGAAGATCTTCCTCTGAATGCACTGGCCTTGTGTTTGTTTCCTGCAGGCCACACATATAATTTTAATTTTTAACATGAAAGTTTATTCATGTAGTCTGACCACATGTACTCTGTGTCAGTGGTTCCCAAAACCTTTCTCCCATGGACCACTTCAAAATTCTGGATAGTCTTTGTGGACCACTTAAATGATTTTTCTGCCTGTTCCAGCAATTGTAATGCACTTTGCTAGATGTGTCATGATTTTTAATTGCATTTCAATTGCTTCTTTTATTTCTTTTATTGCACTTAATGCATAACCATTTGCAGTTTATCGAATTCAAACTGTAATACCATAAAATACAATATAAGAAAGGAAGGAAGCATTAAAATAGCATTAAAATCAAGATGAGTATTTAATGTGGACATGCCACAGTCCACCTAAATGAAGCTCAGGAATCCCTGCTCTGTGTGACTGTGCAGCTCTTTGAGAAGACTTGTCTTGAAAGTCAGTCTTTTTATTTATTTGATTTATTATTTGATTTATATCCCACCCTTCCTCCTAGCAGGAGCCCAGGGCAGCAAACAAAAGCACTAAAAGCACTTTAAAACATCGTAAAAACAGACTTTAAAATACATTACAACAAAACAACTTTAAAAACATTATTCAAAAAAGCTTTGAAGACATCCCCCCAAAAAGAAGGTTAAAACACACATTATTTTTTTTAAAAAAAAAAGGTTTCAAGAGATATTAAAAGCAATTCCAACACAGAAGCAAACTGGGATAAGGCCTCAATTTAAAAGGCTGGTTGAAAGAGGAAGGTCTTCAACAGGTGCCAAAAAGATAACAGAGATGATGCCTGTCTAATATTTAGCGGAAAGGAATTCCACAGGGTAGGTGCCGCCACACTAAAGGTCCATTTCCTATGTTGTGCAGAATGGACCTCCTGATAAGATGGGATCTATAGGAAGCCCTCACCTACAGAGTGCAGTGATCAGCTGGGTACATAAGACGGTCTTTCAGGTATCCTGGTCCCAAGCTGTATAGGGCTTTGTACACCAAAACTAGAACCTTGAACTTGGTCTGGTAGCAAATGGGCAGTATACAAATGTATAAGTAATTAAATAAATTAAGATATAGCATGCTTGTCCCTACTGCCCATATTAAGTGTGTACGATAACTATAATGCCTAAAGAGGACTTGATTTTTATATTTGAAACTTTTGTATCCTACCTTTACATCTCCTTGCACAAGCTGGTATTGTTGTGAAATGTTATTCCTATTAATTTAGTAAAAGGTAGATGGATCACTATGGTCACGAAGAGGAATCAGGTTAACTCAATGAAAGGAAACAATACGAGGCATAATCATTACAATATATGAAAACATGTAGATGTTCAGCTGATCCATTGCATGTCATGGAATAAATCTGCAGATTTTAGAAAATTCCAGCTCTGAAATGAGTTTCCAGTCCACTCTCTTATATCTGCTTTCTTGGGGGAAAAAACCTTGTATATCCTACATTGCTAATTCTTATTGAGTTGCTTGTTATTGCTAAATTATTTATGTGATTTACCATCTACTTCTGAAAACCTTCCTCACTGGGATTTCCTTGAACTGAGGTTTCAGGGGAACACATTTATTGGGCTGATTAAATACCTATCCTTGCAACCATCTGAGAGCTGATTTAGATGGTTGGCATCCCTGTGGTGAATTTCCCACCTCCCAAGTGGATCTTCTAGTAAATTTACTGCATGAGTTGGGATCACTGATGTGGATTGAGGTAGGGAATCTCACTGTTTGAGGGCCCTGACATATGAAATAAATTCTACTCAATGATGCACCCAATGAGTGGAAAAACACGATAGGAATGCCAACTATAGGAATGCCAATTGCTATAGTGAATGTAATCTCTAGATCAACACTACAGGTACAGTGGCAACTTAAAAGGCCTGTGCCCTTCTGCCAGATTGGTGACATGGGAGAAGGCCTTTTCAGTTGTGGCTTCCCACCTGTGGAACACACTCCCCAGTGAGGATCTTCCGGCACCTTCATTGACATCTTTTTGGCACCAGGTAAAAACTCATCTGTTTCCCCCAGGCTTTCGATAGACTAATGTGATATTGTTTGATATTAGTGTGCTCCCAAAGCTTCCTGTGGCTGTTATATTGTTGTTGTTTTCTTGGTTTTTGTTTGTTTTTATGGAATAATAATATTAACAGTGTTGTAACTCATTTAGAGACCTTCGGGTAACAAGCGACTAACAATAACAATAGTAGCAGCAGCAACTGGGAGGGCCTAATCTCACCAGTGTGGCTGAAGGGCACAGGCCTCCCTCAGACAGGGGATCTGAAGAAGATTCTGAGAAGGTGATCTAATGGTCCAAGTAGGTTTATATTGGGAGAGGCATTCCAGACAATACTGGGGCCCTGAGCAATAAAGAGCTTTATAGGTCAAAAACAGCACTTTGAATTGCGCATAGCAGCATATAGGCAGTCAATGTAATTAGAACAGAATTGATATTACATGATCTGTTTGCCTCTAACCTGTCACCAGTTGGGCATCCACATTCTGTACTAATTGAAGCAGCCCCACCTAAAGTGCATTGCAATAAACCAGTCTTGAGGTTATCAGAGCACAGATTACTGTAGCCAGTTTATCCCTGCCCAGATAGGTCATAGTTGGGCCACCAGCTTAAGCTTATGGAAGGCACTCCATGTCACCAAGGCTTATGGAAGGCACTCCATTGCCTCAAGTCACAACAATGTATCTAGGGCCAGTGTGACCCCCATCTAGAACAGGCTGCACACTACCCAGCCAGTCACAGGAACCACCCACCAACAGCATCTCAGCCTTGTCTGGATTAAGCTTCACTTTATCGGCCCTCATGCAATCCATTATCACAACCAAGCACTGATTCAGCACATCCGTTGCCTCACCTGCAGAATATGAAAAGGAGAAATAGAGCTGCATGTTAGCAGCATACTGGTGACAACATGCTCCAAAACTCTGTATGATCCCACTCAGCGGATTCATGTAGATGTTAAACAGCATGGGAGACAGAACTGACTCCTGGGACTGGCCATCCAAGTAATGCTCTCCAAGCCAAGTAATGTTCTCCAGAAACCACTTTCTGGACTGGCCATCCAGTTAGGAATGGAACCACTGCAATGTAGTGCCCTCTGTACCCAACTCAGACAGTTGTCCCAGAAGGTTATAATGGTCAATGGTATTGTAACCTGCTGAGAGATCAAGGAGTATCAACGGAGTTACACTCCCTCTTGTCTCCCTCCCCCCTCCAAACACAGGTCTTTGTACAGAGTGACCAAGGCAGTTTCCATACAAAAACCAGGCCTGAATCCTGATTGAAATAGATCTAGAAAATCTGTCCCTGAATGTGGTTGGCAATTTCCCTCTCAAGAACCTTGCCTACAAAGGAGACGTTTGCAATTGGTCTAAAATTATTGGGATCTTCCAGGTCAACGGAAGGCTGCTTCAAGGATGGTCTTACTACCACCACCTCCAGGCAGCCTGGGACCACTCACTCCTTCTTGAAGAGAAGTGTCCATTTCCTCCCTGGTCTATCAGGCTTTCCCCTCCTCCACGCCAGATTTTATGAGCCATGAGAGGCAAGGATCCAAGACACAAGTGGTTGCATGAACCCAGCTAAGTACCTTGTCGACATCCTCCAGCTGCAGCAACTGAAACTCATCCAATGACATCGGACAAGAAAGTGCTCCAGACACCTCATCGGAAACAGCAGCAGTGACGATGGCATCCATATTCCATTGCACGGAAGCTATTTTATCCTTAAAATGCTTAGCATAAATGGCACATTGGGCTTTAGATGGATCTACTGCCTCCCTAGGGTCAGTATGTAATAAGCCCTTAGCCACTCTAAACAGTATGCTGGACAGCAAGCTGAGGATGCAATGGAAGCAGACAAGTAAGTTTGCTGCCTTCACTGCTACTGAATAAGCTGGAATGTGAGCACATACCAGTGTCTGATTACTTTGTTGGGAGTTTTTCTCCACCTGCACTCAAGCCATCTCACTTCTTACTTCATTGTATACCACGGAGCTCTGCCAGTTAGGAGAGGATACTCAAGTACAATCATGTCAACTGCCCAGGTCATCTCTTTATTCCATAAGTTGACCAGGGTTTTGATAGAAGAGCCGACCAGGCCAACCAGTAAACTCACCAGAGCCCTGTGAAAACCAATTGGATCCATTAGTCTCTGGGGCTGGACCATCTTAATAGGTCCTCCACTCCTGCAGAGGGAAAAGGCCACTGTAAGTCTAACCAGGAGGTGATCAGACCATGACATGTGTCCTGTTTTAATGTTTCCCACTTTCAATCACCCTCCTCCTGCCTGACAGAGAAAACCAAATCCAGAGTGTGCCCTGCTACGTGTGTTGGCCCAAAGACATGTTGAAGACAGCCTCATAGTTGTTATGGAGACCTTGAAATCCTGAGCCACTCCAAATAGAATGGTCTTGGCGTGAATGTTAATGACAGTCTTGGAGTCCTCAACACCACTTCCAAAACCATGTTTGGCACTGAAGTAGTGAGACTGTTGGGCATAGGGTTGGGCAGTACACTAACAGAATCCCAATTTGTCCTGCTGGGCTAATGCAAGATACAAACATTCCAAATTGGCACTTAGATGTACAGGGAGCCTGAAGAGCAAGATTGTCTTCCTTCAGACCACAGCAACACCCCCCTCCAGCCCTCAAACTTCCCCTGGTGCTGAACCAAGTACTCATGTGGGCAAAACTGGGAGAGGCTGACCCTACCCTGCTCCCTTCCCTAGGTTGGTTATACATGCCAGGTAAGCATGCTCATCAATAAAATCATGGATGATGGAGATCTTATTATGAACCAGCTTGGCATTTAAAAATGGCATTCAGAGACTTAAAAATAAGCTGGCACAGCTCTGCCCTTCTTTTTTTTTTAATTCAAATTTTTCAAAAAACAAACAAAACAAAGTCAAACAACAAAAACATAACAATACAACAAAAGAAAAAAATAAAATAGTTGACTTCCGATTTGTCGCAGATCAGCTATAAGTATATAATATATATCAAACCTGTCCCTTAATATATACATACAGGATCACTTTTCTCCATAGGCTATCTTAGTTAATCGTCAAATCCCAATATCATCATTTTATTTTGATCTTTCAACAAAAAGTCTAAGAGAGGCTTCCATTCCTTAAGAAATGTGTCTGTCGATTTTTCTCTAAGTAAACATGTCAATTTATCCATCTCTACTAAGTCCATTAATTTCAATAGCCATTCTTCCGTTGTTGGTGTTGATTCCATTTTCCACTTTTGTGCATATAATAATCTTGCTGCCGTAATCATATATAATATTATTCTTCCATATTTTTTTTTCTATTTGTTTATCCATAAAACCCAATAAAAAAAATTCTGGTTTTCACTGAATATTTATCTTTAGAATTTTTTGCATCATCCTACCTATCTGTGCCCAAAATGATTTTGCCTTTTTACACAGCCACCACATATGATAAAATGATCCTTCTTGTTGTTTACATTTCCAACAAACATTAGAAACATTACTATACATTTTTGACAACTTTTCTGGAGTCATGTACCAATGATACATCATTTTATAGAAATTTTCTTTAAGATTATAGCATAATGTAAATCTCAAGCCTTTTTTCCACATATTTTCCCATTGATCCATTTGTATGTTATAACCAAATTTTTTTGCCCACTTTACTATACACTCTTTTACTTGTTCTTCTTCCATATCCATTTTCAGCAAGAGTTTATACATTTTCGCAATTGTATTTTCATCATTTGTACACAAACCTATTTCAAAATCAGATTTACTTATTTCAAACCCATACATTTTCTTGTCCATTTTATATCTTTCTAACAATTGTAAATAGGCAAACCATTGAGAACTATATCCTTCCTTTATTAATTGTTCTCTCTCTTTCATTATATATTCTCCATGTACATTTTCTAATAGTTCTTGATAAGTTAACCATTTCTCTTTTCCAGCCATTTCTCTTCTGTAAAACGCTTCTTGACTTGAGACACATAATGGTATTTTCGAATAGAACCTTGGTTTATATCTATTCCATATTTTCAACAGAGGACGTCTTATAAAATGATTATTAAAGTCTACATTTACTTTTACTTTGTCATACCATAGATATCCATGCCATCCCCACTTCAGTTTATGGCCCTCCAAATCCAATAGTCTTTTATTCCTCAATAAAATCCATTCCTTTATCTAGACTAAACAGCAGGTAGCAAAATAAAGTCTCAGATTTGGTAATCCCAGTCCTCCTCTTTCTTTGGCGTCTTGTAGTAATTTAAATTTAACTCTTGGTTTTTTTCCTTGCCATACAAATTTAGAAATATCTTTTTGCCATTGTTTAAAAGGTAAATCAGAGGATATTACAGGTATTGTTTGAAACAAAAACATCATTCTCGGTAATACATTCATTTTTATCACAGATATTCTACCCATTAATGACAATTGTAGTTTATCCCATTTTAGCAGATCTTTCTTAATCTCTGTCCATAATTTTTCATAATTATTATAAAACAACTTTGAATTTTTATTTGTCATAATGATACCTAAATATTTCAACTTTTTCTCTATTGTAAAATCTGTCTTGTCCATTAACTCTTTCTGTTCCCTTAAAGTTAAATTTTTCACCAACATCTTTGTTTTTTAATTGTTGATCTTAAATCCTGCTAACGGTCCAAATTCTTTTAATTTGTCCATCAATACATTAATTCCTTCCAAAGGGTTTTCTAATACAATTATCAAATCATCAGCAAATGCTCTCAGTTTATATTCTTCTTTTTTATCTTTAATCCCGAAATCCTTTTATCTTGCCTTATATCTCTAAGCAGCACTTCTAAGACCAGAATAAATAGAAGAGGAGATAATGGACATCCCTGTCTTGTACCCTTTTGTATTTCACATGAATCCGTTAAATCTCCATTAACAATTATCTGAGCCTTCTGAGATGTATAAATCGATCTAATCCATTTTATAAAATTGTCTCCAAAATCCATTTGCTCCAAAACCTGAAACATAAATTTCCAATTCAAATTATCAAATGCTTTCTCAGCATCTAAGAAAATCAAAGCTGCTTGTTTATCATTTCGTTGTTCTAAATATTCCAACACATTCAAGACATTCCTGACGTTGTCACGTAATTGTCTTTTAGGTAAAAACCCCGATTGATCTTCCTGGATAAATTGTTGCAATATTATTTTCATTCTTTCTGCCAAAATCATTGTAAAAATTTTATAGTCATTATTCAATAGAGATATCGGCCAATAATTTTTTGTTTTAGTTAAATCTTGCTCCTCTTTAGGTATTAATGTTATGTTAGCATTTTTCCAACTATCCGGTATCTTTCCCTCTTGCAAAATAGAATTCATTGTATACTGTAAAGGTAGCAAGAGTTCTTCCTCCAAACATTTGTAGTACACTGCAGATAACCCATGTGGTCTTGGCGCCTTTCCTGATTTAATTTTGTTTATAGCTTCAGATATCTCTCTTGACGTGATAGGGCCATTAATAGCTTGTCTCTGAAAGTCTGTAATTTTAGGCAAATTCTGTTTAAATATATACTCTTCTATTTTTTCAGATGGGATTTCCTGAAACTTGTACAATGTTGAATAATATTGATGAAAAATCTTTTTGATTTTTACATTATCTGTCAGCATCTCATCTCCTTCTTGTATCTTTAAAATAATATTTTTTTGATGTTCTTTTCTTAATTTATATGCTAACCATTTCCCCGGTTTATTTGCAAATTCAAAAGTCCTTTGTTTAGCAAAATTTAGTTTCCTTTCAATTTCTCTAACTGTCAGCATTGATACTTGATTCTGTAACATTTTAATTTGATTTACAATAGAGACTTTAGTTGGATTCTTTTTCAATTCTTCCTCTTTTTGTTTTATTTCTTCCAAAATTAATTGCATTTTCTGTTGTTTCTTTTTTTTAATTCAGAGTTACATTTAATAAAATATCCCCTCATAAATGCCTTACTTGTATCCCAAACAATATTTTCATTTGTTCCTTTATGTAAATTATGTTCAAAAAACTCTTTTAATTTCTTCTTACATTCTTGTACTACCTTGTCATTCTGTAATAAAGATTCATTTAGTCTCCATCTAAATCCAAGATTTTTTTTTTTGAAAGTTAATATCACAGGATTGTGGTCCGAAAAAGTTTTTGGTAATATATCCATTTTAAAAATATCTTTCACTAGATTTTTAGACATCCAAATCATATCAATCCTCGAAAATGTTTTATGTCTTTCTGAAAAATAAGTAAATTCCTTTGCGTTATCATTTATATATCTCCAGGTATCCACCAATTCTAAATTTTCCATCAATTCAAAGCAAATCTTTGGTAATTTACCCTGTGTCTCTTTAATATTTTTTTCAGAAAGTCTATCAATTTTTGGTGAGATAACCCCATTCCAATCACCCATGACACACCAATGATCATATGAAAACTCTGACAATTTTTCCATAAGTCCTGTGTAAAACCTTGTTTTATCTTCATTGGGGGCATAAATACCCACTATCAAATTTTTTATGCCCTGTAAAGTAATTTCAACCCCCACAAATCTACCACTATCATCCAGTAATATCAATTTAGGAAGCAATTGTGGGTTAATGTAAAGAACAACTCCATTTTTTTTTTAATCCAGCCGAAATAAATTCTTCACCCAAATTTTTACAAATCAAATATTTTGAATCTTTCTTCTTAATATGAGTTTCTTGTAAACAAATTATATCCAATTTTAATTTTTTCAAATAATGAAACACTTTCTTTCTCTTCTGCGCCATGTTGGCTCCATTTATATTCCAAGTTAGATATTTGTAATCCATCTTTAAGCGTGTATTTTAAAATGTACCTGATGCTCCCTTTAATCCATCATCTTCCTTCCCCTCCTCTGCATGTTCCTGTTGACTTTGTTTCCCAGGAATTATATCCATATCTTTGAGTTTATCTTCTTCCATGTCTTTTGAAGCTTTTCTCAAGAAGTCCCTTGCTTTTTGAACAGTATTCAATCTATATTTCTGTTGTCTGAATGTAAAAATCACTCCTTCTGGAACATCCCATCTAAATTGAATTTTGCATTGCTTAAGTTTTTCTGTAAAGAAAGCATATTCTTTTCTCTTATGTAAAAGTCTAATAGGAATTTCTTTCATCACCAGTATTTCCTTACCATCAATTTTAAAGGTACTGTTGAAGTGTTGTTGTAATACCATATCTCTGGTCGTCTTTTTTATAAAGTGAACAAGCACATCTCTTGGAATTTTTTTCATTGTTGCATATCTGGAATTAATTCTATAAACTTTATCTATTTCAAATTTCATCCGATCTTCATTCAAATCCAAAAGTTTTACTAAGGCATTAACAATTTTATCTCTGATAGCTTCACCTGTTTCCTCAGGGATTGCACGGAATCTCAAACAATGTTCTTTATTTCTCACTTCAATCACAGCCATGTAGTCCAAATTTTTTTCTAATTCCAGATTTAATATATCTGTTCTATTCTCCAAGATTTGTACCTTTTCTTTAGTATTTTTTGCATCCTCCATTATTTGCCCAATTGTCCCTTTAATCTCATCCACTTGTGTTTTAATTTGGTCTTTTATATCTTTCAATTCAGTTTTCATTTCTTGTTTTAGATCACTAATCCCTTCCATTATGTTTTGAAACATATCTGGGGGTATAGCCCCTTCCTGTGGATCAATTGAACCTCTTCGCTCCTGAGCCTTAGCTGCTTTTCTAGTTGTCATTCTCAAAAGAAGCCTTTAATTTCTGATATTAACCGCTGTTCCAAAACCTAGAGGCAGTCTATTTCTTTTTTTTTCCTCCACCAACAAAAGAGTTAATATTCCAGGCCTGTTATTATAGTCCGGCCAGCACAGTTCTTATCTACGTCCAGGAATGCAAAACAATTCTGGTTCACAACACCAAGCAATTAGTAACATATACGAACAGCAGATTCGTCCAAAAAGAAATAATCCAAGGAGAAAAATAGTCCAAAATATATTTCCATCAAATAATAATTGCCTCTCATCCATTTTTAATCTTTATAACTCCAAATTCAGGCTAGCTTTTTGTCGTAAAAAATATATATAAATTGTTTACATTTTCTTTCTTCCTTAATTATATTTAACAGAGAAAAAGTATGACTCACCCAGATTTCTCAATTGCTGATTCGTAAACAAATCCCTTTTACTGTAGTAATTTAAGACAAATGATAAGATTTAGACAGAAGGAGGCTCGCTGGTTAAGAACGTTTTTAAGAAGAAGAAAAAATGCCTCGCTTTTTTTCAGTACAGCTTGTTGGAAGTCCTGACCCCATCTTCAGCTGATCGGTATGCCTTCTTATCTCAGGGAATTCCTGATCAATTCCAGCCGCCGACAGCTCAACGAAGTCCTGTGGAATATCTGATCGGTTCACCTTTACCTTGGAGAACATTTAAGCCAGTCAAAGTTTCCTCTTGGCTGGCTTTTAAACTGAAAAAAGCTTTCTCTGAGGCAGAGATCTCTCAGAGACAACCACCAGCTGGGCACTCACTTCTGGGAAGTCCGGCACAGCTCTGCCCTTCTGAGTATGTACTACAGCATTAATGTAAGTTTGAGGGTCATAGAGGGGGCAGTTGTGATCCAATTCTTGCAGTTGAGGTGCAGCAGCACCTTTCATCAGTTTTGGCTGATAAGCTAGTTCCTACCCAATCCGGACAGAGATAGCCATGCATGTCCTGGTAAACTCCCAGGAGCTGCCTTTGAAAATGGTCCTGAAAGTCCAGCAAGCCCCAAATAGGACATCAAGATTATTGCTAGGGACTGGCTGATATCAGCATATTATACCAGTGACTAGTCATCTTCACTGACTCCCAGTCCATTTCTGGGTACAATCCAAAGTTCTGATATTAATATTTAAAGCCCTGAATGGCTTATGACCAGAATACCTGAAGAATTGCTTCCTCCCATATATAACTACCCAGACTATAATACCTTTCTCGATCACCTCAGCTCAAAAATTGAATGCTGTCCCGAGAGGAGCTTACCTGGTGGCTACTTTAGGTTCTTTGCGGGGGAACAATGAAGACCTTTTCCTTTTCCCAAACTGTTACTAACTATGGTTTTACTGGTTTACAGTTCTTAATCTCCCCCCCCCATTGGCTAACAGTGCTATTTTTGTTGTTTTTATGCTGTCTCATGATGGCATCATCATCATCATGTCTTTCTTTTGCAACAGTTAACCTTTGTTTTCATCGTGTTTTTAATGTTTTTATGCTATGGTTGTTTTTTAACATGTTGTAAACTACTTTGATGTTTTTAATGAAATAGCGTTATTATTTAATGAAATATTTTATAAATAATAAATAAATAAATGATATTGAGAATGTAAGAATATAAGAAGAAAAGCCTACTGGATCAGGCCAATGGCCCACCTAGCCTCCTGTTATCACAGTAGCCAACCAGATACCTGTGGGAAGCCTGCAAGCAGGACCTGAGTACAAGAGCAGTTTCCCCTCCTGCAGTTTCCACCAACTGGTATGCAGAAGCATACTGTCTCCAACCGTGGAGGGAGAGCATAGCCATCATGGCTAGTAGCCACTGATAGCATTATCCTCCATAGTCTAACTCTGTGCTGTGTGAAGAAGTTCTTCCTTTATATGTCCTGAGCCTTCCAATATTCAGTTTCATTGGATGTCCCTGAGTTCTAGTGTTATGAAAGAGGGAAGAAAACTTTTCTCCATCCACTTTCTCCATACCATGCATAATTTTATACACCTCTATCATGTCTCCTCTTACTAGTCTTTTCTTTAAACTAAAAAGCCCCCAAAGCTGTAACCTTTCCTGATAGAGGAGTTGCTCCATCCCGTTGATCATCTTGCTTATCCTTTTCTGAACTTTTTCCAACTCTATAATAACTTTTTGAGCTAAGGTGATCAGAACTGTTCACAGTATTCCAAATGCAATTGCACCGTAGATTTGTATAACCGTATTATATTGTCAGTTTTATTTTCAATTCTTTTCCTAATGATCCTTAGCATGGAATTTGCCCTTTTCACAGCAGCCACACATCTGTAGGAGAATTCTTTCTCCATTGGGATCTTTTGCTGGGGGTCCATGAATAAAAATTGAAGACACAGGCTTGAAGCAAAAAGGTAGGCCTTTATTCTTTACAAGCACATGCCAGCACATGCAGGGTCAGCCTCCAGAAACATCCAGAAGAGACTGCACTGAGACACTCTGTGCAAGCTCTTTTATACCTTAATATTACAACACGTGACAGTAATTCACCAATCTTATGTGTCCTTGCCCACCCAACATTACAGTTCCTCCTCTCTACATTCATTCCAAACCAATCAGAAAGCATTAGCTAACTCCATTGATGATTTCCAAGATTCTGTCCATATCATAAATGTTACCATTGTCCTACTGTCTCTTCAAGACTAATGAATTTTGGTTCTAGTTAGAACAGTTTCTACTGTTAGAACAGTTCTCCCTGCTCCGCATGGTACTTAGCGGTTGCGGGGTGAGATTTGCGGCCCAAGGTGAATCCCTAGCCGCCATTGTGGAGAGGGGTAGGCACGCCAGGACTGGCATGACGCCATCAAGGCGCGCCACGGACGACGGGTGGCTGAGCCTATTTAAGCTCGCGCTGGCCCCTCACCCACCTCTTCTTCTTCGGCACCCACCCTACCCTCCCTCTGCTGCAGTATGATTAATTTGGTCACTTTGGGCCCGACTAGGAATTTTTGGCTTGCCTGTGTATTTAGCTGGCGGGTTTCTTTTGCCTACTCCATACTGTGGTTAGCGGTGAGGGTGCTCAGGGTTATTAGGTTGCATTTGGGTGCATTTATGGTAATTAGGTTGATTTGGCTGTTTGTTCTTAATATATTAATTGATCGCTTTATGGCAAGGAAGTGCGGGAAAGGTTAAAGGTGAAGGGCAGCTAGGTGACACCTTTAGGCACCTTTGGAGGTGATGGGTGGTTCCGGAGGCCTGCAGCTCATGGTTATACGGCCCGAGGGCAGGATACAGGTCGCTTTTTGGGCCAACATGTCTCATCCACTCGGAGTTTCAGGGCACCAGGGGCAGGCGGTGAGGCATGTTGGCCTTCCTACACACCATATGGGTGTGGTCAGGGCAAGGGGTTGGCAGATTGGCACCCCCTTGCCTGGCAGGGGTTGAATCGCCCCAATATCTGCAAGCAGGCTTTGCCTGACTCACCAGGAGAATCCTGCACTTATGTTCCCCTCTGCAGGTTCATTATGCAGTGTGAATTTGGTTAATAAAGTGGCCCGTTATTTAACCCAAATATATATTGTGTCTGTGTCTTATTTCACCCCTGGGCTGCAATTGTTTCTGAACGGTCAGGCTGACTCTGGCACACCTAGAAATATTTTGGACAAGTTCCTTGAGTTAAGTTTGGGAACTTAACTCAGGGTGTTTGTGAATGCATGAGCCCCCCAGTTCTAATTTCTTTGCCATAGAGGTTCTTGTCCTTCTATTTTTCTCAGAAATCCCTTTTCCTTATTTATAAAATACATAGCTCATGAAGGAGGATTTTATTTAAAACACTTGAGCTCATCTTGAAGTTACACAAACAAAGGAAAGCTGGGTGACTCTAGCCTCTTTGGATATATAAACAGACAAGCAGGCCACCCCAGAAGTGCCTTTTTCTTAATGGAAAGACATTTATAAAGTTATAAATTTAAAACACTGTTATTTAAATCTTTACTAAAACTTATTTATTAAAACATTTGATTACTTGTCCCCTAGATGGCATTCTAGAGTCAAACATTGGAAATCCCTACTCATTTCATCAATCCCAACCTTCTTTTACAGTCTTTACGCTTCTTAATTCCAAACAATAAAATCATTAATTTCAGCCTTGTCAAGTACTAGTCGGTTTGCCAAGAAAACAGGCGGTCGGTATGACCCGTTGCCATCGCAACGGATTTTTGCTGTTAGCCTGACTAAAATGCTAAGATTCAGGACTCCTCAGGGCCCCACTAGGCCTGCAATTCAATATTTAACTCCTTTATAATTATAAAAGAAATGTGCCTTCTTACATGTGTGATCATACATGTGTGGATATATAGAATTCCCCATTACATCTTCATCGATCCATCCACGACAACCCCAAGGTCTCACTCCTGGTCAATCACCACCAGTTCAGACCACATAAGCATATAAGTAAAATTAAGATTTTTTGTCCCAACGTGCATCACTTTACATTTGTTTACATCAAATGGCATTTGCTGTTTTACTGCCCATTCACTCAGTTTGGAGAGGTCCTTTTGGAGCTCTTCACAATCCCTTTTTATTTTAAAGATGGTGAACAATTTAGTATTATTGGCAACCCCGCTCAGCACCCGGGACTTACCGGTTCTGCGGGGCGTTGTTTGTGGCCCGAAGTGAATCCGAGCCTCCATTTTGTCCAGGAGAGGTAAGCGCGCCGGATTGACACATCATCGCGGCGCGCCACTTGAGGGGGCAGGGCAACCGAGCTCATTTAAGCTCATGCCGGCTGCCCCCTCTCCCTCTCCTTAATTTTGGCACCCGCCCTACCCTCCCTCTGCTGCAGTGTGATTCATTTGGTCGCCTCTGGGGCCGAGTAGGAATTTTTGGCCTGCCTGTGTTTTAGCCGGCGGGTTTATTTTGCCTACTCCATACTGTGGTTCAGTAGGGGGGGGCATTCAGGGTTAGCCCGGGTGTTCTTGTGGTTATTAGGTTGATTTGGCTGTTTGAATTTAATAATTTAAAGGTCGCTTTATTGAGGAAGTGCGGGAAAGGTTGAAGGTGAAGGGCAGCTAGGTGACACCTTTAGGCACCTTTAGAGGTGATAGGCGGTCCCGGAGGCCTGCAGCTCCGGGTTTTACG
This sequence comes from Rhineura floridana, assembly GCF_030035675.1. NCBI lineage: Eukaryota > Metazoa > Chordata > Lepidosauria > Squamata > Rhineuridae > Rhineura > Rhineura floridana. The sequence continues at coordinate 8,959,500 of NC_084484.1, read as the reverse complement.
GCCCGAGGGCAGGATACGGGTCGCCTTTGTGGCCAACAGGTCTCATCCACCCGGAGTTTCAGGGCACCGGGGGGCGGTGACGCAGGTTGGCCTCCCTACGCACAATTGGAGTGTGGTCAGGGCAAGGGGTTGACAGATTGCTCCCCTTTGCCCGACAGGGGTTTGGGTCGCCCAAATAGCTGCAAGCAGGTTTTGCCTGACTCACCAGTTGAATCCCGCACTTATGTTCCCCTTTGCAGGTTCATTGTCATAATATGAATTTGGTTTAATAAAGTGGCCCATTGTTTAACCCATCATATTGTGTCTGCGTCTTATTTCACCCCTGGGTCGCAAACTTGGTCACTTCACTATTCACTGCATAAACTCTAGATAGTTTATGAACAAGTTAGGAAGCACAGGTCCCAATACTGACCCTGGGGGACTCCACTTTCTACATTCATCTATTGGGAGAACTGTCCATTTATTCCTACTCTCTGCTTTCCGTTTCCTAGCGAGTTCCTGACCCACAAGAGAATCTCTCCCCTTATTTCACTAAGCTTACTTGGGAGTCTTTGGTGAGGTACCCTGTTGAAAGCTTTTTGAAACAGCAGGTACTGTATGTCAACTGGACCATCTCTTTCTAATAGGTTAGTGAGACAGGATTTGCTATTGCAGAAACCATGCTGGTTCTGCTTCAGCAAGGCTTGTTCT